>NC_041015.1:21351540-21676307 GCF_004193775.1 Glycine soja
TTTGGTTTTTAATATAGTGGGTGAAGGTATCACCGGTATGATGAGAGAGGCCCTTCATAAAACTACCCCTATAGAAGCTATCTGGTTGGGAAGCAAAAACAGCCTACTAATATCCTTCAATATGCTGATGATAAAGTCTTTGTTGGTGAGTTAGCAACATAAGGCACTTCTCAAGTACAACAACAGCTACAAGATATGACAAAGCATGTAGAAATGCTACAAGGATTACAAAGTTGATCATTCAAAGGCAGAAGCTGAGGACAGAAATAGTGAGAATAACAATGACTGGGGGTACAAAATTAGCAGTTTCAGGAACATAGGTTGCCTGACAAGAATGGACAAGTTACTGAAGTTTCCAAAGTTGATCACTCAAAGGCAGAACCTCAAGAGAGAAATAGTGAGAATAACAATGAGTGGGGTACAATGTCATTGCTAAAGAAGAGAAAGGCAGAACTTGATCACTCAAAGATAGTAGCTAAAGGAGACGAAGACCCGAAGAAGGGTAACAAATTCATATCAAGACAATTATTCTTTCCAAATAATACTTTGGCCTTAGAACCTTGCACTTAAACTATATATGGCTTAATCCTTCTAATTATCACCTTAACAAATTTTCATAAAGACATACATTTAACCAGAAATTTCAGATTGGGTATATGGTAAAAAAACCAACAATTTCAAACACATTCTCAAGTAAGTAAGCTTGAACATAATTAAAAAATATCAATGAAAACTCACAACTTCAAGTGAGATTATACAAACTTCTAAAGTCTCTCTCAGCTTGAAGCTCAAGGACTTTAACACGTACCTGCTAGTTGTATTTGCCTGTAGTGTTTTAATACAGGTTTTAATACATGGTTTAGACATATACATGTATATATAAAAAGTAGTAACAATGTGCTTTACCTGGACTTGATATAATGAAACAGCTTCCACAAGAACACCAATGGACAAACCAACTTCAACTACAACAAAGTAATTCAGCTTCACTTGGAGTTCATATAATGAGTAATGGCATTAGAAGAAGTAAAAGCCAAACCAACTTCAAGTACAACAAACTAATTCAGCTTTTTCTCAACCAAACTATGTCAAAATACTTGTTGGCTATTAAAAGTGTTAGTTACTCATGTGACAATCATAGTATTCTAGTTTCTATTCATCATTAAAATTCACAAAGCACATATAGTGTTCTCATAGCAATACCACACAGAGACAGGGGTGTAGATAGCAGCCACAAGCCCACTATCAGACCAGCTTTGCCTTGCTATTATATTGTCGGGAGTTTGTTATAGCTAATAGGATAATTTCACAAATTCTGTTAGTGATATTTCCATTTTACATGCATTGGATAGTCAGACCAGCTTCTTGACCCTCAATAATTCGAATTATACATGCATTGGATAGTTGACCCTCAATCAATCACACCAAATTCTGTTCCTTCAAGCTCCTATCCCACCAAATACTACGAATTAATGGGGATATTAGAAACATCAGGCAAAAGTTAAACATCAGGCAGAAGGCTATGAACAATAAGGCCTAACAACTTGAACAAACACTATCCCAAAAAGCTATAAGATATGAAGCATGGAAACAAAAACTAGAGCATGAAAGAAACGAGTACACAACATCAATGAAGGATGAAAGTAGATGCTTCCAAGCAACAACTCAACAAAATAAGGCAATATTTTTACACAGCTTTCCAAGCAAGACTACCTGCATTCCAAACCCTAGCTAGTAGTAGTAACTAATTAAGAAACTAACTAACAATCTATAAGAACAAAGAGCACAAAGACCACGTACGCGGAAGCACAAAGTTACAATGAAGACATGAAGCTTACCTCGAACACAATAGCGACAATGCCGGCGAGATTGTACCTCAGGTGAAATGTACCTCAACTGACCACAAAGATCATGTACTACCAGTCAAATGTACCTCAGGTGACCACCACTTCGCCAATCCTTGCACCAAAAACCAGAAAAGGTCCTTAGCTTAACCACGAGTTCCAGAAATAGACCTAGCATGGTCACGGTCTTCAGTTCAATAGAACAACATAGGTAGACAAAACGTACCTATCACGGTCTTCAGTGCAATGGAGAACAACAAGCTTTGATGTTAACAGTGCAATGGAGAAGAGAGCGCGAAAGGGTACACAGAGAAGAAGAGAGCGCGAGAGGGTAAACGGAGAAGAAGGGAGCGCGAGCGAAATAGGTCGCATCAAATATAATTCAAAATGTAAGTTCAACATCGGTTTTCAATAAAACACCAATGTTAACAAATTGATGTCAACATTAACATCGGTTTTATTCAAAAAACCGATATTAACTCGTGATATGTTAACATCGGTTTTGTAAAAAACTGATGTTAATCCGCCGATGTTAAATCTGGTTTTTCTAGTAGTGAATCTGTTGCTAATTAACCTGCATTTTCTACTATTGGTATATTGTAATAAAAAAAAGTTGTATTTGGCAGTTATATTAATTTTTTATTTATATGATTCAAAAGTAGATTAAAAATTAAGTAAGAAATATTTAATATTGTAATATAATAATATTATGCAGCAAATTTGAGAATAAGTTAATTAAAAAAACAAATATTTTGTCCGTCATCAAACATCTATTTCCATATTTTTCCGATATTATTTTATTATCTACTTCCATAAAAGCTCTAGGAAGTTAGTTATAAAAAATATGTTCCCACAAAGAAACTAAAAAAAATATTTTGTTAATATATATTTCAAAATTAAATAAATAAAACCCAAAAAAATAAAAACAAATAACCAAAAAGTTAGTTCTAACATATGCATATACCAATGGTGTAAAAACTAAATACTATAGATATATATTTGAAGTTAGTTACACCAGTGATGAGGGCGACAATGGTAGCGACCACGACGAAGGTGATAGTTATATATATAGTGGTAGTGGTTGCAGTGTTCATGATAGTAGTGATAAGAATGATTATGGTGGTAGACCTGATAGCAGGCACAATGCTCATGGTGGCAGTGGTTGCAGTGCTCATGGTGGTGGTGGCAACAATAGACATGGTGGAGATAGTGATGGGCAAAAGATAATTTTAAAAAATAGTAACACGAAGTTTTAATGAATTCTTTAATAAGTATTTTAATCAAAACCAAATATTTTGATTTGACGATGATCATTGAATGGTCTCACTCCCATATAAGAAACCCTCCTTTCATATTGTTAACACCATTATTTTTATTGTATCGAAAATTGGTCATTGGATATTGTGTGATGCAATCCTACCCCACAAAGGCATTGAGTAGAAGACTCCAAGTAGATTGGGCTAGAGATCCAAGGGAAGGCCCTAGGGTTCTCATGAGCCTTAGGGTAGATTTCGAGCCCATGGGCTAAGTATGAGCCAGCTTATCTTTGTAAATATTAGAATAGGTATTTCCTTCGTCTGGGCCTTGTATTTTGGCCATTCTAGTAGTATAGGGTTTTAGCCTTGTATTTTGGGGCATTTTGAGTAGTCTTTGTAGTAAGGACTGTTTTTTGTATTTTCATGTTTTTTGTCATGGGGGTGAGCTTAGCTATTATAGGGGGTGTGTAGCTAAGCTCTAGCTTCTCATCTCAAGGAGGTGAGCTTAGCTATTAGAGAGGTATGTGTAGCTAAGCTCAAGCTTCTTTAGGAATCTTCTTAAGGAAGCTTCTCAAGGAGGTGAGCTTAGTTATGAGAGGGGTGTGTGTAGCTAAGCTCTAGCTTCTCAAGGAAGTTTTTCTCAAAGAAGCTTCTCAAGGAAGTTTTCACAAGAAAGCTTCTCAAGGAAGCTACCTAGTCTATAAATAGAAGCAAGTGTAACACTTGTTGTAACTTGGATGAATGAGAGTCTTGTGAGATATACTTCAAAGTTCCACTTCTCTCCCTCTTTTATTCCTTCAATTTCGTGCTCCTCCCTCTTTCTTTTCCTCCATTGAAGCATCCTTCCAAGCTTCTTATCCAAGACTCATCTTGGTGGTGAAGCTTCTTCTTCCATGGCATATTCCCTAGTGGATGGCGCCTCCTCTCACCTCTTCTCCTTTGTCTTCCGCTACATCTCCATGGTGGAAAATCACCATTAAAGGACCTCATTGAAGCTCAAAGATCCAGCCTCCATAGAAGCCCCACAAGCAAGCTTCCATCAAGTGGTAATTAGAGCACAAGAGCTTCAAGTAGGTGCTCCTTAAACCTCCATTAATTTTTTGCTTTACCTTCTATTCCATTATTGTTTCTTCATTTTTTCTCCATGTATCTCCTCACATGTCTTGTGCTAAATGTTGTTAACATGATTCTTTAGAGTTTACACCGATTAAACTTGCTATAGAAGCTAGATTTGATTTTCTATGGTTCAAATTTCTTGTTCTTGTTCTTGAACCATGAATTGTGTTGAGTTTAGGTTCCTTTGACTTTTGTCTTGTTATTTTTTTTTGTGGCTGAAACCTAAACCATAAAATTCTTACAAAAATATTAAAGTAGAAGAAAACCTCAAAAATCTAGAGTGACTTGTTCACCTATTGTAGTTTTGTCATAGAAGTCATGTCTAGTCATGAAACTTGTCACATAATATTTCTTATGTTGTGCTGAATTTTATTTTCTTGTTTCTTTGTCTAACTCATTTGTTCATGAGTGTATGAAATTCTTTTAGCCTATTATTTGATTTGAGTCAAATCTTTCATGTTAATTAGTCCTTAACATGTTCATGCAAAATTCTTAGAGAGTCTTTGATTGTGAACCTTTTCTTGAACTTTTTAGGTTTCCTTATGATTGTGTCTATTGTGAATTTGAGTTTTGGTGATTGAATTGCGGCTGAAATGTTGATCCTAAGTGAATATTGAACTCCTAAAACTGTGGTAAACAATCCTAGTGAGTTCAACATACATAGGAAGGTTGAAAGTAAGCCCAAGGCAATCAATATACCATGCTTAAAAAAAAAATCGCTGGTGTTGGCAGCTTGGACATACAAACTTGTAAAATTTACTGAGAATTGGTTACTTCGAATTTTGAGCTGAAATTTTTACTGAATTTGATAGACATCTGGAAAAAAGTTATAAAAAAAGAACCAAGTGATTTGGATAAAAGGAAAAAAATACTAAAAATCACACAAGTTGGCAGAAAAATCAGTATCCAGGAAAAAAAAAGTGAAAGGGAAGTGTGATGCAATCCTACCCCGCAAGGGCATTGGATAGAAAATTCCAAGTAGATTGGGCCAGAGATGCAAGAGAAGGCCCTAGGGTTCTTATGAGCCTTAGGGTAGATTTCGGGCCCATGGGCTAAGTACGAGTCCACTTATCTTTGTAAATATTAGATTAAGGTTTCATTATTTTTGGGCCTTGTATTTAGGGCTCCATAATGTAGGTAGGGTACCCTAGAAATATAGGATTTTTCAGCCCTTGTATTTTAGGGCACCTAGACTAGTTTTTGTATTAGGGGTAGTTTTGTAATTTCACATGCACTAAGTGGATATTTGATGTGTGTGGTTGGAAATAAATTTAATTGAATTGGTAGAAGCCCAATCCAATTAAATTTTAGAGGGGGAGGTGAGCATTTGCTTACTACACCCCATTGCCACATCATATAGTCACACTTTGTGCATGTCCTTCATGCTTTTCATGTCTTATGACACCAAAGCACACTTAGTGGAGAATCTTGGAATTGATCTTGGATTAGTGGGCTGAACCATAACTAAAATTCACTAATCATAATTAGTGAAATTTTGGCTCCAAAGTTTGGCTCCACAAATTCAATTTCAAATTCAAGTGAAATTTGAATTTCCCTCCAATTTTGTGTGACACTTAGGCTATAAATAGAGGTCATGTGTGTGCATTTTTTTCAACTTTGATCATTTGAATATTAAACTTCAGATTTCAAAGCTCATTTGGAGCACCAAATTTCGTGCTCTTCTCTCCCTCTCCCTTCATTCATCTCCTTCTTCCTCCAAGCTCTTATCCATGGCCTCCTATGGTGGTGAGCTTCTTCTAGACTCATCTTATCCTTGAAGTGGTGTCTCGTCTCTCTCTTCCTTCTCCATTCCGCTGCCATTCATCTTCCAAGGAGCAAAGGAATCCATTGATGAAGAGATCCTAGGCCTACAAGCTCCAATGGAGGTTGCATCAAAGTGTGCTTGTTGTTTTGGCTCAAAATTTATTCTATAATTGGTGCCTATGTTATACCAATCTAAGTTCCGAAATTTCAATTGAAAATTACTGTGAAACAAGTGCCAAAGCTAGAGATTTGTTGAGTCTTTTTTTTATAGTTTTTCTACTCTACTCTAGAGCCATTCTAAGTTTCTCTTTGAGTCCTAGCTTGCTTCTATGTCCTTTTCATTGCTTTAATTTTTGAGTAATCCTTGAAAAATTGTCTTGTTAAAACTCCATTGGTTTAGCTTTCATTTCATTTTTTTTTGGTCTTTGGTTATTGCTTGTCTCTTTGTTTTCTTGTTTGTGGGTTGCCATATAGGGAATTGGAAGGAGGATTGGTGCCATCCCTTGAAGAATTTGAGTCAAGAAGCAATGGGCCAACCACCTTAAGAGCTATTGGACTAAGAAGCACTCCAAATTGAGTGAATCACCAAAGAGAGAATAACCACCAAAATTGAAGACCGTTTTGTAATTTTGTAATTTGAAATTTACTTACCTTCATTGCTTTCAAGTTTTGTAACAAAAAGACCTTTCATTGGAAGTGTGTTGGGAGCCTCCAATAGGTTACCAAACTTCCATTTGTGTGTAATAATTTTAGGCAATTTTTCCTTAGGATAATGAGTGTTTTGTTGGGAACCTTGAATGTGGTCATCCAAACACTCTTAGGATTCGCCTAGTTTACATTTCTTGCTTACTTTCATAGCTTATTTCCTTTACCTTCCATTGTCAAACCGCCTAGATAGCTTTCCTTTTACCAAATAGTTTTTTTTACCTTATCTTTCACACCTCTTTTAGTGTTTATTTTGGCTAGTTTCAACCATAGTTTCTTTTACCTTTTTGTTTTCAAACCTCCAACAAGAAAGAACCACAACTTAGGAACCAACATGAGTCATCATTCATCTAGTGTTAATGGCGAGGGTACTGGTCATAAAGACCCTTTATCTAGAATCTTAGATGAGTTGAGTTCCCTCAAGCTATGGAAAGAAAAACAAGAGAAAAAAGAAAAAGGAAAAAAAAATAGTGCAAGAAATAAGTCAAGATGAAAGAAAGAAAATAAGAGAGGAAGAAAGAAGAAAAATAATAAAAGAAATGAAAAGAGAAAAACATGCCTCCTATAGTAGTCATAACTCTTGCAAGAGCCTAAGTGAAGAACTTCGTGACTATTACGAAGGAAGGCATAGGTCACATCTTAGACCTCACTCCCATAGAAGAGAAAAGGAAAGAAAGCCTCAAGAGGCTAACATTAACCTCTCATACTTCCATGGGAATGACAATGTAGAGGCTAACTTAGATTGGGAAATAAGGGTAGAGCAACAACTTAAAAACAAGTCTACTTCAAAATCTTATAGCTCTCACTCTTATCCAAAGAAAGACCAAGGTCAAGGCATCTTAGGGCTGACACCTTCTAAGCCCAAAGATGATAAGGGGAAGACAATAGAAAAGCAAGCCCCTAAGGCTAGTATGCAAGAGAAAACTAGCTCTATAAAGTGCTTTAAATGTCTTGGAAGAGGACACATTACTTCTCAATGCCCCACCACAAAAACCATGATTTCGAGGGGCCAAGACATTTATAGTAGCCAAGATGAGGCTACTACTTCACCTTCCTCTAGTGAAAGTGAAAAAGCAAAAGGGGAAGAATCTAGTGAGGAAATCTTCGCCCAAGAAGAAGGACAACCATTAGTGGTTAAAGAGAAGTGTAAGGAGGTAAGTGTCTCCTCCAAAAGTTTAGCTAAGAAGGAAACTCATTTTACAATAAAGACAAACATTAAAGAAACTTTCCCTCTTAGACAACCTCCACATTTTCTCTTTTGTAAAAAGGCACTTGCTAGCATTGTCACACCTCTTGGGATTGAGTTTATTCCTCAAGTAAAGAAGTTGTTGGATGAGGGTTTGGTTCGCAAGAGCTTAAATCCTTGTGCTTTGTTGGTGCCCAAAATAGGTATTATTAGGCACCAAGTCCCTAAAATAGGTGGTATGATGAATGTTTTGAGTGGTGCAACACTCTTTTGTAAAATCACTCATGCACCCAACATCTTCATGATTTGTGTACATAGGGACCCATTAGGTAGGTTTGTTCTTATTTTTAGTTTCAATACAAACTTAGGTACTCATATGGGACACCTTAGGTTTGTCATACTTTTTGGTAGGAATAATAAATATGAAAATACAGAAAAAGGTATGTTTTATTGCGTTACTTTTCTTAATTTTTCAAATAGTGATCAAGGGGTTCCCATGAACCCTAAGAGAATAAAGGTCATTCCTGAGTGGCCCACTCCACCAAGTATTAGAAAAATTTGGGGCTTCCATGACTTAACAAACTTTTACAAAAGGTTTGTCCCATATTTTTCTATACTTGTAGCACCACTCATTGACTTGGTGAAAAACCATGTTCTTTCATGGGAAGATGCCCAGGAAATGGGTTTTCAGACCTTACCTTACTTCAACATACCAAACACCACTAATACATATGTTTTTGTTCTTTTTATAGGTGTTGAGGGAAGGAGCCCAGAGAATGAAGAACCTCGGGATTTGAGGTCAAATCCTTTCCAAGGCATTTTGAGCCTTGCATTTTGGCCATTCTAGTAGTATAGGGTTTTAGCCTTGTATTACGAGGCATTTTGAGTAGTCTTTGTAGTAGGGACTTTTCATGTTTTTTCATGTATTTTGTCATGGGGGTGAGCTTAGCTATTATAAGGGGTGTGTAGCTAAGCTCTAGCTTCTCATCTCAAGGAGGTGAGCTTAGCTATTAGAAAGGTGTGTGTAGCTAAGCTCTAGCTTCTTTAGGAATCTTCTCAAGGAAGCTTCTCAAGGAGGTGAGCTTAGTTATGAGAGGGGTGTGTGTAGCTAAGCTCCAGCTTCCCAAGGAATTTTTCTCAAAGAAACTTCTCGAGGAATTTTTCTCAAGAAAGCTTCTCAAGGAAGCTACCTAGTCTATAAATAGAAGCATGTGTAACACTTGTCATAACTTTGATGAATGAGAGTCTTGTGAGACACAACTCAAAGTTCAACTTCTCTCCCTTTTTCTTCCTTCAATTTCGTGCTCCCCCCTCTCTCTTTCTCTCCCTCTTTCTTTTCCTCCATTGAAGCGTCCTCTCCAAGCTTCTTATCCAAGGCTCATCTTGGTGGTGAAGCTCTTTCTTCCATGGCTTATTCCCTAGTGGATGGCACCTCCTCTCACCTCTTCTCATTTGTCTTCCGCTGCATCTCCATGGTGGAAAATCACCATTAAAGGACCTCATTGAAGCTCAAGATCCAGCCTCCATAGAAGCCCCACAAGCAAGCTTCCATCACACATAGCAGGGTTTAACCTCAATTGATACCTCCTAAGCCTTTCGAACAACTTCCTCAGGTTGACAAGGTGTTCCTCCTCGGTCTTAGATTTGGCAATTATGTCATCCACGTAGACCTCGATCTCTTAGTGCATCATATCGTGGAACAAAGCTACCATAGCCCGTTGATAAGTTGCCCCGGCATTCTTGAGTCCAAAGGACATCACCTTGTAACAGAATGTTCCCCACAGGGTGACGAAGGTAATCTTTTCCATATCCTCCGACGCCATCTTTATCTGATTGTAACTGGAGAACCCGTCCATGAAGGAAAACAAAGCGAAATTGGCCGTATTATCCACGAGGATATCGATATGCGGAAAAGGAAAATTGTCTTTGGGACTGGCTCGATTCAAATCCTGATAATCCACACACATTCGCACATTCCCATCCTTCTTAGGAACTGGTACAATGTTGGCAACCCATTCTGGGTACCGAGCGACTGCCAAAAAACCAGCGTCAAATTGTTTCTTCACCTCTTCTTTTATTTTCAAGGATGTCTCGGGTTTCATCCTCCTCAGTTTTTGTTTTACCGGGGAACACTCGGGATTTAGAGGTAATCGGTGCTATACAATGTTAGAACTCAAACAGGGCATATCTTGGTACGACCAAGCAAAGATGTCTTGGTAATCGGTGCTATTCAACGACCTTGAACTCGCTTTGCTGAATAATGCGAAGAAACTCGCTTGCTTCCTCTAGCGACACTTTCTTCTTGCTGCAGCCATCCCTTTTCTCTGGAAGACCCTTTACCGGAATATCCTCGTTCGGATTGGGGGTCGTCTTGTCATTTTGTTCCTCTACCATCTTGGCCTTTCCCTTAATGTTTGCAGGTTGTGTTGGCAGGTCGGAAGGTGCAAACACGCGACCGCTGCGGGTCACACCGCTCAGCCCTGTGATATTGGTTACCTTGGCCAACAATGAGCTGACGTTGGTGGTTTCTTCTTCCTTTTCACTCGGAGGTGTATACCTCCATGGGACTGCGTAGCTGTTTTGGTATGGGAAAGGAACAGGTTTAGTTGCCGGGGGGTATTGGGGCTTTTGTGGAGTTGCGTCCTTGGTGAAATATATCACCAACGGTTTAGGCCTTCCAAAACTTCTCTCGTCCATGGACTGCATACATATATGCTGCTCTTCCCTCCCCTCATCACCAACTTCTAATCGGCCTTGATCTATCATTCGTTGCAAAAATTCCTCTACTGCCAAACATGTTTCCATGTTATGTAGCTCGCCGGGATGCAACAAACAAGAATCCTCTTTATGCCCATCATGGGGAATCACACCTCCTTTTTGTAGGGCCTCAAAGATAAACCTCCTAGGGGTTGTCACGTCCTTTAATGGTTTAGACCTGCGTGGCCTATCTGACTCAATGGCATTAACCGCTCCCCCTCCATGATTGGCGAGCGGGTTGGTTTTCACGTTGGGCCAATCCTCTTGAAATGTCAGCCATCCAGCATCTATCAAATGTTGGACCTTGTATTTAAGGGCCAAGCATTTTTCGATGGAATGCCCCGGGGTATTCCCATGTGTCGCAACCTACCCTTTTGCCGGCAAGCGAGGCGAGGCTCACGGGTGCATCTTCCAAAGGAGGAAAATGCGCGTAGTTGCCACCAACGTTTATTTGTGGAAAACATCGGAAAAACCGAAAGAAACTGGTCATAAAGAATATTCCAAGTTCGGGAGTTGTATTTACGTTTGAGGAAGGTATTAGCACCTCTCACGTTTGTCTCAAAGGACAACAACCTTATTTTTAGAATTGTGTGAAATTCTGTTACCCTAACTTTTATTTCTTTTTTATTTTTGAGGTCGACAAAAGCGGGGCTCTTGCTCCTATGTACCCTCCATCGAAGAGGAAATCAGACCTACGTAGTTCTTTCTTAAGGGTGAATCAAGCGATTCTTTTTACTTGGAAGGTGGTCATTTTAAGGCGTTGGACCTTAAAAATGATCCTTTTTACTTGGTAAGAAAAACTGAGGTATTGAATCTTAAAATCCTTTTTAGTGATCTTTTGCGGAGGAGCTTGACTTTGCAAGTTGATTTTAGCCTTAGTTTCACTTTAGTTATTTAGTCAATTCAATTAAGAAAGAGAAATCCCAAAGAGAAACGTCCGATTTATTTTTTTGCTTTATTTTACTTATAGATATTTTTTTATTATTATATTATTATTTTACCTCTTTCTGGTTTCCAACGCGGTTACGGCACGACCGAACGGTCAGATTTCATTTTAACTGAAATTAACGGATATTACAAATCAAATAATCGGTGGAAATTTATTTTATTTTTTGATTAGGCGAGAAAATGACTTAAGTAAATGACTGAAGTACGTCAAAAGGGGGTACGGAAAGTAAATGAAACGAGAATAGAAGTACACGAAACAAATGAGGACCACCACGGGTACATAGAATGAATTAAAAAGTTCAATTTCGGGAACTTACCGGTTGAAGACCGAAGAACGACGAAGAATGAACGATAAATGACGAAGAACGGTTGAAAATCTTTGCGAAATCACCCACAGAAACATTACGGAAGCGCCTCGGCTTGGATTTTCTTCACGGAAACAATTTTCCCCACTGATTTCAAGTGAATACGAAGTGCCAAGAAGGCTAAACCCCTTCCTTCTTCACTCCTCCCTCTATTTATAGCAAAATAGGGGAGGAGCTTGCCACCCAGCTCGCCCCGGCGAGCCAGGTTGCTTCCTCCAGAAGCAACCGCCTTCTGGAGGATGAATCTGGAAAGCCCAAGTGGGCCTGGTTGCTATTTGCACCCTCTTTTTTTACTGAATACACCCCCTTTGCTATTTTTTTGGTGATTCTTTTTCCGTAACGTTATGAAACTTTACGAATTTTGTAACGATACTTGTTTTCTTTCCGTAAGGTTACGGAACCTTACGGATCATGTAATTACTCCTTTTTTTAGCTTTCGAAAAGTTACAGAAACTCACGGGTTGCATAACAATACTTCCTTTTGATTTCCGGCACGTTACAGAATTTCACGGATTGCGTATCAATGCTTCCTTTTGATTTTCGTCATGTCTCGGAACTTCACGTATTGTGCAACAAAGGGTGCCAAGTACCTCGAAGCGGTCAACCAAAGGTTGCATGCCATCAAACAATAGTCCCCAGACGAAATTAGGGCATGACAGTTGCCCCTCTTTACTTACCTTTTATCGGAGATAAGAGGAAAGCAAAGTTAAAACACTGATTTTGTCCGTCTTCTCTCTTTCCGTGATAAGTCTATGATGACTTCCGTCTCTCCTTCTTCTTTCTCTGCACAACACAAAACGAAATCAAACAACCAAAAAAACACCAATAACGCAAATACATACATATACACATGTTTGGCGAAGGAACCAATCGGGGAAATAACAAAAAACCACATTTCCCAGTCAACGAAGGCTATGCGCTTGATAACGGAGGACACATGAACAGCGCTAGACAATCAATTCATGGGTCTCCGGACTTGATTTGAGGGTGGAGGATTGGCGAACAGTGCTAGGCAATCAATTCACGGGGCTCCAGACTCGATGGTGGAGGACACATGAACAACGCTAGGCAATCAATTCATGGGTCTCCGAATAAGATTTGAGGGTGGAGGATAGGCGAACAGCGCTAGGCAATTAATTCGTGGAGCTCCAGACTCGATGGTGGAGGACACATGAACAACGCTAGGCAATCAATTCATGGGTCTCCGAATAAGATTTGAGGGTGGAGGATAGGCGAACAGCGCTAGACAATTAATTCGTGGAGCTCCAGACTCGATGGTGGAGGACACATGAAGGGGGTACAGAAAGGGGGGAGAAAGTAAATGACTAAAGCACGTCAAAAGGGGGTACAGAAAGTAAATGAAATGAAAATAAAAGCACGTGAAACAAATGAGGACCACTAAGGGTACATAGAATGAATTGAAAAGTTCGATTTTGGGAACTTACCGGTTGAAGACCGAAGAATGACGAAGAACGAACGAAGAACGTCGAAGAACAGTTGAAAATCTTCGCGAAATCACCCACGGAAACGTTACAGAAGCGCCTCGGCTTGGATTTTCTTCTCGGAAACAATTTTTTTCACTAATTTCAAGTGATCTCGCAATACTAGAAGGGCTGAACATTTTTCTCCTTCACTCCTCCCCCTATTTATAGGAAAATAGGGGAGGAGCTTGCCACCCAGCTTGCCCAGGCGAGCTAGGTTGCTTCCTCTAGAAGCAACCGCCTTCTGGAGGAACATCCTGGAAGGCCCAAGTGGGCCTGGTTGCTATTTGAACCCCCATTTTTTCTAAATACACCCCTGCCTTTTTTTGGTGATTCTTTTTCCGTAAAGTTACGGAAACTTACGAATTTCATAACAATGCTTGTTTTCTTTCCGCAATGTTGCAGAACCTTACAGATTACGTAATCATCGCTATTTTGCCTTCTGCAACATTACGGGACGTTATGGATTGCGCACTAACACTTCCTTTTAATTTCTGACATGTCATGGAACTTCACGGATTGTGCTACAACGCTTTTCTTTTGGCTTCCGGCATGTCTCAGAACTTCACAAATTGCCTAACGATGGGTGCCAAATACCTCGAAGTGGTCAAACGAGAGTCGCATCCCAACAACGGATGGTCCCCGGACGAAATTAGGGTATGACACCACTGATTTAATTATCCTTTCATATTTAACAATCATTACATTAAATATCTTTTTATATAAATCAGCACTTTAAAATTACATGGACCATAATAGATTAAAACCAACAATCTCCTACTTGGTTCATGCGATGACTTGAAGATTTAACATTAAATTGTAAGCGTGCGCTATACGTTGAAATTACAAGTCACCATCCTTAATTGAATTAAAATGATTGAATCATGGTGGTTTCAAGTTATCCAACCAACTTGGTCCCATCCATGCACCACAAATCATTCAATTCAACTCAACTTTAATGAATATTGTAATATGTGTCTTTAATATCCTATCTAAGACACATTTTGTCTTCTCACTAAAACCATAATGTGAATGACATAACAAATAGAAACACAACTATAATTGAATTCTTAAGTGTCATGCAATACGAGCATTACATCTATAAAGTATATATACATCATATTACATCGTTAACAAGGACTTATCCATAATACCCATCCTTTCAACATTACCAATGAATGTCTTGGGTGGTAAACATTTAGTCAACGGATCTATTATCATTAAGTTTGTACCAATATGCTAAATTGACACTTTATGTTTCTACATTTCTGCTTCAACTAACAAATACTTCATATCCATGTGTTTTGCTCATTTTGAGTATTTTTCATTATTAGCTAGAAGATAGTTGCAGAGTTATCACAATAAATCCTAAGCAATTCGGCAATATTGTTAGCAATTCCAAACCTTGAAGTAAAGTTCCACAACCACAATGCTTGAATTGTGGCCTCAAAGTCAACCTCCATGGTAGAAGTGACAAACATGGATTGTTTTGCACTTCTCCATGATACCACTCCTCCAAAAAAAAAAGATGTACCCAAATGTAGACTTCCTTGAGCCCACGCATCTAGCATAGTTTGAATCTGAGTAGCCAAACACTTCAAGGTGATTTGACCTCCTATATGTGAGCATGTAATCCTTAATACCTTGTAAACACCTAAGAACTTTCTTTGTAGCTTTCCAGTGTTCTATTCCGGGGTTTCTTTCATATTGATCCAACATTCCTATGACAAAACTAATATCTAGCATGTATATGTCTGGGCATACGTCAAGCTCCTAACAACTTATGCATAGGGTATAGACTCCATTTCCTTTCATTCCAAATCATTTCTAGGACATTGCATTTGACTAAACTTGTCCCCTTTCTGAATTGGAACAATCCTTGCAGAGCAATTTTTCATTCTAAATCTCTTTAATACTTTATTGATATATCATTTTTGAGACTATCTCAACAAACCTTCTGACCTATCACGAAATAATTTTATTCATATCACATAGGATGCCTCACCCATATCTTTCATTTCAAAGTTATTAGACAGATACTTCTTTACATCATGTAACATAGCAACATCATTAGCAACAAAAAAAATGTCATCAACATACAAGACTAAAATCACAAATTTGCTCCCACTAACCTTCATGTAGATACATTGATCAATTGTGTTCTCTACAAAACCATACCTCGTGATGATATCATTGAACTTAAGATACCATTGTCTAGAAGCTTATTTTAGTCCATATATTGATTTCTTTAATTTACACACTAGATTTTCCTCTCCTGTAGAAACAAACCCTTTGAGTTGATTCATATAAACTTCTTCTTCTAAGTCACCATTCAGAAAAGGCGGTCTTTAGATCCATTTGGTGAAGCTCCAAATCAAATGAGCCACTAAAGCCAACACAAGCCACAAAGAGTCCTTCTTAGAAACAGAAGAGATAGTCTCTTTGTAGTTGATGCAATCCTATCCCGCAAGGGCATTGGATAGAAGACTCCAAGTAGATTGGGCCAGAGATGTAAGAGAAGGCCCTAGGGTTCTCATGAGCCTTAGGATAGATTTCGGACCCATGGGCTAAGTATGTGCCCACTTATCTTTATACATATTTGATTAAGATTTCATTATTTTTGGGCCTTATATTTAGGGCTCCATAATGTAGGTAGGGTACCCTAGAAATGTAGGATTTTTCAGCCCTTGTATTTTAGGGCACCTAGACTAGTTTTTGTATTAGGGGTAGTTTTGTAATTTCACATGTATTAAGTGAGTATTTGATGTGTGTGTTAGAAAATAAATTTAATTGAATTGGGAGAAGCCCAATCCAATTAAATTTTAGAGGGGGAGGTGAGCATTTTCTTGCTACACCCCATTGCCACATCATATAGTCACACTTTGTGCTTGTCCTTTATGCTTTACATGCCTCATGACACCTAAACACCCGATCCCAACCCCAAAACTAACACAAAACCAAGGAGGAACTTCCCAGAAAGAAAACCCGCGGAGTTCACCCCATACCAATGCCTTATGCCGACCTGCTACCATCTTTGCTCAGCAACCAAATGGTTGTTGTGAGCCCGGGAAAAGTCTATCAACCTCATTTTCCTCAATGGTACAATCCCAATGCAACCTACGCCTATAATGGTGTTGTTCTGGGGTACTCTATCGAGCAGTATGTAGCCTTCAAGCACAAGGTTAAAAGCTTGATCGATGTTGGATGGCTGACATTTCAAGAGGATAGTCCGAATGTGAGGACTAATCCGCTCACCAATCATAGAGGCTCAGCGGTGAATGTAGTGGAAGAATGGGAGTCTCGGGGGCATGAAGAAACCCCTCAAAACTGACCAAATTGGGTACAACCATGTCCTCCGGACTTTGAATTAGGGAATTGGTAAATCATCGAACGACCCAAGATTTCCATGACAAATTCAATGTAATCCAATACTTCCAACCCTATTACTAGGCCTAGGCTGTAGGGTCTTCTTCTATTATCGGGCATACCTCTTTTTTTAATGTTCCCACAATTATAAATACATAACCCTTTTTCATCTTATGTGTTCCCTCTCGCACTTTCATCTATTTTCATTCTTCTGCATATTTATTTTTGTTGCGATTAAATGATTTGATGCAGATCCAACAAATGAGTCTTGTGAAAGTAGTGATACTGAGGACCCGAATGTTGATTTTGAACCACTAATAAATCAAGCCGGGGAAGTAGATGATGAGGACAAGGACAAGTGGATCATGTGATTTGATGGCGCGTGGAATGCACTAGGCCATGGAATTGGGGCAGTATTGGTTTCCCTAAACAAACAATATATACCCTTCACGGCTAGGTTATGCTTCGACTACACCAACAACATAGCTGAGTACGAGGCATATGCCCTTGGGATCCGAGCGGCGATCGACTTTAGGGTCAAACTACTCAAGGTATACGGGGACTCAGCTTTGGTAATTCATCGGTTGAAGGGTGAGTGTGAAACAAGAGACCATAAACTGGTGCCTTACTAGGCTTACATCAGGAAAATGATGGAACTCTTTGATGATATATCATTTTATCATGTTCCTAGAGAGTAAAATCAGATGGTCGATGCCCTTTCCACTCTAGTGTCCATGTTCAAGGTGAGCCCGCATGGAGATTTGTCGTACATCAAATTTAGATGTCGCAGTGAGCCTGCATGTTTCTATTTAATAGAAAGAAGAGAAGGATGGTAAGCCTTGGTACTTCAATATCAAATGATACATTGAAGACAAGGAATACCCGCCTGAGGCCTCTGACAACGATAAGAGGACCTTATGAAGGCTGGCGACCGGTTTCCTCCTGAGTGGAAATATCTTGTACAAGAGGAACCATGGCATGGTGCTGCTTCAGTGTGGATGCAGGAGACGATGAACAAATGCTAATAGAGGTGCATGAAGGATCCTTTGGAACGCATGCCAATGGACATGCCATGGCCAAAAAAATTCTGAGAGCGGGGTATTACTAGCTCACTATGGAGAGCGATTGTTGCATTCATGTGAGGAAATGCCATAAGTACCAGGCCTTCGTTGATAATGTTAATGCTCCACCTGTATCGTTGAACGTCTTGGCAGCACCTTGGCCATTTTCCATGTGGGGCAAAGACATGATCGAAGCCATTGAGCCTAAGGCTTCAAACGAACAACACTTCATCTTAGTCACCATTAACTACTTCACTAAATGGGTCAAAGCAGCTTCATACGCTAGCATGACTAAGAATGTAGTGATTAGATTCATCAAGAAAGAGATAATTTGCTGATATAGGTTGGCCAGGAAAATCATCACCGATAATGCCACTAATCTAAACAACAAGATGATGAAGGAAATGTGTAAGGATTTCAAAATCCAACACCATAATTCCACACCTTATCGGCCAAAGATGAATGGGGCAGTTGAGGCTGCCAATAAAAACATCAAGAAAATCGTTCAGAAGATGACCGTGTCATTCAAGGATTGGCACGAGATGCTCCCTTTTGCATTGCATGGTTATCGAACTTCTGTGCGCACATCTACTGGGGCAACCCCTTTCTCTTTGGTGTACGGGATGGAGGTTGTGCTCCCATTTGAGGTGGAGGTTCCTTCCTTGAGAATCCAAGCAGAGTCAGGATTGGAAGAATCAGAATAGGCCCAAGCGCACTTTGATCAGTTGAATCTTATCAAAGGTAAGAGATTGGCTGCCATGAGCCATGGGCGACTGTATCAAAGCAGAGTAAAGAATGCTTTTGACACGAGGGTGTGCCCGTGCAAGTTCAGCGAGAGGGACCTTGTTCTAAGGAAAGTGCTGCAGGCTCAAAAGGACCATAGAGGGAAATGGGCCCCGAATTATGAAGGGTCGTTTGTCGTGCGAAGGCTTTCTCAAGAGGGGCATTGTTGCTTATGAACATGGATGACGAAGAGCTTCCTTTGCCTTTGAATTCCGATATCGTCAAGCGGTATTATGAATAACGCCTGGGGCAATTAGAATGATCAACGTCTGGCCATTCTCAAGGACTCATTTGAATCTCCAAGTCTTGAAATCTTTTGTAAACCATAATCACAACATTAATAAATATGGATTAATGATTTGTGTATCTTCCTCCAGTGTTGTGACCTCTACATTTTTATTGTCTTTAAGAACATACACTCTCGTTCTTGCTCACTAATTTCGGAGCCATTTGGCTCATTCAGTAGGGGTGCCATAAGTGTTTAAGTAAAATTGAACACGATAACACCTGTTTAATTATTACATTTAATGTTTGATCATAAACATGCATGCATCTGCATCTTATCATCAAGGGACCCTACAAATCGAATGAACGAAGAGTCATTTTGGGTGATGGTCAACACCGCATTGACTTGGGTAAGAAAAAGGGCAAGTGAAAGGTAATACAAGCATCTTGTAGTAGTGTTTCACATTTTTGCATGATGACACTTTCTTTGTCCAAGCTTAGGGGCAGGTACGAACAGGTGCTAGGCCCATGATTGATCGATCACCACTCCGCGTCTGACTAAAGACTTTAAAGAAGCGCTCCTAGGAGGCAGCCTAGTATCTCTAACTTTTCTCTTTAATTTCATACTTATTAATTTTCTTGAATTATTTCATGCATTCGCCTAACCATAGGAAGCTCTACATGCCACATTTGGCTAACCAGTAGGCGGCCAACCATAGGGGCCAGGTGCAGTTGAACACAACTTGTTAGCTTCTACCAAGTACACCCTGCACCTGCAGTGCTAAGACCCCAGTCCTTACCCCTGGCCTACCCCCGAGCAGTTCGGAGCCACAGTTGCATGGCCTGGAGACAGGCCCAGTTTTCAGGTGGGGGTAGGGCCCACAGGGGCTCCAGGAGATGAAGGTAGAGCTCAGGAAGACGGTGAGATGGTACATGTCATGGATTTCTTCCTTTGAGGAGACTGAGCGTCTTGACCAGGACCTCCTAAATTTTGTGAACTTATCTTTATTTTACTTATCGCTTTTAGTATTTTTGTTATGTTATTTTGTTGTGATGTTTTGTTTGAAAAAAAGAAAACTAAACCAAGATATGCATGGTTTCCTTTCTTCATGAGCCCTTTGTTAAGTGTAGTCTCGGATTATAACTTTGCCTGTGTGTCAAATTTTTCCAAAAAAGCTAACATGTTTTTTAAAAGAAACAATCACCGGTTTTCTTCGGAAAGTTGGTGGATCAAAACACAAAAGGTTTTTTGAAAAAAAAAATGTGTACCTAGAGGGTGAAAACAACGAAAGACTTTCCCGAATGCCAAAATGGACTCGGATATTTTGTATGACTTGATAAAAGAGCAATCATTGAAACACTGGTTTGGTCTGAATGTGGAAATCAGACCCTGAGCCCTAATGTTTGCATGGCCACAAAATTTTATAGATTTGAGTGTCCACATGGATATGTGCTACGATTGATTTTGCATGAATTTCTAATTATCATAATATGCTATTCATGGGGATGATCTGGGCATTCTTTTCTTTCTAAGCCATTGGCCAAAATAGATGTCCCAAAATACATTATATTCTTTCATTTGCAAGCCTTTTGAGCCAAACATCTACTTTTTGCTAGAACCTTGACCTAGGATGAGAGAGCAAGGGGGGGTCTTCCAAGCGCAGCTTTTATTATCTTTGGTTAATGGTGTTCATCAAAACAAAAAGCAAAGAAAAAACACAAAGAACAAAAACAACAAAGAAAGAAAGCAAAAGAAAAAGAGAAAAAAAAAGAGAAAGAGAAAGAATCAATCAATCAAAGATAGAAGAAGAGCAAGGGGGAAAAGAAAAGAAAAACAAGTTCTTTGGACCAGACAATGTCTGAACAATGTGCAGAATTGTCAAAAGAAAAAAAAAAAGAGAAGAGCAATAGTAAATTGGTTAAGACATGGGGAATGTGAAGTGATCACTCGTTTAAGTTAGTAACCGAATCTTTGTGATTGCTCTCCTATTCCACACCAAACACAAAAAGGAGAAGGGGGAAAAGGAAGGGGAAAGGCCAGAACAACCAAAAAACCAAAATTTCCTACAAAATCTGACCTCATAAAGTCCTGTTGATCCATGATTATTATGCATATTATCTTTGATTTGATGGGAAATGACTTGCAAAATCAATTTATGACATATCTGTTGTTTGAAATTAAGATGAAACACTTGCCTGTGTGAAACTTTATACACCTTGAGTGGTTTTCCTCTATTCGGTTGGGCCAAGTGTTTCCTCTAATGTTCTCTTAGAAATGAAATACTAATGTCTTAAATCTCATTTATGGTTATGAGAAATTCTATTTGCATGCTTTCATTCCCCATTAGTCACATTGTTTTTTTTTTCAAAAAAATGTATGTTGTTCTGATCGGTTTGGGGGTTTTGTTTCTTTACCAAGTGTGTTCGCGTTTTAGTGAAAGATTTCAATGACTTCAATGTCTTTTGTCAAAGACTTCAATGCCTTTTTTATCAATACTTCAATGTCTTATTTACATTTCAAAGACTTCAATGTCTTTTGTCAAGACTTCAATGTCTTCTTTACATTTCAAAGACTTTAATGTCTTCTGTCAAGACTTCAATGTCTTCTTTACATTTCAAGACTTCAATGTCTTCTGTCAAGACTTCAATATCTTCTTTACACACTCGATTAAAGGCTACCATCCCTTGTAACAGGCGTGTGGGGTGCTAATACCTTCCCCACGCGTAAACAACTCCTTAACCCTTATTTTCAAAATTCGCATAACTTCTTTTTGGTTTTTCTAACGTTTTCCTTGAATAAATGTTGGTGGTGGCTCCACCTCGTTTTCCTTTTTGGAAGACACTCTTTTTTATCACGCCTCACTCTTCCGCCGAAGAGTAGGTTGCGACAAGGGTTAATGGGACATTTTGGAGTTGAAAAGACTTTTAACATTTTGCATGAACATTTCTTTTGGTCTAAAATGAAACATGATGTTATCAAGTTTTGTTCTAATTGCATTGTGTATCATTAGGCAAAGTCCAAAATCATGCATCATGGTTTGTATACTCCATTGCCAATTCCAACCTCCCCTTGGACTGACACTTCCGTGAATTTTGTGCTTTGTCTTCCAAGGTCCTAGAGGGGAAAGGATTCAATTTTAGTGGTTTTTGATAAGTTATCTATTATGGCACACTTCATTCCATGTCACAAGATGGGCGATGCTTGTCATGTGGCAGATCTTTTCTTCAAATAGGTAGTGCATCTTGATGGATTGCTTAGGAGCATTGTATCAGATCGGGATTCCAAGTATTTGAGTCATTTTTGGAAAACATTGTGGGGAAAACTTGGAACCAAGCTTCTTTTCTCCACCACTTGCCATCCTGAAACCGATGGGCAAACCGAGGTAGTGAATCGAACACTTTCACAACTCCTAAGGTGTTTCATCAAAGGTAATTTGAAAACTTGGGAAGAATGGTTACCTCATGTTGAATTTTCTTATAATAGGGTAGCCAACACTACCACTTCTTTTTCTACTTTTGAGCTTGTTTATGGTTTTGATCCTTTATCTTCTCTTGATTTAACTCCTTTACCTAATGATTCTTCTATTTTGAGTAAGGATGGGATTTCTAGAGCCACTTTTGTTAAGGATCTTCATGAATGGGTGAGAAATCAAATTGAGAAGAAGATGGAGCAATATGCACATCAAGCAAACAAAGGGAGAAATTCCATAGAATTTGAACCCGGAGATTGGGTTTTGGTACATCTAAGGAAGGATAGGTTTCCTTCACAAAGGAAATTTAAACTCCAACCTAAGGGTGATGGACCTTTCAAGGTCCTTGAGAGGATTAATGACAATGCCTACAAGATTGACTTGCCAAGTGAGTATGGGGTGAGTTCTACTTTCAATGTCGCTGATCTTTCTTCTTGTGATGTAGGTGTTTTGGATGCACATCTGAGGATGGATTCTTTTCTAGAAGGAGGCGATGATAAAAGGCTACCCAAAGAGCATAAGGACCTAGAAACACTTCATGAGTTGAAGGGGCCAATGAAAAGCTCTAGAGACAAGCTTCTACAAGAAGAGATGGCCAAAAGGATCAAGGATGGACTACTCATCTAAAGAAAAGAAGGAAAAAATTAGAAGGAGCTGAATTGGAGCACGTTGAAGATTGTTGAACAACATGCCTGGGCTTAGCGCATGCTGTCAGGCCTAATGCGAGTGGTCTAGCTTAGCACTCACCTTCAGCATGAATTTACGAGAGCTAGATGTAAATAGGCCTTATTAGAGGCTTAGTTATCCTCTTAAGCCTAGTTCTATAAATACTCAGAAACTCTTAATTGTAGAAACCTTTGACATAATTGAAATTAAGCTTGTGCTTAGAGAAAGCTTAGCCTCTTCTATGGTTTTTGACTGAAAACCAAATTGATTCTTATCAAGGAAGCTATTCCTTTGTGGCAAATCCTTTTTCGGCTTATCAATTCTCCGTGGGTCGTGGTGTCGTTCTATTCATCTTTTTCATCTTTTCTATTTTTTGTTCTTGAGTTCTTGGAAGGTCAACAATGGTAGGTCTTGAATTTGCATTCAGAATGATCCGAACCAAGCGTCCATGGCTTGGATTGCATCAAAAAGGGATATAAATGGCAACCTTAGCACGAGAAAGTGTATATATAATTTTTTATAATTATTGTTCAGCTTGGCAACCAAAGTTTACTTCTATTTTTCTAGCACTTTCATTTTTACTATTATAGGTTAGGTAGAATATTGATTACCCTGTTGATGCACCATTGTTGTTTATTTATTGAAGAAAACATCTTTATTGATTGTGGTTGCATGTCAAATAGACAATTCCACAATAAGAACATCAAATCAAATTATTAGGACATTGATAACACTCATTAGTTAAGGTGTGTGTATATCCAGTGTGCGGTGTGATATAACAGTGCTCGACCTTTAATTCTAAAGAGTTTATCCAATTTGCTTCTTGAAAGGAAAAAATATAAAGAAGGCCAACTTGGTTTTGAGGCAACAATTAAACTAGGCCACATGTATTTTGTGGTCGGTGTAGCCAAAACCAATCACAAGCAAGTGACACAACATATGTCACACTAGAAAGAGGAATTGAATAGTGTGTTAAGTAAATCATAAAGATTTTTTTGAAAGATAGAGAGTTTCACAAAACAAGTTTATCACAAGTTTGAAAATAATGTTCTTAACAAGTATTATTTAAGCCACTTCTGGCTTACCCTTAAACCTTCTTTGAGATTAAGAACACCCAAGTATTCTTTGATCACTAAGTCACTCTTGATTTTCCAAATAACAGTTTGAATGAATGATTATTGCAAACAAACACACTGTTTGTTTCCTTGATCTGTCCATGCATATTTTTTTATGACATCATGATTATTGCATTGTCATTTGTGCTTCCAACCCCATGCTCTCATGCATGCATACTCATACCGTGTCATCACTCATGCATCGCATTTGTCTTGTCTTCTTTGTCATGGGGAGCTGGAAGGTCTGCATCACTTTTTCAATTGCATGCATTGGGCACCATGGTAATATCTGTGAACGAATCATGATACCCAATGCATTATGGGTAAGAAGGGATGGTCTTTCGGACTCTTGTGTCCGTAGATAAACGCATTTTTGTCAAGCATAACATAAGCGTTCCTTGCTGCATTCATCATACCTCCTCTATGATAGGATGTTGAAGTATTGATCATCACAATTTTTATTCTAGCAAACATGGGGTCGAACCAAGCACCCTCTTTAAAGAAAAGGTTCTATCATGTCAAAGTCAAGAGCTTAGAACTAGCCAGCTTACGAGAGTTAGGGCAGTGGATGGACCAAGCTCAACGTCAAGCCTTCCGCAAAGCATATGGGAGAATCTGAGATTTGGCCATGATAGAAGTGTCTGTTGAAGTCGTCGCATCGCTCGCTCAATATTATGACCAGTCGCTAAGGTGCTTCACATATGGGGACTTTCAGTTGGTACCAACCATAGAAGAGTTTGAAGGAATCTTGAGATGCTCGCTAGGAGGAAGAAAGCCGTATCTGTTTTTTGGATTCTACCCCACCATGGCAAGAGTGGCAAAAGCGGTCAAGATCTCAGCACAAGAGTTAGACTGAGTAAAACAAAATAGAAATGGGGTGATTGGGATACCAAGGAAGCGCTTGGAGGAGAAGGCAAAAGCTTTGGCAGATCAAAGAGAGTGGACTTCATTTATTGATGTTTTAGCACTGTTGGTGTTTGGGATTGTACTTTTTCCAAATGTAGATGGGCTAGTGGATTTAGCGATGATCGACGCTTTTCTTGCTTATCATCATAGCAAGGAAAACCCGGTCATTGCTGTTTTGGCCGATGCCTATGACACATTCGACCTAAGATGCAAAAAGAGCAGTGCGAGAATAGTCTATTGTACACCTACTCTTTATGTATGGTTGGTCTCCCATGTTTTTCGTCATGAAAGTAGACCTGTCTGTCCCTTACAAGGTCATCACATGTGCGCTGAAAAGGGAAAAGTGAATTGGGAAGAACTCTTGGCAGGTATGGTAGAAGCGTCCATTAGCTAGTTCCCCTGATGGAAAGAAGGAGGGGCATGAGGGTTGTGCTCATGCGAAGGGTTCCCGAACGTCCCCTTAATGGGAACAAGGGGTTGTCTTAATTATAATCCCATACTAGCCTTAAGACAACTAGGCTACCCTATGAGAGGGGCGTCATCGAAAGAGATCATTGCGCCTTTCGTTGCACGGGGTTTCAGTGGAGGCAATGCAAAAATGGTTGAAGGCTATCATAAATGGTTGAAGGCTTGGACGCAATGGATAACTTGGCTTCTAAAGCTAAAGAGTCCAAGTGAGGAAGAAGTTGAAGTCCCTGAGGAGGGCGAAGAAGTGCAAGCCTTGAAAGTAGAGCTTGAAAGAATGAGAGTGGTCAAGGAAAAGCTAAAGACGACAGTCAGCAGAGTCGGGAAAGAGTGTGATAAGTTGAGGGATGTCAACATAACTACGGCCGAAGCATTAGAGCGGGAAACAAAGAGAGCCCAAAAGGAAGAATGGGGCTGAAACAAGTTCTAAGGGGCTCTATGGGGCAGCAGCAATGAACTCAAGCTTCGAAAGGCCGAAAGGGATGAATCAAGGGTGGAGAGTATGATATTAGAGGATAAGTTGAAGGCTTGTCAAAGGTGGAAGAGAAGTTTGACCGAAAAGTTAAGTAGGATGGAAGAAAGCATGTTCACAATCATTGACCAGTATAAAGAGAAGCTAAATCTAGCTACTAGCCATGGGCAGAGACTAAAGGATGAGTATGCGAAGGTATCAACCCTGCAAGTCGAAAGAGAAGCAAGGGAGAGGGTCATAGAATCATTGCATGGGAAAGCCATGAAATGGATGGATAGATTCGCTCTCACTCTGAATGGGAGTCAAGAGCTTCCAAGGCTGTTAGCCAGGGCCAAGGAAAAGGCGGATGTATACTCAACTCCCGAGGAAGCTCATGGGCTTTTTGATTATCGTCAACATATGGTCGAGTTGATGTCCCACATAATTAGGAACCGCTGAGGCGCTTGTATTTATGCTTTGGCTTTGGAAAGATAAACAATGTTGTTTCTTAATGAAAATGAGATTTGATTCAACCCTATGTCTTTGCTGAAATTTCTGTGGTTTCAATACTTCGACAACTTATCATTATTATGCATTCATGGTTATTTCGTTGTTGCATTACTCATTGCATCTTTGTTCTTTTTAGCAGTCATAGTCAAAAGTAAACACAATAACCAAAAAGAACGAATGCGTTTTATGACACCCCTACCAAACACGTGCCAAAACCAAAATCATGAGTGAAATAGAGGAAGTGCAAGAGCAGATGAAGGCCGACATGGAGGCCATGAAGGACCAAATGACCTTCATGATGGAGGCCATGTTGAGTATGAGAAGGATGATGGAGGACAACACGACCGCAGTTGCCACCACCAGTGTCGCTATTGAGGCGGATCTGACTCACCCATCTAGCATAAACCAAACAAGTCGTCCAGCCCCAGACATGGTAGGTCAAGGAGGAGAAGTGTTAGGCAGTATGGGCGGTCCCCATGCGGTGTAAAGTAAGAATTCCTTTCCACCGTATGGCTTGCTACCTAACTATACACCACCCAATGTAGTGCACGTGCCTAGTGAGAATGCCAACCACTCCATTCCCGTTCTCCTTAAGGGCCAGCAACCCCAGTTGGAAAATGCACCATTTGCCCAACCTATGGGTGAAGCCCGTGAAAAGCCTCGGGATCACGCTCTGGGCGAGTTTGAACCTCACCCTACATATGTCGTTGAGGGACCAACATTTTGTGGCATGCCTCAACCCAATGCCGCGAGAGCCCCTTAACACCGCCCGCTGCAACCTTTGCATTTCTCGGTAGGGAGACTACCTCCGGCCATGGAAGAAAGAGAGAAGTTTGATCTCATAGAGGAATGGCTGAGGGCCATTGAAGGGATTGGTGATTATCCATTTGCCGACATGGCGGAGCTGTGCTTAGTGCCTGACGTCGTCATCCCTCCCAAATTCAAGGTACCAAACTTTGACAAGTACAAAGGGACCACTTGCCCCAAAAATCACTTAAAGAGGTATTGTCGGAAGATGGGGGCATACTCAAGAGATGAGAAACTCTTGATGCACTTTTTCCAAGAGAGCTTGGCTGGGATGATGATCACTTGGTACACTAACTTGGAAGCTTCCCGGATCCATTCTTGGAAGGACTTGATGGCTGCTTTCATCAGGAAGTATCAATACAACACTGACATGGCTCCCGATAGAACCCAATTGCAAATCATGTGCAAGAAGGAGCATGAGTCTTTCAAGGAGTACGCCTAGAGGTGAAGGGATTTGGTAGCCCAAGTAGCACCCCCCATGATGGAGAGAGAGATGATAACCATGATAGCAGACACATTGTCAGTCTTCTACTATGAGAAAATGGTAGGTTATATGCCCTCTAGTTTTGCAGATTTGGTATTTGCGGGTGAGAGAATTGAAGTAGGCTTAAGAAGGGGGAAGTTCGATTACACCACTTCAGCAAGTATAAGCAATAGGAGGTCTGGAACGGGTGGAGCCAAGAAGAATGAGGGAGACACCTATGCTGTAACTTCGGCTCCCACATGGCCTAAATCCCAACAAACCCCTCACAACCCCACATACCAATATTCCCCGCATCAACCGAATTATTCAGCCAACATCGGAAACCCTCCCATTTCGGCACCCATCCAACAAATATGGCCCACTCAACCACAAAGGCCTCCCCCACAAAATTTGTTTCCCACACAGTCTCGACCCACCGGAAACACCAATCCCAACACAAACACAAACTCGAGGAGGAATTTCTTGGAAAGAAAGCCCTCGGAGTTCACTCTGATACCAATGCCGTATGCTGACCTACTGCCATCTTTGATCAACAACTAGATGGTTATGGTGAACCCCCGGAAGATCTATCAATCCCCTTTCCCCCGATGGTACAATCCCAATGCAACTTGCGCCTATCAGAGTGGTGTTCCGGGGAATTTTATAGAGCAATGTGTGGCCGTCAAGCATAAGGTATAGAGCTTGATTGATGCAGGATAGCTGACGTTTCAAGAGGACAATCCAAATGTGAGGACTAATCCACTCGCCAGTCATGGAGGATCAGCGGTTAATGTAGTGGAAGAGTGGTAGCCTCGGGGGCTGAAACAGATAGGAGACGTGTTAACCTCTAGGAGGTTCATTTTGGAAGCACTACGCGAAGCTGGTATGATTCGCCTTGATGGGGACAAGGGAGATTCTTGTTTAATGCATCCAAGGGCATCACACGTGTCGCAACGTGCCCTTTCGCGGGCGAGTGAAGGCGAGGCTCACGGGTGCACTTTCCAAAGGAGGAAAGATGCGCGGAGTCGCCACCAACGTTTATTTGTGGGAAACGTCGGAAAAACCAAAGGAAACCGGTCAAAATGAGAATTCTAAGTTCGGGAGTTGTATTTACGTTTGAGGAAGGTATTAGCACCTCTCACGTTTGTCCCAAAGGACAACAGCCTATTTTTTAGAATTGTGGAAATTGCATTACCTTAACTTTTATTTCTTTTTATTTTTTGAGGTCGACAAAAGCGGGGCTTTTGCTCCTACGTACCCTCAATCGAAGAGGAAATCAGACCTACGTAGTTCTTTCTTATGCGTGAATCAAGTGATTCTTTTTACTTGAAAGGTGATCATTTTAAGGCGTTGGACCTTAAAAATGATCCATTTTACTTGGTAAGAAATTGAAATGATAAACTTTCAAAACCCTATTTTTTTGTGGAGGAGCTTGACTAGGCGAGTTGATTTTAGCCTTAGTTTCACTTTAGTTATTAGTCAATTCAATTAAGAATGAGAAATCCCAAAGAGAAAACGTCCGGTTTATTTTTCGCTTTATTTTACTAAAAGGGTATTTTTTGATTATTATATTATTATTTTACCTCTTTTTTGATTTCCAACGTGGTTACGGCACGACCGAACGGTCGGAATTCATTTTAACCGAAATTAACGGATGATACAATTCAAACGATCGGTGGAAATTTATTTTATTTTTAGATTCGGCGAGAAATGACTTAAATAAATGACTTAAGCACGTCAAAAGGGGGTATAAAAAGCGAATGAAAACGAGAATAAAAATACATGAAACAAAATGTGGACCACCACGGGTACATAGAATGAATTGAAAAGCTCGGTTTGAGGTACTTACCCGTTGAAGACTGAAGAAAACGAAGAACGAACGATGAATGTTGAAGAACGGTCGAGAATCTTCGCGTAATTACTCACGGAAACATTACGGAAACGTTATGGAAGCGCCTCGGCTTGGATTTTCTTCACGGAAATAATTTTCCTCAGCAATTTCGAGAGAATGAGAAGTGCCAAGAAGGCTGAACCCTTTTCTTCTTCACTCCTCCCCCTATTTATAGCAAAATAGGGGAGGAGCTTGCCACCCAGCTCGCCCAGGCGAGCAAGGTTGCTTCCTCTAGAAGCAACAACCTTCTGGAGGAAGAATCTGGAAGGCCCAAGTGGGCCTGATTAATATTTGTACCCCCATTTTTACTAAATGCACCCCCTCTACCTTTTTTGGTAATTCTTTTTCCGTAACGTTACGAAACTTTACAAATTTTGTAACGATACCTATTTTCCTTTCGCAAGGTTACGAATCCTTACGGATTATGTATTGACTCTTTTTTAGCTTTCGAAGAAGTTACGAAAACTCACGAATTGCGAAAAATACCTCCTTTCGATTTCCGTGACATCACGGAATTTTCACAGATCGCGTAAGCCTGCTTCCTTTTGATTTTCGGCACGTCTCGGGACTTCACATATTGTGCAACAAAGGGTGCCCAATATCTCGAAGCGGCCAATCAATGGTTGTATATCATCAAATTATAATCCCCGGACGAATTTAGGGTATGACAACACGATATGGAGACATGCTCAATGGCAGAAGAGTTGCTACAGGGGATGATGTGTGAAGGCCAAATTGAAGTTTTCAGCGCTAGAAAAGGGGAGGGGGATGTGTGCATGCAGTCAGATGATAAAAGCCTAAGCAAACCCAAGCCATTGGTGATCCACTTCACTAGGGATTTCGCCACTCAGAAGCTCCAAGGTTTCTAGCCCGTCCCGGTTAAGAAGCCTACGCCTTTCCCTTACAAAAGTGATAAGGCGGTGCCATGGAAGTACGTCACACAATGGCCCGACGAAAGAAAAGACGTGTCCGTCGTGCATGTTAAGGATGATGTATCCTCTGCTAAAGTGACAAACATATCTGGTACAAGTGACATGACTCGTAGTGGGCGGATCTTCACAGCACCCGAACTACCGGTGCAATCCAAAGACCCAAAAGGGAAAGCAAAGGCGGATGTGGGTGAGAGCGATAAGGCGGGCCTGACCCCAAATGACGAGGTTCCGGTTGGAAGGATTGCCGAGGAAGGGAACGAATTCAGCAAAAAGGGAATATCCGCTGAGGAAGCAACTGAGTTCCTGAGAATCATCCAACAGAGTGAGTTAAAGGTGATTGAACAACTAAACAAAACCCCGGCTAGGATCTCTCTGTTGGGGCTGCTTATGAACTCTGAGCCTCAATGGGCATTATTGGTCAAGATTTTGAACAAGGCCCATGTAGCATAAGACATATTCGTGGAGGGTTTCAGGGGTATAATCAATAACATCACGACCAATAGCTACCTCACTTTCGTCGACAAAGAAATACCCGTCGAGGGCAGGGGACACAATGATGCAATCCTACCCCGCAAGGGCATTGGATAGAAAACTCCAAGTAGATTGGGCCAGAGATGCAAGAGAAGGCCCTAGGGTTCTTATGAGCCTTAGGGTAGATTTCGGGCCCATGGGCTAAGTACGAGCCCACTTATCTTTGTAAATATTAGATTAAGTTTTCATTATTTTTGGGCCTTGTATTTAGGGCTCCATAATGTAGGTAGGGTACCCTAGAAATATAGGATTTTTCAGCCCTTGTATTTTAGGGCACCTAGACTAGTTTTTGTATTAGGGGTAGTTTTGTAATTTTACATGCACTAAGTGGATATTTGATGTGTGTGGTTGGAAATAAATTTAATTGAATTGGTAGAAGCCCAATCCAATTAAATTTTAGAGGGGGAGGTGAGCATTTGCTTACTACACCCCATTGCCACATCATATAGTCACACTTTGTGCATGTCCTTCATGCTTTTCATGCCTCATGACACCTAAGCACACTTAGTGGAGAATCTTGGAATTGATCTTGGATTAGTGGGCTGAACCATAACTAAAATTCACTAATCATAATTAGTGAAATTTTGGCTCCAAAGTTTGGCTCCACAAATTCAATTTCAAATTCAAGTGAAATTTGAATTTCCCTCCAATTTTGTGTGACACTTAGGCTATAAATAGAGGTCATGTGTGTGCATTTTTTTCAACTTTGATGATTTGAATATTAAACTTCAGATTTCAAAGCTCATTTAGAGCACAAAATTTCGTGCTCTTCTCTCCCTCTCCCTTCATTCATCTCATTCTTCCTCCAAGCTCTTATCCATGGCCTCCTATGGTGGTGAGCTTCTTCTAGACTCATCTTCTCCTTGAAGTGGCGTCTCCTCTCTCTCTCCCTTTCTCCATTCCGCTGCCATTCATCTTCCAAGAAGCAAAGGAATCCATTGATGAAGAAGATCCTAGGCCTACAAGCTCCAATGGAGCTTGCATCATGTGGTATCAAGAGCATCTTCATCTAGGTGATGTTCTTTTGCTTCCTCTATCTTTTTGTTCGGTGAATTCTCTTTAATTCCTTGTTCTTCATCTTATTCTCCATGTATATCCTCCATTGTCTTGTGGTTTGGTGCTGTTTAGAGTAGATTCAAAAAAAATAAACCGATTAAATCTTAGATCTACACTTGTTCTTGCATTTCTATGGTTCAAATTTTGTAGATCTACTCTTGAATCTTGTTTTTGTGTTGATTTTAGGTTCTATCAATTTTCATTCATAATATTCTTGTGCTGAACCTTTAGATCTAAATTTTGTTCCAAAATATTGATTAGAAAAAAAAAACACAAAAATCTAAGTGTAAATCACTTAATCCATGTTGTCTTAGAGTCATGTTTAGTCATAGTAATTGTCACATTATGCTCTAAGTTTGTGTTGAATTTTTATTTTGTTTTTTGAATTCTAGATACATTTTTTCATGTATTCTTGTCATTCTTAGCCTATCTTTTGAATTTTGAGTCTAATTCATGCATGTTATTTAGTTCATAACATGTTCTAAATCAATTCCTAGAAGTAGTCTTGTTGTTGAACTCTTTTTTTGTTTTCTAAGATTCCTACATGATGCCTATGATGAAGTTGAGATGTGGTGTTGAGTTGTGGCTGGATTTGTGAATCAAATAAGTCTTAAGCTCTCTTGAATTGTGTTATTCAAGATAATTGAGCATAAGCAAACACAAATTGTAACTATCCAAGCCTTAAGCAACATAAACACTACTCTTGATTTCTAGGTTGAAATCGCTGGTGCTGGCAGCTTGAACATATGAACTTGTATAAATTACTGGGAATTGGTAACTACGTTTTTTGAGCTGAAACTTTTACTGAATTTTCTAGACATCTGGACCAAAATTATAAAAAAAGAATCAAGCGATTTGGATTAAAGAAAAAAATAATAAAAATCTCACAAGTTGGCAGAAAAATCAGTGTCCAGGAAAAAAAAAGAAAAGTCAAAGGAAAGTGTGCTTGTTGTTTTGGCTCAAACTTTGTTCTATAATTGGTGCATATTTTATACCAATCCTAGTTCTGAAATTTCAATTGAACATTATTGTGAAAACAAGTGCCAAAACTAGAGGTTTCTTGAGTCTTTTTTTTTAGAGTTTTTCTACTCTACTCTAGAGCCATTCTAGGTTTCTCTTTGAGTCCTAGCTTGCTTTTTGTGCTTTTCATTGCTTTAATTGTTGAATAATCCTTGGAAATTTGTCTTGTTAAAACTCTATTGGTTTAGCTTTCATTTCATTTTTTTTTTGGTTATTGCTTGTCTCTTTGTTTCCTTGCTTGTGAGTTGCCATATAGGGAATTGGAAAGGAGGATTGGTGCCATATCTTGAAGAATTTGAGTCAAGAAGCAAGGGGCCAACCACCTTAAGAGCTATTGGACTAAGAAGCACTCCAAATTGAGTGAAACACTAAAGAGAGAATAGCCACCACAATTGAGGACTTTTTTCTTTGTAATTTTGTAATTGGCAATTTGCTTTGCTTTCAAATTTTGTAACAAAAAGGCCTTTCATTGGAAGTAAGTTGGGAGCCTCCGCTAGGTCACCCTACTTCCATTTTTGTGTAATAATGTTAGGCAATTTCCCCTTAGGATAGTGAGTGTTTTGTTGGGAACCTTAAATGAGGTCATCCAAACACTCTTAGGATCCGCCTAGTTTGCATTTCTTGCACTTTAATTTCTTGCTTATTTTCATAGCTTATTTCCTTTACCCTCCATTGTCAAACTGCCTAGATAGCTTGCCTTTTACTAATTAGTTTTTACCTTATCTTTCACACCTCTTTTAGTGTTTATTTTGGCTAGTTTCAACCATAGTTTATTTTACCTTTTGTTTTCAAACCCCCAACAAGAAAGAACCATAACTTAGGAACCAACATGAGTCTTCATTCTTCATCTAGTGTTAATGGTGAGGGTTCTACTCCTAAGGACCCCTTGTATAAGATATTAGATGAGTTGAGATCCCTTAAGTTGTGGAAATAAAAACAAGAGAGAAAAGATAAAGGTAAAAAAAGAGTGGAAGAAATAAGTCAAGATGAAAGAGAGAAAATAAGAGAGGAAGAAAGAAGAAAAATAATGAAAGAAATGAAAAGAGAAAAACATGTCTCCTATAGTAGTCATAACTCTTGCAAGAGCCTAAGTGAAGAACTTCGTGACTATTATGAAGGAAGGCATAGGTCACATCTTAGACCTCACTCCCATAGGAGAGAAAATGAAAGAAAGCCTCAAGAGGTTGACATTAAACTCCCATACTTCCATGGGAAGGACAATGTAGAGGCTAATATAGATTGGAAAATAAGGGTAGAGCAACAACTTAAAAGGAAGTCCACTTCAAAATCTTATGGCTCTCACTCTTATCAAAAGAAAGACCAAGGTCAAGGAATCTTAGGGGTGAGACCTTCTAAGCCCAAAGATGATAAGGGGAAGACAATAGAAAAGCAACCCCTTAAGGCTAGTATGCAAGAGAATACTAGCTCCATGAAGTGCTTTAAATGTCTTGGAAGAGGACACATTACTTCTCAATGCCCCACCAAGAAAACCATGATTATGAGGGGCCAAGACATTTATAGTAGCCAAGATGAGGCTACTACTTCACCTTCCTCTAGTAAAAGTGAAGAAGCAAAAGGGGAAGAATCTAGTGAAGAGATCTACCCCCAAGAAGAAGGACAACCTTTAATGGTTAAGGAGGAGTGTAAGGAGGTAAGTGTCTCCTCCAAGAGGTTAGCTAAGAAGGAAAGACATTTTGAAATAAAAACAAATATTAAAGAAATTTCCCTTCTTAGACAACCTCCACATTTTCTCCTTTGTAAAAAGACACTTGTTAGCATTGCCACATCTCTTAGGCTTGAGTTTAATCCTCAAGTAAAGGAGTTGTTGGATGAGGGTTTGGTTCACAAGAGATTAAATCCTTGTGCTTTGTTGGTGCCCAAAATAGGTATTATTAGGCACCAAATCCCTAAAATAGGTGGTGTGATGAATGTTTTGGGTGGTGCAACACTCTTTTGTAAAATCACTCGTGCACCCAACATCTTCATGATTTGTGTACATAGGGACTCATTAGGTAGGTTTGTTCTTATTTTTAGTTTCAATACAAACTTAGGCACTCATATGGGACACCTTAGGTTTGTCATACTTTTTGGTAGGAATAATCAACATGAAAATACAGAAAAAGGTATGTTCTATTGCTTTACTTTTCTTAATTTTTTAAATTGTGATCAAGGGGTTCCCATGAACCCTAAGAGAATAAAGGTCATTCCTGAGTGGCCCGCTCCACCAAGTGTAAGAAAAATTTGGGGCTTCTAAGACTTAACAAACTTTTACAAAAGGTTTGCCCCATATTTTTCTATACTTGTAGCACCACTCATTGAGTTGGTGAGGAACCATGTTCCTTCATGGGAAGATGCCCAGGAAATGAGTTTTCAGACCTTACCTTACTTCAACATACTAAACACCACTAATACATATGTTTTTGTTCTTTTTACAGGTGTTGAGGAAAAAATCCCAGCGTTTCAAGAACCTCGGGATTAGAGGTCAAATCCTTTTCAAGGGGGAGGGAATGATGCAATCCTACCCCGCAAGGGAATTGGATAGAAAACTCCAAGTAGATTGGGCCAGAGATGCAAGAGAAGGCCCTAGGGTTCTTATGAGCCTTAGGGTAGATTTCGGGCCCATGGGCTAAGTACGAGCCCACTTATCTTTGTAAATATTAGATTAAGTTTTCATTATTTTTGGGCCTTGTATTTAGGGCTCCATAATGTAGGTAGGGTACCCTAGAAATATAGGATTTTTCAGCCCTTGTATTTTAGGGCACCTAGACTAGTTTTTGTATTAGGGGTAGTTTTGTAATTTTACATGCACTAAGTGGATATTTGATGTGTGTGGTTGGAAATAAATTTAATTGAATTGGTAGAAGCCCAATCCAATTAAATTTTAGAGGGGGAGGTGAGCATTTGCTTACTACACCCCATTGCCACATCATATAGTCACACTTTGTGCATGTCCTTCATGCTTTTCATGCCTCATGACACCTAAGCACACTTAGTGGAGAATCTTGGAATTGATCTTGGATTAGTGGGCTGAACCATAACTAAAATTCACTAATCATAATTAGTGAAATTTTGGCTCCAAAGTTTGGCTCCACAAATTCAATTTCAAATTCAAGTGAAATTTGAATTTCCCTCCAATTTTGTGTGACACTTAGGCTATAAATAGAGGTCATGTGTGTGCATTTTTTTCAACTTTGATGATTTGAATATTAAACTTCAGATTTCAAAGCTCATTTAGAGCACAAAATTTCGTGCTCTTCTCTCCCTCTCCCTTCATTCATCTCATTCTTCCTCCAAGCTCTTATCCATGGCCTCCTATGGTGGTGAGCTTCTTCTAGACTCATCTTCTCCTTGAAGTGGCATCTCCTCTCTCTCTCCCTTTCTCCATTCCGCTGCCATTCATCTTCCAAGAAGCAAAGGAATCCATTGATGAAGAAGATCCTAGGCCTATAAGCTCCAATGGAGCTTGCATCACACAACAAAGCCTTGCATGCATCTGTCAAATGTTTGGACTACATAGTGGCCAAAATGGTTATCAAAAATGGCTCTTCCCTCGATGGCATGCCCAAGGCTACTTTGGACAAGTTTCCTTTTAATGCATCACACCTAAGACCGAGCTCTATGGTAGTGCAGGCTTTTGAAGGCAGTCGTCGGGATGTAAGGGGGGGAGATCGATCTCCCAATTCAAATCGAACCCCACGTGTGCCAATTTACCTTCAAAGTAATGGACATAAATCCTGCCTAGAGTTGCTTATTAGGCCGGCCTTGGATTCATTCGGTTGGGGTGGTCCCGTCAACAGTGCACCAGAAGTTAAAATTTGTGGTGGAGGGGCAGCTAATTATTGTTTCGAGAGAAGAAGACATACTTGTAAGCTGTCCATCTTCTACGCCTTATGTTGAGGCTACGGAGGAGTCATTGAAAATGTCTTTCCAGGCATTGAAAGTTGTGAGCAGTGCTTACATGGAGTCTCCCCCGGTTCAGCCACGCTCATCTGGTGTTGCTTTGATGATGGCTCGGGTGATGTTGGGGCACAGATATGAGCCCGAAATGGGTTTGGGCCAAAACGGGAATGGCGTGGCAAGTTTGGTGGAATTCAAAGACAATCACGGAAGGTTTGGGTTGGGATACGAGCCTACATGCGCTGACATGAGAAGAATCACCCTAGCAAGGAGGGAAAGAAGCTCGGTTCAGCCACAAAGGCTAATAGTGGAAAGAATTCCCTTTTGTCACATCGATGAAAGCTTTGTCAGTGCAAGGTGGATGTGCGAGGGACAAGTTGTCATGATAAGCGAAGACACCCCTCAAGACCAACCAATTTGGGTGCGATCGTGTCCTCTAGAGTTTGAATTGGGGAATTGGCAAGTCATCAAACAATCTGGGATTTCCATGGCAAATTCAATGTAATTTGTTAGTTCCAACCCTATTACTGGGCCTAAGTTTTAGGGTTTGCTTCCTATTTGGGCATGTCATTTTTGTGCCCACAAATTTATAAATGTACAACCCTTCTTCATTTGATGAGTTCAATCTTGCACTTTCATCTATTTTCATTCTTCTGCATATTTATTTTTGTTGTGATTAAATGATTTGATACAAATCCAACAATGAGCCCTGTGAAAGTAGTGATACCGAGGATCCGCATGTTGATTTTGAGCAACTAATAAATCAAGCCGAGAAAGGGGAAGATGAGGATTAGGGGTTTCCTCCAGAGTTGAAAAGAATGGTTGGGCAGGAAGACAGGGAAGTGAAGCCACACCAAGAGGAAACGGAAGTTGTGAACTTAGGTGTTGGCGACGAAAGAAAAGAAGTCAAAGTCACCACTGGCATGTCCTCAAACATTCGAGATAAATCGGTAGTTCTGTTGCGAGATTACCAAGACATCTTCGCTTGGTCCCACCAAGATATGCCTGGTTTGAGTTTTGATATTGTACAACATAGATTACCTCTAAATCCCGAGTGTTCCCCGATAAAGCAAAAGATGAGGAGGACGAAGCCCGAGATGTCCCTGAAAATAAAAGAAGAAATGAAGAAGCAATTCGAACTGGCCTCTAGGCCATTGCTCGGTACCCGAAATGGGTTGCCAACATCGTGCCAGTCCCTAAAAAGGATGGAAAGGGGCAAATGTGCGTGGACTATCGGGATCTAAACTGAGCCAGTCCAAAGGATAACTATCCTTTGTCACACATCGATATCTGTCATACTCTAATTTCGTTCAGGGACTGTTGCTTGATGGCATGCAACCTTTGATTGACCGCTTCGAAATACTTAGCACCCTTTGTTGCACAATATGTGAAGTCCCGAGATGCGCCGAAAATCAAAAGAAAGCATGGTTACGCGATCCGTGAAATTCCGTAATGTGGTGGAAACCAAAAGGAAGTATTGTTACGCAATCCGTGAGTTTTCGTAACTTCTTCGAAAGCTAAAAAAGAGTAAATACATGATCCGTAAGGTTCCGTAACCTTAAGGAAAGAAAATAAGTATTGTTACGAAATTCGTAAAGTTTCATAACGTTATGGAAAAAGAATCACCAAAAAAAGCAAGGGATGTATTTAGTAAAATGGGGGTGCAAATAGTAATTTTCGAATCTAGGCCCTTCTAGAGGTTTTTGGGCAATTTCTTGCTTAAGGTGGAAGCAACCAAGCTCGCCTGAGCGAGCTAGGTGGCAACCACCTCCCCCGTTTTGTTAAAAAATGGGCTTCCGGGGCCTTCAGGACACCCGAAATGCTTCCGTAAAATTCCCATAACCCTAAATAAGCATATTTCACTTAATATGGGTGAGAAAGAAGAGAAAAAAAGAAGAAAATTAAGTCCTATAGACTTCCATAACTTTTCCGTAAATTATGAAAGAAGGGGGGTGAACATATAAAAAATGGGGGGTGCAAATATCGATTTTGAAATTTTGAAATTGGGCCTTCCAGGGTATTTTCGAAGCTGGATTGCTTCTAGAGCAAGCAACCCAGCTCACCTGGGCGAGCTGGGCGGCAACCTCCTCCCCCTTTTTCCTATAAATAGGCTGAAGGGGGCTGTTCTAAAGGCCCGGATCCCCCTGGTGATGTATTTCAGCTGTTTTGGGTGAAAAAAATTGTTTCCGTGAAGAAAATCCAAGCCGAGGTGCTTCCGTAATGCTTCCGAGATGTTTCCGTAAGCAAATCCGTGAAGGTTTTCCTCCGTTATTCACCGTTCTTCATCCGTTCTTCGTTCTTCAACGGGTAAATTTCCAAATCGAGCTTTTCAATTCATTCTATGTACCCGTGGTGGTCCCTATTTGTTTTGTGTACTTTTATTCTCGTTTTATTTACTTTCCGTACCCCCTTTTAACGTGCTTCAGTCATTTATTTAAGTCATTTCTCGCCTAATAAAAAATAAAATAAATTTCCACCGATCATTTGATTTGTAATATCCGCTAATTTCAGTTAAAATGAATTCCGACCGTTCGGTCGTGCCGTAACCACGTTGGAAATAAAAAAAGAGGTAAAATAATATAATAATCGAAAAATACCTTTTAGTAAAATAAAGCTGAAAAATCAATCGGACGTTTCTCTTTGGGATTTCTCGTTCTTAATTGAATTGACTAATAACTAAAGTGAAATTAAGGCTAAAATCAACCCGCAAAGTCAAACTCGTCAACAAAAAATCACTAAAAAGGATTTTAAGATTCAATACCTCAGTTTTTCTTACGAAGTAAAAAGGATCATTTTTAAGGTCCAACGCCTTAAAATGATCACCTTCAAAGTAAAAAGAATCGTTTGATTCACCCTTAAAAAAGAACTACGTAGGTCTAATTTCCTCTTTGATGGAGGGTACGTAGGAGCAAAAGCCCCGCTTTTTTCGACCTCAAAAATAAAAAAGAAATAAAAAGGTAAGATAACACAATTTCACAATTCTAAAATATAGGCTGTTGTCCTTTGAGACAAACGTGAGAGGTGCTAATACCTTCCTCAAACGTAAATACAACTCCCGAACTTAGAATTTTCGTTTTGACCGGTTTCCTTTAGTTTTTTTGATGTTTTCCACAAATAAACGTTGGTGGTGACTCTGCGCATCTTTCCTCCTTTGGAAAGCGCACCCGTGAGCCTCACCTCGCACGCCCGCAAAAGGGCATGTTGCGACAGTTGGCGACCCCACTGGGGACTGTTTTTTGTGAGTTAGGCCTATTTTAAGGAATTGTGGAATTGTGAAACTTTGTGTGTGCATTTTGTTGAACTGTGTAAAATGTAATAACTGCTGTCTTTTCCACATTTTTACACTGCATTCTAAGCACCCACGGGTTTGAGTAAAAAAGGGGCCCTATACCCGGGTTCATGGGAATCTAAGGAGTGGAGGTGAATCTATGATCATGCTAGGTCACCGACTTGCTTGATAATAGTGAAACCTCGTCTAGAGCTTTCTCTCTTTATAATATAATGTCGCTAGTATTCCATACCGCCACAATATTATTATCTTGAGTGATGATACCTCTAGAAAACAGCCATGTGAGTTATGAATCATTGGGAGTAGTTATTAGAGACCCCTAGATATTATCCTATAGGTCCCTAAAATAGGGGCACAAAGCGAACACGCTACGTGCCTTTTAAACACTGTCATGGATATAACCTAAAGGTCATGTGCGCCTTTGTTGTATGATTATTTGAGGATATTGCCATGATGTGTAAATCCCCCTGTTGTGCTTTTGCGCATCTGCATCATGCCGTCACACATGCGTTGTATGTGGGTCTCGTCTTTTGTCGTGGGAAGTCGGAAGATCCATATCGTCTTCTTAACTGCACACATGGGGCACTGCGCCCCCAAATGCGCAAGTAAGGAGAGATGATTTTCCGGGATCTCGTGTCCATAAATGCATTCATATCATGCATCGCATAAACATCTCTTTAGCATCATAATGAACATATTGTTCCTGCATTTGTCCGTTATCACATTCCAGCCTCACATTTTGCATGAGTCATTGCATCATCATGCATATGCGTTCAACATACTTTTTGTTCTACATGTTCGCTCATACATGATCCTTGTGTTTTCCTCTACAAAACAAAAACAAAAAAGGAAGCATGAAAATTCATGATGCATTCTTAGTTGCATATAATCGGTACCATGAGCCAACCATGTTGGGATCATAAACCCATTTCACTTAAAAACAAAATGATTGAACATGGTACCTAATGCATGGTTAACTAAGAAAGGATGTTTCTTCGGGCATCTCAATCTCATAATTACATTTTCCATGCATAGCATGCGTATTCCCGAGTCTTTCATCCCTATGAAATGTTGATGAAGTATTGGCGATCAAAAATGCCATTCCCTGGGTTATGGGGTTGAACCAAGCTCGTGCTTTTATGAAAAGGTTCATCGAGTCAAGTTGAAGAATGGAAGTAACCATCTTACAAAAAATTGGGGCAAAAGATGGATCTTGTTACATCGCTGCTTCGTCTACTGCCAAACACATTTAGGGTTGTTGATGTCCTTGTTACTTCCAGTTTCACCTTGACGAAGATGTCATGGACCATGTTGAAAATCTAAATTGATTCAACCCCATGTCCTACGTAAAAATTCGCAATACTTCAACTATGCATCATTCGCATACATCCATGCTTTTCATTGGTTGCATTGCTTATTACATTCTTTCCTTGAAAAATAAAATGAACTTAATCATTTTTATATATATAAAAAAACATGCTTTACGGTGCCCTCACCAAACGTGTGCTAGAGCTAGAATAATGGGTGAAGTAGAGGAGGTACAAGAGACGATGAAGGCCGACATGGAGGCCATGAAAGAGAAAATGTCCACGATGATGGAGGCCATGATGAGCGTGAGGAAGATAATGGAAGCCAATGCCGTTGCAGTTGCCGCTACCAGCGCTGTCGCTAAGGTGAACTCGATGCCTCCATCTGGCCTAAAGCAAATGAATCATCCAACCTCAGATATGGTAGGCAAAGATTTGGGAAGTACGAATGACCCCATGATGTGCAAATTCAAAACGAGCACGCCTTCCCTCCATATGGCTTGCCTCCCAACTATACGCCACCCAATGTGGCATATACTCCCAATGAGAATGTCAATAACTCCACGCCTATACCCATTGGGAGCCAAAAACCCCAAACTATCATGCACATGTCTCTTAAACCGTGGGGGAGACACATGAAATTCCCCACCACAATCTAGCCGACTTCGAGCCTTGCCTCGGATATGCCACTGAAGGGCAAGCAGTTGGTGGTATACCCCTACAAAACACTTTGGAGGGCCTTCAGTATCACCCCCAGCTACACCTCTTGCATTCCACAACAAGTAAAAACCCTCATGTTATGGCAGAAATGGAAAAGTTGGATCATCTAGAGCAAAGGCTCAGGGCCATTAAAGGAGGTGAAGATTATGCCTTTGCTAACCTAAAAGAGTTGTTCCTAGAACCCAATATCATCACCCCTCCCAAGTTCAAGGTGCTGGACTTTGACAAGTACAAGGGGACTACTTGCCCCAAGAACCATCTAAAGATGTATTATCGGAAGATGGGGGCATACGCAAAAGATGAGGAATTGCTGATACATTCCTTCCAAGAAAATCTTACTGGGGTAGCTGTTACCTGGTACACTAATCTGGAACCTTCTCGAGTCCACTCTTGTAAGGACCTAATGGTTGCCTTCGTTAGGCAGTATCAGTACAATTTTGATATGGTTCCGGATAGGATGCAACAACAGAACATGTGCAAAAAGGGGCACAGATCTCTCAAAGAATACGCCCAAAGGCGGAGCGACCTAGCAGCTCAAGTGGCACCTCAATGATGGAGAAAAAAATGATAACAATGATAGTAGACACATTACCAGTATTCTACTATGAAAAGATGGTGGACTGCACACCTTCAAGCTTTGATGATATGGTCTTCATCGACGAAAGGATCAAAGTGGGTCTAAAAAGAGGCAAATCTGATCATCATGCTTTGATAAATGCAAAAAAAAAAAAACTAGGGCAAATGAAGAGGGTGAGAATGAGGGAAAAGCCCATGTTGTGACTGCCATTCCTATACAGCCAAGTTTCCCACCAACCCAACAATGTCATTACTCAGCCAATAACAAACCTTCTCCTTACCCACCGCCCAGTTATCCACAAAGGCAATCCCTAAAGCAACCACAAAGTCTGTCTACCGCACTTCCAATGACGAACACCACCTTTAGCACAAACCAAAAACACCAACCAAGAAATGAATTTTGCAGCGAGAAAGCCTGTAGAATTCACCCCAATTCCAGTGTCCTGTGCTGACTTGCTCCCATATCTACTTGATAATTCAATGGTAGCCATAACCCTAGCCAAGGTTCATCAACCTCCATTTCTCCGAGAATACGACTCGAACGCAACGTGTGCTTGTCACGGAGAAGCCCCGGGGCGTTCCATTGAGCATTGTAGGGCTTTGAAGCGTAAGGTGCAAGGTCTAATTGATGTGGGCTGGCTGAAATTTGAGGAGAATCACGTGTAAATCCTGACATTGACAAGAGATGCCGCACATGGGGCAATTTTGAAAGCTGATGTTAGATGTCTCTAATGACTCATCAGGATTTTCAAGTTTGTACCATTATTGTAAACCACAGTTACAATGTTAAATGAAATGGATAAAGTTAATATCTTTGTCTCTCATCCTCTCACAAACGCATGTTTGCTTATTAAACTTTCACCGGAATGTGGATGCAAGCCATTGGTCTATTTGCTCAAGCGACCTGCGCTCCTGAGTGTTGACTTCCAAGACCGTTCAATCAGAGATTACTCATCTTGTACGTTGGTGGGGGTACCGTAAAACAACGAGTAAAGTTCAAAACAAATAAGTTTCAAAATAAAAAAAAGAGTTCAAAAAGAAAAAAAAACATTTGATTGATTGTGTTTTCAAGACGTTAATGTGACCTCATTTTATCATTCTGAAAAGTTTGTCTTTGTAGAGAGAAGTGAGTTATCAAGAATAGGATGTTGGACAAATGGCCTCATTTACCTTAAGAAGAAAAAGGGGGGTTGAATCAAGATACAAAGACTATTCCCCAATTAAACTTTCACTCTCTCTTGTCGGATTAACAATGCACCCTTAACATGAATTACACAAAAGACAATTCAAAATAAACTTCTTTAAAGCAAAAGATAAATAGCAATAAATAAAAGAAGTTTAAGGGAAGAGAGGAATACAAACTTGATTTTTATTGGTTCGGCCACTTGAGATTTTCCACTCTCTTTGTAAAATTCCTTTTACAAAGTCTAAACCACACAGGGACAACCCTTCCCTTGTGTTCAGGAATCCTCTACAACAAGAGACCAACGGTCTCTTAATCCCTTTTCAGAAATAAGAAGAAGAGAAGAAGAGATCTCTCTTAAAAGAGATAGATTGTACAATGAAGATCAATCAAAATTCCTTATTAAGTATGCAAGTGATTGACCAAGGAATCTTTTTGAGAGGATAAGACATTTCAGTTCAGAAAAACTCTTAATCTTTTGAGAGGATAAAACTTTTGGGCAATGAAAACTCTCTTTAAATTCGTTTTTCCAAGTCACATATAAATAGACCTTTGATGGCCATTCATAAACCATTTGAATAGATGTGACTCTTGGAAATTATATTCTGAAAATCCCCTCTGGTAATCAATTACAAGACTTGTGTAATCGATTACAGGTTTTAAAAATGTGAATTAAAATGTTCAATAAACTGCTGGTAATCAATTACCATCCATGTGTAATCAATTACACGTTATAAATTTTGAATTCGAATTTCTAGTGACTGTTATAAACATTTCCAGCTGCTGGTAATCGGTTACCAGAGAGCAAATCTCAATTAGAAATGATAGAATTCTTTGGTCAAGCCTTTTGTTTTTTTAATTTGGAAACTTCTTCCTAAAGATTCTAGAGATCAACTTGATCATATATCTTGATTTTCTTGGATTCTTGTCTTGAATAAAACTTAGAAGCACTTGATCCTTTAGCATCATCAAGACATCAAAACATCTTGCTTCTACATAGGAGTCATTTGACTTAATCCATCAACTGAAAAATCCTTCAACTATTTCTCGTCCTTGGAAAATTCTTTTTGCAAGAATCAACTACTTCTTTCATTCTTCCTCACTGCGAGGTTTTGAAAACAAGACAACAATTGGTACCTCTAAGCCCTACACTGGGGCAATGAAATGCACCATGCATAAACCTCAAATGAACCGAGGGGCAGATTAGAAGTTCTCACCCAATAGGTTCCCAGCTACAAGGTCATGACGAAAGATAACAATTGGTACCTCAAAGCCTTACACTGGGGCAATGAGGGGCATCATGCATGAGCCTCAAGTGAACATAGGGGCAGATCAAAAGTTCTCACCCGTCGATGTTTTTAAACAAGAAAAAAAAGGGGGGAGACAAACCCTGAAATTTCAATAGATTGATTAAACGTCAAACGGCTCCATTGTCGTCACTCCAAAATGGTCAAATGACTAAATCAAACAGAACATACACTCTGAGGGAGTTCCCGAAGAGATTTGCAAAAGATAGGATAAGGTTGCATGAATTATCACCTTTTTCAAAAGGACAGTTAATCTGTGTCTTCCAAAAAAATTAAATCAAAATCAAAATCACAAAATAGGGAAAGATTGTCATGAACATTGTACAAACTTTTCATTGCATTGCATTGTTTCATATGAGGTCAGCATTACCAAATTCCACGACAAAAGGTTGCATGCGTCTGCATCCCTAAAAATCATGTTAACTGCATAGATTTCCTACATCTCATGTCCAATCTTTTTGGATGACCGGCCCTCTCGATGAGTCGATCTCTTGCTTTCTCATAAAGGTGGACCCTTGGGTACTAGTACCTATCACCTTTAGAGGACTATATGTCCTCGCCATCAGAGGACTGCACATCCTCGCCTGCAGAGGGCTGCACGCCCTCGCCTTTAGAGGGCTACGCGTCCTCATTTTTAGTGTGCTCCATATCCACACCTTAAGAGAATATAAGGTCGTTTGCCCTTAGATGCTTAACCGAGACTTGCGCTCCCGGTTAAGGGGCCAGTAGTTTCCTTTTATCAGTTCTTGGGCCACCCCCTGATATTGGAGGGCGACCAACTGTGCGAGCACATCCAGAGAGGGAGGCTATCACGCATCTACTATGCATACCGGGGCAAGATTTCACCCGTGCCGCTGCAAAAAGACAAGTACGGATCATGCGCACCAACATGACCACTTTTACATGGATATGGATGACGTTGCTATTTAGCAACATTCTGCCCAACGACCACAATGTCAATCTCCCCCTGCAGATGTATCAGTTGGTCTGTGCCGTCATGACATAGGTAAGTATTCACATTGTTCAACTGATTTCTGATACCATCTATTGTTTGTAGGGATCGCGCCCACAAGACATCCAGTGGACCCGAAGAAGTCCAACAGGGCCCTGGGGTTTCCATCTCTGGTTACGGGCCTCTGTCAGTCCTACAGGGTGCCCGCCCCCCAGCGAGGTCATGCCATCGTGACATAGGTAAGTATACATTGTTTGTAGGAATCGCACCCACAAAGACACCCAGTGGACCCGTAGAAGTCCAACAGGGCCCTGGGATTTCCAGCTCTGGTTACGGGCCTCCGTCAGTCCTATAGGGTGCCCGTTCCCCCCGGAAAGGTCACGTCATCATAACATATGTAAGTATGCACATCGCTCAACTAATTTCTGATGTCATCTATTGTTTGCAGGGATCACGTCCGCAAGACACCCAGTGGACCCGAAGAAGTCCAACAGGGTCTTGGAGTTGCCAAGCTCTAATTACGGGCCTCTGTCAGTTCTACGGAGTGCCTGTTGCCCCCAGCAAGGTCTTCAGACCCCCTACTAATCGAGCTTTCATCAAGAAGTATTGCATCCCCAGGCAGGCGCAAGGCGAAACACCACAGCAGCCTAGGGATGGCCGGCAGCGGGCAACAGACGCACTGCCATCACCTCTAGACCTCAGCTCATCCACAAAAAGGTTAGAGCGTTGCTTACGACCCATGGCCGACCAATAGGCGACCAAGTCCAAAGCGAAAGGTAAGCAAAGTACTAGGTCCGTGACCGACAAGCCATCACACGTCCAACTCAAGACGTTAAAGAAGCGCTACTAGAAGACAACCTAGTACCTTTTAAATCTCTGCTCGTTATTTGATCACTTTTGTTTCTGAAGTCATAGCAGGACACACCTAGTTGCTCATGATCCTAGGAATTTAAATAAAACAAAGCACAAGCTCGGAAGGTAGTCATACCTCACAAAAAATATATATATGTATGTTTAGGTAGAAAGATACCTTGGATATGCATGTATGTAGCAAAAAATACTTCACAAAATATATATATGTATGTTTAGGTAGAAAGATATCTTGGATATGCATGTATGTAGCAAAAATACTTCACAAAATATATATTTGTATGTTTAGGTAGCAAGATACCTTGGATATGCATGTATATAGCAAAAATATCTCACAAAACATATATATGTATGTTTAGGTAGCAAGATACCTTGGACACGCATGTATATAGCAAAATACCTCACAAAAATATACGTATGTTTAGGTAGCAAAATACCTCATGAAAAAAAAGGAGCGAGCAAGAAAAGAAAAAGAAGAAAAGAAATAGAAAAATAATAATAATAATAAATATATAAAAAGTTTTCTAGCTAAAAAACAACATGCTTGTGAAAAGAGATAAATTTCCAACTTTTCTTTGAAAGATTTTACTGATCTTAACCAGCTTTTGAAAAAAATGTGTATACACCTGAAGAGGGAATGCTGTGAAAATTTTCCGAACGCCCAAAATGGACTCGGATGAATGCATGATTTGATAAAAGAACATATTTTCGAAACACTGGGTTGACTTAAAATAGGGAAAATGAATCCTGAGCCTTAGTGTCACATGACCATAAAAACTTGATGCTTGAGTGTCCACATGGGTGCATGCATGACCAGTTTTGCATAAAATTTCCTAATCATCATTGTTGCATGTGTATCATGGAAATAATGTAGGACATCCCCTTTATCCCCGAACCGCTGGCCAAACCCTGACATATATCATGACCAACCATTCTACAAGCCTTGAGCCAAAATCCCAACTTATCATAAACCTTGACCCAGGGTGATAATGTCAATCCTTGTCCTCAGAAAACACCAAAAAAAAAGAAGAAAAGAAAAATTCCCAATCGAAGAGTGGGAGAAAGCAAAAAAAGGAAAGAAAATTCCCAATCAAGGATCGGAAGAAAACAAAAGAAACATCCAGAAAGGTCTTTGGACCAGACAATATCTGAACAATACAGAATTGTCACCAAGTAAACGAAAAAAAAAGAAAGGAAACCACGACCTAAAGTGGCCCTCTCCCTTTGATTGCCAACCAAAATCTTGTGCGTCGGTGACTTGTTCACCTCACACTAAACAAAAACAAAAAAGGAAAAGGCCAAAAACACTCAAAGCCAAAGTTCCTACCAAGAAAAACAAACCATTCCCAAGAAAAAGTCCTATTGATCCATGATCACGCATGTAATCTTTGATTTGATAGGGAATGATTTGCAAAATCAAGTCATGACATATCTATGGTTCGGAATTAGGATAAAACACTTACCTGTGTGAGATTGATGCACTTTGAGTGATTTTCTCCTATCTTTGTTGGATCCAGTGTTTCCTCTATATGGTCGTTTAGAAACGAAATGCTAACATCCAAAATCTCATTTATGGTTATGAGAAAATTTCATCAGCATACTCTCCTTCCCCGATAGACACATCATTTTTCAAAAAAAAATAAAGCATATGTTTCTCTGATCAGTTGGAAGTTTTGTCTCTTTACTAAAGCATGTTCGCATTTTAGTGAAGAAAACACCAAGACTATTTTTAGTCCCACAGTTATCAAGAACTATGTAGGTCTGAGTTCCTCATCACAAATTGAGGATACGTAGGAGCAAAAGCCCTGCTTTTGTCGACCACCCCACCTTTTGTTACCGTGAACCAAGAGTCCGGTGGCATGCGGAGCCACATGACCGTGGGATCCCCAAATTCGTATGTTCCATCATTTATCATTTGTATGTTATCTTGTTTCTATGACTTGAGGGACTAACGCTTGTTTTTGTTGTTTCGATTGTCTTTTGTTTTGTGCGTACAATTTCTTTGGATTGTTGCATCAGTGCTTACTTCGTTATTTATCGATAATGTTTGTTCCGGAATCTTGTCGAGTTTTCCTTTAGGAACGTCGTCCTAAAAATAAAACGAACCAAAATCATGATAAAAAGAAAGAAGCGTTGTGAATAAAATGTCTACGTATATAAAGAAAAAGAAAAAATGTTTTTAAAAGGAAAATGTGTGTAGAAGGATTTTTTGTGTGTAAATGATGCGTGGAAAAGAATTCTCGTGTGTGTGAGCAACGAGTGTATATAAAGAAACTTTTGTATGAACCACAGGTGTATGTTGGAAAAAACAAAAAAATCTTCGAACATGAATAGGGTTTGTATATAGACTGTGTGACATAAAGAAAAAGAGTTCTGATGTGTATACATAAAAAGGTTCATCATGTATAGGAATGAAAGTGTACAAAGAAAAGTTTTCTCACAAATAGCAATGGGTGTATAATTTTTTGAATATAAAAATGAAACAAAAAGGAAAAAGAAAGAAAGACCTCGAAGGTCGACATGTTATGGTTAGGAAGAATAAATCATTCGTAGAGAGCAAACGTATCTTTTGGAAACAAGGGACTGACGCTAAGAGTTTATTTTCCTGAATAACCGAGATAAGAATGGATGAATTCGTTGAACTGATGAAAGAACATAATTGGGAAACGTGGGGCCTGTTTGTGTAAATTCCCAACCGTAGTATCACAATGCCATGAATAGGATGCTTGAGTGCCCACCTGGCTGTGGCCATGACTAATTTTGCACGTTGTTTCCAAATCATCATTGTTGCGCGTGCCTTGTGGAATAATATGGAAGCTTGGCCCGAGACCGACACCTTGATGCACGAATTTGTTTTGCCCCAGATATCAAGATTGGACTCCCACGATAAAAGATCCCATTGAGACACAACCTTAGACTTTTTTGAACGTTGGCCTATAAAACAGAATCCTCATCCTTTCCCCCGAAGCAAAGGATAGTGGAATCTCCTCAAGGGAGAGCAAATAGAATGCCAAAACCCGATTTCCCAATGAAAATAAAGAAAAGGAAGAAATGAAAAGAAAGAATAGGGAAAAATGAAAATAAAGAAAAGGAAAAAAATGAAAAGAAAGGAAAAGAAGGATTCCCGATCGAAGATCGGAGGGAAGTAAAAAGGAAATTGAAGGAAAACAGAATAATTCCCGATCAATGAATGAAAGATAACAGAAAATCTTCAGACCAGATAAATTTTCGGCAAGGTAAGTGACTCCCGACAAAGGAAAACCCATTTTATGGTGGTTCTTCCTTTCGGATTGCCACTCGAAATCATTCTCGACTGGCGATATCCCGCCCCACTTAATCAAAGAGGAAAAGACCGAAACACCCAGCTTCCTCTCCAAAAAACACTACCCTCGGAAAAAATCCTATTGATCTGTGATCGTACGTGTTGATCTTTGATTCGATAGGAAATCGTGTGCAAAATAAAGTCATGGTGCAGTTATGGTTTGGGATTAGGGTAAGACACTTGCCTGTGTGAGTTTTTTATACACTATGAGTGATTTATTCCCAGTTTTAGCTTAACCCAATGTTTCCCCTGAATGTTCATTTAAAAGCTAAATGTTGACATCCTGTCCTTCAATTTCGGTTACAAGGAAGATTACCCTTGGCATGAGTATATTGTGTCTCTAAGATATGGTGCTCTCGCGAATGATTTATTTTTCTTTGCAAAAAGCATGTTTGCCTTTTTAGGTGTAAAAAACCCGGTGGACCATTCGGTCCTGCCAACAAATCTTATTCGGAGCCCCATGAATTGATTGTCGTTCATGCATCCTCCACCAAGGAGTCTGGAGCCACGCGTAGTGATTTCCTAGTGCAATTCTCCATTCTCCACTTTTATTCGGAGCCCCATGAATTGATTGTCGTTCATGCATCTTCCACCAATGAGTCTGGAGCCATGCGTAGTGATTGCATAGTGCAATTCTCCATTCTCCACTTTTATTCCGAGCCCCATGAATTGATTGTCGTTCATGCATCCTCCACCAATGAGTTTGGAGCCACGCGTAGTGATTGCCTAGTGCAATTCTCCATTCTCAACTTTTATTCGAAGCCCCATGAATTGATTGTCGTTCATGCATCCTCCACCCATGAGTCTGGAGCCACGCGTAGTGATTGCCTAGTGCAATTCTCCATTCTCCACTTTTATTCGGAGCCCCATGAATTGATTGTCGTTCATGCATCCTCCACCCATGAGTCTGGAGCCATGCGTAGTGATTGCCAAGTGCAATTCTCCATTCTCCACTTTTATTTGGAGCCCCATGAATTGATTGTCGTTCATGCATCCTCCACCCATGAGTCTGGAGCCATGCGTAGTGATTACCTAGTGCAATTCTCCATTCTCCACTTTTATTCGGAGCCCCATGAATTGATTGTCATTCATGCATCCTCCACCAATGAGTCTGGAGCCATGCGTAGTGATTGCCTAGTGCAATTCTCCATTCTCCACTTTTATTCGGAGCCCCATGAATTGATTGTCGTTCATGCATCTTCCACCAACGAGTTTGGAGCCCCGCGAATTGATTGCCTAGTGCTGTTCGCCGATTCTCCATTCTCCCCTTTTGTTCGGAGACCCATGAGTTGATTGCCTAGCGCTGTTCATGTGTCCTCCCCCGTCAAGTGCGGAGCCTCCGGTGACTGGGAAATATGGTTTTTGTTATTTTCCCGATTGGTTCCTTCGCCAAACATGTGTGTATACGTATATTATGTTATTGTTGTTTTTGTTGTTGTTTGTATTTTGTTTTGTATTGTGCAGAAAAAAGAAGAAGTAGAGACAAGAGTCGTCATAGACTAGTCACAGAAAGGGCAAAGACGGATGAAATCAGTGTTTTTATCTTTACTTTCCTCTTATCTCTGATAAAAGGTAAGTAAAGAGGGGCAACTGTCATACCCTAATTTCGTCCGGGGACTGTTGCTTGATGGCATGCAACCTTTGATTGACCGCTTCAAAATACTTAGCACCCTTTGTTGAACAATATATGAAGTCCCGAGATGCGTCGGAAATCAAAAGAGAGCATGGTTACGCGATCCATGAAATTCCGTAATGTGGTGGAAACCAAAAGGAAGTATTGTTACGCAATCCGTGAGTTTCCGTAACTTCTTCGAAAGCTAAAAAAGAGTAAATATATGATCTGTAAGGTTCCGTAACCTTACGGAAAGAAAATAAGTATCGTTACAAAATTCGTAAAGTTTCGTAACATTACGGAAAATGAATCACCAAAAAAAGCAAAGGGGTGTATTTAGTAAAATAGGGGGTGCAAATAGTAATTTTCGAATCTCGGCCCTTCTAGAGGTTTCTAGGCAATTTCTTGCTTAAGGTGGAAGCAACCAATCTCGCCTGGGCAAGCTAGGTGGCAACCACCTCCACCGTTTTGTTAAAAAATGGGCTTCCGGGGCTTCCGGGACACCCGTAATGCTTCCGTAAAATTCCCATAACCCTAAATAAGCATATTTCAATTATTATGGGTGTGAAGGAAGAGAAAAAAAGAAGAAAATCAAGTCCTATAGGCTTCCGTAACTTTTCCGTAAATTGCGAAACAAGGGGGGTGAACTTATCAAAAATGGGGGGTGCAAATAGTGATTTTGAAATTTTGAAATTGGGCCTTCCAGAGTATTTCCGAAGCTGGAGCAAGCAACCCAACTCGCCCTTTTTCCTATAAATAGGCTGAAGGGGGCTGTTCTAAGGGCCCGGATCCCCCTGGTGATGTATTTCAGCTGTTTTGGGTGAAAAAAATTGTTTCCGTGAAGAAAATCCTAACCGAGGTACTTCCGTAACGCTTCCGAGATGTTTCCGTAAGCAAATCCGTGAAGGTTTTCCTCCGTTATTCATCGTTCTTCATCCGTTCTTCGTTCTTCAATGGGTAAGTTTCCAAGTCGAGCATTTCAATTCATGCTATGTACCCGTGGTGGTCCCCGTTTGTTTTGTGTACTTTTATTCTCGTTTCATTTACTTTCCGTACCCAATTTTTGACGTGCTTCAGTCATTTATTTAAGTCATTTCTCGCCTAATCTAAAATAAAATAAATTTCCACCGATCATTTGATTTGTAATATCCGTTAATTTCAATTAAAATGAATTCTGACCATTCGGTCGTGCCGTATCCACGTTGGAAATCAAAAAAGAGGTAAAATAATATAATAATTGAAAAATACCTTTTAGTAAAATAAAGCGGAAAAATCAATCAGACGTTTCTCTTTGGGATTTCTCGTTCTTAATTGAATTGACTAATAACTAAAGTGAAACTAAGGCTAAAATCAACCCGCAAAGTCAATCTCGTCCACAAAAAATCACTAAAAAGGATTTTAAGATTCAATACCTCAGTTTTTCTTACCAAGTAAAAAGGATCATTTTTAAGGTCCAACGCCTTAAAATTATCACCTTCCAAGTAAAAAGAATTGTTTGATTCACCCTTAGAAAAGAACTACGTAGGTCTGATTTCCTCTTCGATGGAGGGTACGTAGGACCAAAAGCCCCGCTTTTGTCGACCTCAAAAATAAAAAAGAAATAAAAGGTAAGATAACACAATTTCACAATTCTAAAAAATAGGCTGTTGTCCTTTGAGACAAACGTGAGAGGTGTTAATACCTTCCTCGAACGTAAATACAACTCCCGAACTTAGAATTTTCGTTTTGACCGGTTTCCTTCGGTTTTTCCACAAATAAACGTTGGTGGCGACTCCGCGCATCTTTACTCCTTTGGAAAGCGCTCCCGTGAGCCTCGCCTCGCACGCCCGCAAAAGGGCATGTTGCGACAATATCCTTGTAGATAACACAACCAATTTTTCCCTGTTTTCTTCCATGGATTGATTCTCAAGCTATAATAAAATAAAGATGGCACCAAAGGATATGGAGACGATGACCTTCGTCACCCTATGGGGAACTTTCTGCTACAAAGTGATGTCCTTTGGGCTTAAGAACACTAGGGCAACTTACCAGCGGGCTATGGTTGCGTTATTCCATGGCATGATGCATAAAGAGATAGAAGTATACATGGATGACATGATCGCTAAATCAATGACCGAGGAGGAACACCTTGTTAACTTGTGAAAGTTGTCCAAGCAGCTGCGTAAATACTGATTAAGGTTGAATCCTGCAAAGTGTACTTTCAGGGTCAAATCCAGAAAGTTGCTCGATTTTATCGTAAGTCAAAAAGGAATAGAGGTAGACCCAAACAAGGTAAAGGACATCCTTGAAATGCCTGAGCACTGCACCGAGAAGCAGGTCTGAGGTTTCCTAGGAAGATTGAACTACATAGTGAGGTTCATATCACAGCTGACTGCCACTTGTGAGCCTCTCTTCAAGTTATTGCATAAGAATCAGTCCGTCCAATGGGATGATGACTGCCAAGTGGCGTTCGAAAGGATTAAAAGGTGTTTCATGAATCCCCCTGTTCTCGTTCCACCGGTGCCCGGATGACCCCTTATCCTGTATATGACTGTGTTAGATGAGTCAATGGGGTGTGTGTTAGGACAACATGACGAGTTCGAGAAAAGGGAACGGGTTGTCTATTACTTGAGCAAGAAGTTCACGGCATGTGAGATGAACTACTATTTGCTAGAAAGAACGTGTTGTGCCTTGGTGTGGGCGGCTCACCATTTGAGACAGAACATGTTGAATTACACCACTTGGTTGGTGTCCAAAATGGATCCAGTCAAGTACATTTTTGAAAATCCCGCTCTCACTGGACGGATCGCTCGGTGGTAGGTTCTATTGCCGGAGTTTGATATTGTTTATGTCACTCATAAGGCGATAAAGGGGAGTGCCTTGGCAGATTACCTGGCTCAACAGCCCATCAACGACTACCTGCCTATGTATCCAGAATTTCCTAATGAGGACATCATGACCTTGTTTGAGGAGGAAGTAGAGGATGAAGACATGGACAAATGGATTGTGTGGTTTGACGGCGCGTCTAATGCACTAGGCCATGGAGTTGGGGCAGTATTGGTTTCCCCAGATGAACAACATATACCTTTCATGACTAGGTTGGGTTTCGACTACACAAACAACATAGCTGAGTACGAGGTGTGTGCTCTTGGGATCCAAGCGGTAATCAACTTCAAGGTCAAATTGCTCAAGGTATAACGGGAGTTGGCTTTAGAATTTTTTGATGGCATATCTTTTCATCATATTCCTAGAGAGGAAAATCAAATGGCCGACGCCCTTGCTACACTAGCGTCCATGTTTCAGGTAAGCCCGTACAGAGATTTGCCACACATCGAATTCAGATGTCGTGGCAAGCCTGCACATTGCTGCTTAATAGAAGAAGAGAAGGATGGTAAGCCTTGGTACTTCGATATCAAACGATACATCAAAGACAAGGAATACTCACAGGAGACCTCTGATATCGACAAGAGAATATTGTGAAGGTTGGCGGCCGGTTTCTTCCTGAGCAGGAGTATCTTATACAAAAGGAACCATGGCATGGTACTGCTTCGATGTGTGGATGCCATAGAGGTTAAGCAAATGCTGGTAGAGGTGCATGAGGGATCCTTTGGAACACATGCCAATGGACATGCCATGGCCCGGAAAATTCTGAGAGCGGGGTATTATTGGCTCACTATGGAGAATGATTGTTGCATCCATGTGAGGAAATGCCATAAGTGTCAGGCCTTCATTGATAATGTTAATGCTCCACCTGTACCGTTGAACATCTTGGTAGCACCTTGGCCATTTTCCATGTGGGGCATAGACGTGATCAAAGCCAATGAGCCTAAGGCTTCAAATGGACACCACTTCATCTTAGTCGCCATTGACTACTTCACCAAATGGGTCGAAGCAGCTTCATATGCTAGTGTGACTAAGAATGTAGTGATTAGATTCATCAAGAAAGAGATAATTTGCCGATATAGGTTGCCTAGGAAAATAATCCCCGATACTACCACTAATCTGAACAACAAGATGATGAAGGAAATATGTAAGGATTTCAAAATCCAACACCATAATTCCATGCCTTATCGGCCAAAGATGAATAGGGCAATTGAGGTTGCCAATAAAAATATCGAGAAGATAGTTTAGGAGATGACCGTGTCATACAAGGATTGGCACGAGATGCTCCCCTTTGTATTGCATGGTTATCGAACTTCTGTGTGCACATCTACTGGGGCAACCCCTTTCTCTTTGGTGTATGGGATGGAGGTTGTGCTCCCGTTTGAGTTGGAGGCTCCTTCTTTGAGAATCCTAGCTGAGTCGGGGTTGGAAGAATCAGAATGGGCCCAAGCTTGCTTTGATCAGTTGAATCTTATCGAGGGTAAGAGGTTCCAAGCTCACTTTGATCAGTTGTATGTTCCTCAAGGACTCATTGGAATCTCTAAGTCTTGAAATCTTTTGTAAACCATAATCGCAGCATTAATAAATGTGGGTTAACGATTTGCATCTCAACCTCCTGTGTTGTGTCTTTTACATTTTATTGTCTTTAAGAACATGCACCCTCGATCTTGCCTACTGAATCCGGAGCCATTCGGCTCGATCAATGGGGTGTCGTAAGCGTTTAAGTAAAATTGAACACGATAACGCCTGTTTAATTATTACATTTATCGTTCAATCATAAACATGCATGCATTTGCATCTTATCATCCAGATCTTGCAAATTGAAAGATGAATAAAGAGTCATTTTGAGTGATGGTCAACATCACACCAATTTAGGTAAGCACTAGGGGCAGGTGAAAGGTAATGCAAGCATCTTGTAGTATTGTTCCACGTTTGTTGCATGATGCCACTTTCTTTGCCCAAGCTTAGGGGCAGGTACAAACAGGTGCTAGGCTCAGATCGATCGATCATCACCTCGCGTCCGGCTAAAGACGTTAAAGAAGCGCTCCTATGAGGCAGCCTAGTATCTCTAACTTTTCTTTTTAATTTCCTGTTTCATACTTGTTCGTTTTCTTGAATTATATCCTGAATTCGCCTATGTTTATATGCAATTATAGGATTTTTTTTTTTAGAAAAAATATAACAATGAACAACACAATTCTGCAAAGAATTTTTTTTTGAAAAACAAAAAAAAAATAGCTCACCTGGGCAGCAACCCCAAGCTTCCATTGTGCACTTTTGCTTTCATTTTTTTGCATTTCTTTCATCTCACACAAGTAAGTACCATCTTCATTCAAATTTTACCTTTCCATTGTGGTATCTTGGTGCTTTATTTGTTATGTTCTTGGAAATGTTTGTGAGATGAATTGTTTATGAATCCATGACTTGAATGCTTGATTAGGGGTTGCAATGGATAGCTTTAGGCTTATCCTTGATCCTACTGTAGATGGGCATGTCATATTGTTCTCCATTCCTCATTTTTACATGCTTGAACATGCACCCACCAACCGTTCGATAAAATGCCTCAATGGCCATTGGATGTGTTGTTGTGAAATTTGAATTGTGAAATGATGTTTATGCATGAACAACCATTGTTTAGAATGTGTGAGCAACTTAGTGGTTAAATAAAAATGCCAAGAGCATGAGCTAGGCATAGAAATCTAAACTTTGTTTTGAATACAAAATACATGAATTACATAAATATGTGAAAGTGATTGGTTGGAATTAGCCTATTTATTGGTTGAGCTTGCTACACTATGATAAACACTTTGCATCTAGGTAGCTAAAATGTTTTTCAAAAAAGAATAATATATGCACCAATGTATGATTAGTTTTAATTAGTTGCACGATAACACTTGCAATTGGTAAAAAGAAACATGCACAGTCCAAAATTGTTTGGCTTTTGCTTGTTTAAGATAAATGAAATTATATGTGTTTCATTCATACTAACTTTTTATGGATGTGTCTTTATAGGAAATGGCTCCAAAGAAGCTTCTCTCTAAGAGGGCAAGGAAGGATGCCGTGAGAGAAGGATTCAGTGCGGCACCACAAGTGGATATAGCATTTGACGGACACTGGTTTCGAAGTGAGGAACACCAACACTGCTTTGAAGCAATCAAGAGTTGGTCTTTCCTGGGTGCGGGACCAATGGGTCCCCTTTGATGAAGATGCCATCAATAAGTTATTTGGGCATCCGTTGGTCCTGGAAGAGGAGCAACCTTGCGAGTTCAGTGAGAGGAGGATCCAAGCTTCAGAATTTGATGAAAAGGCCATAGGCCAGCTGCTGTGTGTTCCGAGGCAGGACTTCGCCCGAAGTGTGATGGGAAGACGGGTGCGGATCAAGCGCTTTAGCATGACCACTCTGACACAGATCTGGATGACACTGCTTCCCTAGCGATCATAATTTTGATCTTCCCTTGCCAAAGTGTCAGCTGGTCTACACCATCTTGACTTAGGTTAGTATCCATGTAGCCCAACTAATTTCGAACGCCATTTACCAATTTCCAGGGATCACACCCCCCAGACACCTACTGGACCCAAAAAAGTTCATTGGTGAAAGGGAAGAGAAAAAAGATGAAATTCAAATTCGAAAACACTTCCGTAACTTTTCTGTAGAATACGAAAAGGGGGGTGAACTTAGTAATTCGGGTGCGCTTAGAAATCTTCTTCATTAAGTCTCTGGGCGGCAAGCACCTCCCTTTTTTTCTATAAATAGGGGAGGGGGGAGCTGTTTCAAAATGTTCAAGACCCCTTTGGCTATGCATTTCGGCTATTTTGGGCAAAAAACACGTTTTCGTGAAGAAAAATTGAGTCGAAGTGCTTCCGTAACCCTTCCGTAAGCGATTATGTGGAAATTCTTCATCGTTCTTCAACCATTCTTCATTCGTTCTTCATTCTTCAACGGGTAAGTTTTCGAATCCGAGACTTTCAATTCATTTCTTGTTTTGTGTACTTTCACTTTAATTTCGTTTACTTTCAGTTTTCTTTTCTTCGGTTTTTAACGTGCTTTAACCGTTTATTTAAGCCGTTTTGTCGCCTAATAAATGATAAAATGAATTTCAACCGATCATTTGTGTTGTAATCTCGTTTAATCACTGTTAAAACAAAATCTAACCGATCGTTCACGTTGTAACCACGGTTAAACCAAAAAGAGGTAAAATAATAATATAATAATCAAAAAATATCTTTTAGTAAAATGAAGCGGAAAAATCAATCGGACATTTTCTCTTTGGGATTTCTCATTCTTAATTGAATTGACTAATAACTAAAGTGAAACTAAGACTAAAATCAACTCGCCTAGTCAAGCTCGTCCACAAAAAATAGGATTTGAAAGTTTTATCTCAGCTTTTTCTTACCAAGTTAAATGGATCATTTTTAAAGGCCCAACACCTTTAAGTGATCACCTTTCAAGTAAAAGAATCGCTTGATTCACCTTTAAAAGAAAGAACTACGTAGATTTAGTTTCCTCTTTGATGGAGGGTACGTAGGAGCAAGAGCCCTGTTTTTGTCGACCTCAAAAAATAAAAAGAAATAAAAGTTAAGGTAACACAATTTCCACAATTCTAAAAAATAGGATGTTGTCCTTTGAGACAAACGTGAGAGGTGCTAATACCTTCCTCAAGCGTAAATACAACTCCCGAACTTAGAATTTTATTTGACCGGTTTCCTTCAGTTTTCCCGACGTTTTCCACAAATAAATGTTGGTGGCGACTCCGCGCATCTTTCCTCCTTTGGAAAGACACCCGTGAGCCTCGCCTTCGCTCACCTGCGAAGGGCACGTTGCGACAGTTGGCGACTCCACTGGGGACCTTTTTGTGAGTTAGGCCTATTCTAAGGAATTGTGGAATTGTGAAACCTTGTGTGTGCATTTATTGAACTGTGTAAAGGGTGAATAACTGCTGTCTTTTTTTCACATTTTTACACTAAGCACCCACGGGTTTGAGTAAAAAAGGGGGCCCTATACCCGGGTTCATGGGAATTTAAGGAGTGGAGGTGAATCTATGATCATGCTAGGTCTCCGACTTGCTTGATAATAGTGAAACCTCGTCTAGAGCTTTCTCTCTTTATAATATGTTGTCGCTGGTATTCCATACCGCCACAATATTATTATCTTGAGTGATGATACCTCTAGAAAACAGCCGTGTGAGTTATGAATCTTTGGGAGTAGTTATTAGAGACCCCTAGATACTATCCTGTAGGTCCCTAAAATAGGGGCACGGAGAAAACACGATGCGTGCCATTTTAAACACTGCCATGCATGTAGTCCTAAATGACATATACGCCTTTGCTTGTAATTATTTATGGATATTGTCGTACTCTGTGCATCCCCCTGTTGCGCTTTTGCGCATCTGCATCATGCCGTCACACATGCGTTGTATGTGGGTCTCGTCTTTTGTCGTGGGAAGCCGAAAGATCCATATCGTCTTCTTAACTGCACACATGGGGCACTGCGCCCCCAAATGCGCAGTAAGGAGATATGATTTTCCGGGCCCTCGTGTCCGTAAATGCATTCATATCATGCACCACATAAACATCTCTTCAGCATCATAATGAACATATCGTTCCTGCATTTGTCCGTTATCACATTCCCATTTTGAATGAGTCATAGCATCATCATGCATATGCGTTCAACATACTTTTTGTTCTACATGTTTGCTCATACATGATCCTTGTATTTTCCTCTACAAAACAAAAACAAAAAAAAGGGAAGCGTGAAAATTCATGATGCATTCTTAGTTGCATGTGTTAGGTACCATGAGCCAACCATGTTGGGATCATAAACCCATTTCTAAAATAAATAAAAATACAAACAACAAAACAAAATGATTGAGCATGGTACCTAATGCGTGGTTAATTAAGAAAGGATGTCTCTTCGGGCATCTCAATCTCATAATTACATTTTCCATGCATAGCATGCGTATATTCGATTCTTTCATCCCTATGAAATGTTGTTGAAGTATTGGCAATCAAAATTGCCATTCCCTGGGTTATGGGGTTGAACCAAGCTCACGCTTTTACGAAAAGGTTCATCGAGTTAAGTTGAAGCATGGAAGTAACCATCTTGCAAAAATTGGGGCAAAAGATGGATCGTGTTACATCATTGCTTCATCTACTTCCAAACACGTTTAGGATTGTTGATATCCTTGTTACTTCCAGCTTCACCTTGACAAAGATGTCATGGACCATGTTGAAAATCTAAATTGATTCAACCCCATGTCCTGCGTAAAAATTCACAATACTTCAACTATGCATCATTCGCGTACATCCATACTTTTCATTGGTTGCATTGCTCATTACATTCTTTCCTTGAAAAATAAAATTAAAAAAAAAAGAACTTAATCATTGTTATAAAAAAAAATATGCTTTACGGTGCCCTTACCGAACCCGTGCTAGAGCTAGAGTAATGGGTAAAGTGGAGGAGGTACAAGAGTAGATGGAGGCTGACATGGAGGCCATGAAAGAGCAAATGGCCGCAATGATGGAGGCCATGATGAGCGTGAAGAAGATAATGGAAGCCAATGCGGTTGCAATTGCCGCTACCAGCGTTGTTGCTAAGGTGAACCTGATGTCCCCATCCGGCATCAACCAAATGAATCATCCAACCTCAGATATGGTAGGCAAAGATTTGGGAAGTACGGGCGGCCCCCATGATGTGCAAATTCATAACGAGCACGCCTTCCCGCTATATGGTTTGCCTCTCAACTATACGCCACCCAATGTGGCGTACACTCCCAATAAGAATGTCAATAACTCCACTCCTATACCCATTGAGAGCCGACAACCCCAAACTGATCATGCACATGTCTCTTAAACCGTGGGAGAGACACATGAAATTCCCCACCACAATCTAGCCGACTTTAAGCCTTGCCTCGGATATGCCACTGAAGGGCAAGCAGTTGGTGGTATACCCCTACAAAACCCTTTGGAGGGCCCTCAGTATCATCCCCAGCTACACCTCTTGCATTCCACAACAAGTAAAAACCCTCATGTTATGGCAGAAATGGGAAAGTTGGATCATCTAGAGGAAAGGCTCAGGGCCATTGAAGGATGTAAAGATTATGCCATTGCTAACCTAGAAGAGTTGTCCCTAGAACCCAATATCGTCATCCCTCCCAAGTTCAAGGAACTGAACTTTGACAAGTACAAGGGGACTACTTGCCCCAAGAACCATCTAAAGATGTATTATCGGAAGATGGGGGCATACGCAAAAGATGAGGAATTGCTGATACATTCCTTCCAAGAAAATCTTACTGGGGTAGCTATTACCTGGTACACCAACCTGGAACCTTCTCGAGTCCACTCTTGGAAGGACCTAATGTTTGCCTTCGTTAGGCAGTATTAGCACAATTTGGATATGGTTCCGGATAGGATGCAACAACAGAACATGTGCAAAAAGGGGCACAGATCTTTCAAAGAATACGCCCAAAGGTGGAGAGACCTGGCAGCTTAAGTGGCACCTCAATGACGAAAAAAAATGATGACAATGATAGTAGACACATTACCAGTATTCTACTATGAAAAGATGGTGGGCTACACACCTTCAAGCTTTGATGATATGGTCTTCGCCGGCTAAAGGATCGAAGTGGGTCTGAAAAGAGGCAAATCTGATCATCTTGCTTTGATAAATGCAAAAAAAAAAAAAAAAAAAAGCTGGGGCCCTCAATGAAAGGGAGAAGACACAAAAAAGAAAGAAAATTCTCAATGAAAGAGTGGGAGAAAGAAAAAAAAAAGAAAGAAAATTCTCAATGAAAGAGTGGGAGAAAGCAAAAAAAAAGAAAGAAAAATTCTCGATCAAGGATCGGAAGAAAACAAAAGAAATATGCAGAAAGGTCTTTGGACCAGACAATATCTGAACAATACAGAATTGTCACCAAGTAAACAAAACCACGACCCAAAGTGGCCCTCTCCCTTTGATTGCCAACCAAAATCATGTGAGCTAGAGACTTTCTCACCACGCACTAAACAAAAACAGAAAAGGAAAAGGCAAAAACACTCAAAGCCAAATTCCCCACCTAAAAACCATTCCCAAAATAAGTCCTATTGATCCATGATCACGCATGTAATCTTTGATTTGATAGGAAATAATTTGCAAAGTCATGTCATGACATATCTATGGTTCGAAATTAGGATAAAACACTTACATGTGTGAGATTGATACACTTTGAGTGATTTTCTTCTATTTTTGTTGAACCCAGTGCTTCCTCTAAATGGTCATTTAGAAACGAAATGAATTTTGCAGCGAGAAAGCCTGTAGAATTCACCCCAATTCCAGTGTCCTATGCTGACTTGCTCCCATATCTACTTGATAATTCAATGGTAGCCATAACCCCAACCATAGTTCATTAACCTCCATTTCTCCGAGAATACGACTCGAACGCAACGTGTGCTTGTCACGGAGAAGCCCCGGGGCATTCCATTAAGCATTGTAGGACTCTGAAGCGTAAGGTACAAGGTCTAATTGATGTGGGCTGGCTGAAATTTGAGGAGAGTCACGTGTAAATCCTGACATTGACAAAAGATGCCACACATGGGGCAATTTTGAAACCTGTTGTAGATGTCTCTAATGACTCATCAGGATTTTCAAGTTTGTACCATTATTGTAAACCACAGTTAGAATGTTAAATGAAATGGATAAAGTTGATATCTTTGTCCCTCATCCTCTCACAAACGCATCTTTGCTTATTCAACTTTCACCGGAATGTGGGTGCAAGCCATTGGTCTGTTTGCTCAATCAAAATGAAGATCAATCAAAATTCCTTATTGAATATGCAAGTGGTTGACCAAGGAATCTTTTTGAGAGGATAAAGACATTTCAGTTTAGAAAAACTCTTAATCTTTTGAGAGGATAAAACTTTTTGGGCAACGAAAACTCTCTTTAAATTTGTGTTTCTAAGTCACATATAAATAAAACATTTGAATGGTCATTCATAAAATATTTGAATAGATATGTCTCTTGGAAATTATTTTCTGAAAATCCCCTATGGTAATCAATTACAAGACTGGTGTAATTGATTACAGGTTTTAAAAATTTGAATTAAAACATTTTCAACTGCTGGTAATCGATTACCAGAGAGCAAATCTTAATTTGAAATGATAGAATTCTTTGGTCAAACCTTTTGTTTATTTTCAGTTTGGAAACTTCTTCCTAAAGATTCTAGAGATCAACTTGATCATATATCTTGATTTTCTTGGATTCTTGTCTTGAATAAAACATAGAAGCACTTGATCCTTTAGCATCATCAAGACATCAAAACATCTTGCTTCTACATAAGAGTCATTTGACTTAATCCATCAACTGAAAAATCCTTCAACTATTTCTGGTCCTTGGAAAATTCTTTTTGCAAGAATCAACTGCTTCTTTCATTCTTCCTCACTACGAGGTTGTGAAAACAAGACAACAATTGATACCTCTAAGCCCCTACACTGGGGAAATGAGGGGCATCGTGCATAAGCCTCAAGTGAACATAGGGGCAGATCAAAAGTTCTCACCCGTCGATGTTTTTAAACAAGAAAAAAAGGGAGACAAGCCCTGGGATTTCAATAGATTGATTAAACGTCAAACGGCTCCATTGCCGTCACTCCAAAATGGTCAAGTGACTAAATCAAACAGAACATACACTCTGAGGGAGTTCCCAGAGAGATTTGCAAAAAGATAGGATGAGGTTGCATGAATTATCACCTCTTTCAAAAGGACAGTTAATCTGTGTTTTCCAAAAAATTAAATCAAAATCAAAATCACAAAATAGGGAAAGAATGTCATGAACATTGAACAACTTTCCATTGCATTGCATTGTTTCATATGAGGTCAGCATTACCAAATTTCACGACAAAGGTTGCATGCGTCTGCATCCCTAAAAATCATGTTAATTGCATAGATTTCCTACATCTCGTGTCCAATCTTGTTGGATGACCGGCCCTCTCGATGAGTCGATCTCTTGCTTTCTCATAAAGGTGGACCCTTGGGTACTAGTACCTATCACCTTTAGAGGACTATATGTCCTCGCCTGTAGAGGGCTGCACGCCCTCGCCTTTAGAGGGCTACGCGTCCTCGTTTTCAGTGTGCTCCATATCCACACCTTACGAGAATATAAGGTCCTTTGCCCTTAGATGCTTCACCGAGACTTGCGCTCCCGATTAAGGGGCCAGTAGTTTCCTTTTATCAGTTCCTGGGCCACCCCCTGATATTAGAGGACGACCAACTGTGTGAGCACATCCAGAGAGGGAGGCTATCACGCATCTACTATGCATACCGGGGCAAGATTTCACCCGTGCCACTGCAAAAAGATGAGTGTGGATCATGCGCACCAATATGACCACTTTTACATGGATATGGATGACGTTGCTATTTGGTAACATTCTGCCCGGTGACCACAATGCCAATCTCCCCCTGCAGATGTATCGGTTGGTCAGTGCCGTCATGACATAGGTAAGTATGCACATGGTTCAATTGATTTCTGATGTCATCTATTGTTTGCAGGGATCGTGCCCATAAGACGCCCAGTGGACCCGAAGAAGTCCAACAGGGCCCAGGGGTTTCCAGCTCTAGTTGTGGGCCTCTACCAGTCCTACAAGGTGCCCGTTCCCCCAGCGAGGTCATGACATCGTAAGTATACGTATGGTTCAACTGATTTCTGATACCATCTATTGTTTACAGGAATCGCTCCCACAAAGACAGCCAGTGGACCCGGAGAAGTCCACATCTAGTGAAAGTAATGGAATAATACATACCTTTTTCTTTATTTTCATGTTGATTATTCCTAAAAAAAATTACGACAAACCTAAGGTGTCCCACATGAGCACCTAGGTTTGCATTGAAACAAAAAATAAGAACAAACCTACCTAATGAGTCCCTATGTACACAAATCATGAAGATGTTGGGTGCATGAGTGATTTTACAAAAGAGTGTTGCACCACTCAACACATTCATTATACCACCTATCATAGGGATTTGGTGCCTAATAATACCTATTTTGGGCACCAACAAAGCACAAGGATTTAATCTCTTGCGAACCAAACCCTCATCCAACAACTCCTTTACTTGAGGAATAAACTCAAGCCTAAGAGATGTGGCAATGCTAACAAGTGTCTTTTTACAAAGGAGAAAATGTGGAGGTTGTCTAAGAAGGGAAATTTCTTTAATATTTGTCTTTATTTCAAAATGTCTTTCCTTCTTAGCTAACCTCTTGGAGGAGACACTTACCTCCTTACACTCCTCCTTAACCATTAAAGGTTGTCCTTCTTCTTGGGGATAGATTTCTTCACTAGATTCTCCCCCCTTTGCTTCTTCACTTTCACTAGAGGAAGGTGAAGTAGTAGCCTCATCTTGGCTACTATAAATGTCTTGGCCTCTCATAATCATGGTTTTCTTGGTGGGGCATTGAGAAGTAATGTGTCCTCTTCCAAGACATTTAAAGCACTTCATGGAGCTAGTCTTCTCTTGCATACTAGCCTTAAGGGGTTGCTTTTCTATTGTCTTCCCCTTATCATCTTTGGGCTTAGAAGGTCTCACCCCTAAGAATCCTTGACCTTGGTCTTTCTTTGGATAAGAGTGAGAGCCATAAGATTTTGAAGTAGACTTCCTTTTAAGTTGTTGCTCTACCCTTATTTCCCAATTTAAATTAGCCTCTACATTGTCCTTCCCATGGAAGTATGGGAGTTTAATGTTAACCTCTTGAGGCTTTCTTTCATTTTCTCTCCTATGGGAGTGAGGTCTAAGATGTGACCTATGCCTTCCTTCATAATAGTCACGAAGTTCTTCACTTAGGCTCTTGCAAGAGTTATGACTACTATAAGAGACATGTTTTTCTCTTTTCATTTCTTTCATTATTTTTCTTCTTTCTTCCTCTCTTATTTTCTCTCTTTCATCTTGACTTATTTCTTCCACTCTTTTTTTACCTTTTTTCTTTTCTCTCTTGTTTTTCTTTCCACAACTTAAGGGATCTCAACTCATCTAATATCTTATACAAGGGGTCCTTAGGAGTAGAACCCTCACCATTAACACTAGATGAAGAATGAAGACTCATGTTGGTTCCTAAGTTATGGTTCTTTCTTGTTGGGGGTTTGAAAACAAAAGGTAAAATAAACTGTGGTTGAAACTAGCCAAAATAAACGCTAAAAGAGGTGTGAAAGATAAGGTAAAAACTAATTGGTAAAAGGCAAGCTATCTAGGCAGTTTGACAATGGAGGGTAAAGGAAATAAGCTATGAAAATAAGCAAGAAATTAAAGTGCAAGAAATGCAAACTAGGCGGATCCTAAGAGTGTTTGGATGACCTCATTTAAGGTTCCCAACAAAACACTCACTATCCTAAGGGGAAATTGCCTAAAATTATTACACACAAATGGAAGTAGGGTGACCTAGCGGAGGCTCCCAACTTACTTCCAATGAAAGGCCTTTTTGTTACCAAATTTGAAAGCAAAGCAAATTGCCAATTACAAAATTACAAAGAAAAAAGTCCTCAATTGTGGTGGCTATTCTCTCTTTAGTGTTTCACTCAATTTGGAGTGCTTCTTAGTCCAATAGCTCTTAAGGTGGTTGGCCCCTTGCTTCTTGACTCAAATTCTTGAAGATATGGCACCAATCCTCATTTCCAATTCCCTATATGGCAACTCACAAGCAAGGAAACAAAGAGACAAGCAATAACCAAAGACCAAAAAAAATGAAATGAAAGCTAAACCAATAGAGTTTTAACAAGACAAATTTCCAAGGATTATTCAACAATTAAAGCAATGAAAAGCACAAAAAGCAAGCTAGGACTCAAAGAGAAACCTAGAATGGCTCTAGAGTAGAGTAGAAAAACTCTAAAAAAAAAAGACTCAAGAAACCTCTAGTTTTGGCACTTGTTTTCACAATAATTTTCAATTGAAATTTCAGAACTAGGATTGGTATAAAATAGGCACCAATTATAGAACAAATTTTGAGCCAAAACAACAAGCACACTTTCCTTTCACTTTTCTTTTTTTTCCTGGACACTGATTTTTCTGCCAACTTGTGAGATTTTTCTTATTTTTTTCCTTTAATCCAAATCTCTTGGTTCTTTTTTTATAATTTTGGTCCAGATGTCTAGAAAATTCAGTAAAAGTTTCAGCTCAAAAAACGTAGTGACCAATTCCCAGTAATTTATACAAGTTCATATGTTCAAGCTGCCAGCACCAGCGATTTCAGCCTAGAAATCAAGAGTAGTGTTTATGTTGCTTAAGGCTTGGATAATTACAATTTGTGTTTGCTTATGCACAATTATCTTGAATAACACAATTCAAGAGAGCTTAAGACTTATTTTGATTCACAAATCCAGCCACAACTCAGCACCACAACTAAACTTCATCATAGGCATCATGTAGGAAACTTATAAAACAAAAAAAAGTTCAAGAACAAGTCTGCTTCTAGGAATTGATTTAGAACATGTTATGAACTAAATAACATCCATGAATTAGACTCAAAATTCAAAAGATAGGCTAAGAATGACAAGAATACATGAACAAATGTATCTAGAATTCAATCAACAAAATAAAAATTCAACACAAACTTAGAACATAATGTGACAATTACTATGACTAAACATGACTCTAAGACAACATGGATTAAGTGATTTACACTTAGATTTTTGTATTTTTTTTTCTAATCAATATTTTGGAAGAAAATTTAGATCTAAGGTTCAGCACAAGAATATTATGAATGAAAAATGATAGAACCTAAAATCAACACAAAAACATGATTCAAGAGTAGATCTACAAAATTTGAACCATAGCAATGCAAGAACAAGTGTAGATCTAAGATTTAATCGATTTTTTTTTTGAATCTACTCTAAACAGCACCAAACCACAAGACAATGGAGGATATACATGGAGAATAAGATGAAGAACAAGGAATTAAAGAGAATTCACCAAACAAAAAGATAGAGGAAGCAAAAGAACATCACCTAGATGAAGATGCTCTTGATACCACATTATGCAAGCTCCATTGGAGCTTGTAGGCCTAGGATCTTCTTCATCAATGGATTCCTTTGCTTCTTGGAAGATAAATGGCAGCGGAATGGAGAAGGAAGAGAGAGAGGAGACGCCACTTCAAGAAGAAGATGAGTCTAGAAGAAGCTCACCACCATAGGAGGCCATGGATAAGAGCTTGGAGGAAGAAGGAGATGAATGAAGGGAGAGGGAGAGAAGAGCACAAAATTTTGTGCTCAAAAAGAGCTCTGAAATCTGAAGTTAATATTCAAATGATCAAAGTTGAAAAAAATGCACACACATGACCTCTATTTATAGCCTAAGTGTCACACAAAATTGGAGGGAAATTCAAATTTCACTTGAATTTGAAATTGAATTTGTGGAGCCAAACTTTAGAGCCAAAATTTCACTAATTATGATTAGTGAATTTTAGTTATGGTTCAGCCCACTAATCCAAGATCAATTCCAAGATTCTCCACTAAGTGTGCTTAGGTGTCATGAGGCATGAAAAGCATGAAGGACATGCACAAAGTGTGACTATATGATGTGGCAATGGGGTGTAGTAAGAAAATGCTCACCTCCCCCTCTAAAATTTAATTGGATTGGGCTTCTACCAATTCAATTAAATTTATTTCCAACCACACACATCAAATATCCACTTAGTGCATGTGAAATTACAAAACTACCCCTAATACAAAAACTAGTCTAGGTGCCCAAAAATACAAGGGCTGAAAAATCCTATATTTCTAGGGTACCCTACCTACATTATGGAGCCCTAAATACAAGGCCCAAAATTAATGAAACCTTAATCTAATATGTACCAAGATAAGTGGGCTCATACTTAGCCCATGGGCCCGAAATCTACCCTAAGGCTCATGAGAACTCTAGGGCCTTCTCTTGCATTTTTTGCCCAATCTTCTTGGAGTCTTCTATCCAATGCCCTTGTGGGGTAGGATTGCATCACTCTGGTTACGGGCCCCTGTCAGTCCTACAGGATGCCCGTTTCCCCGGGCAAGGTCACGTCATCATGACATAGGTAGTGCACATCGCTCAACTAATTTCTGATACCATCTATTGTTTGCAGGAATCGCGCCCGCAAGACACCCAGTGGACCCGAAGAAGTCCAACAGGGTATTGGAGTTGCCAAGCTCTAATTATGGGCCTCTGTCAGTTCTACAGAGTGCCTGTCGCCCCCAGCAAGATCATCAGGCCCCCTACTAATCGAGATTTCATCAAGAAGTACTGTGTCCCCAGGCAGGCGCAGGGCAAAACACCACAGCAGCCTAGGGATGGCCGGCAGCGGGCAACAGACGCACCGCCATCACCTCTAGAGTTCACCTCAGCTCATCCACAAAAAGGTTAGAGTGTTGCTTACGACCCATGGCCGACCAATAGGCAACCAAGTCCAGAGCCAAAGGTAAGCAAAGTACTAGGTCCGTGACCGACAAGCCATCAAGCGTCCAGCTCAAGACGTTAAAGAAGCGCTACTAGGAGGCAACCTGGTAACTTTTAAATCTCTGCTTGTTTGATCACCTTTGTTTCTCAAGTAATAGTAGGACACACCTAGTTGCTCATGATCCTAGGAATTTAAATAAAACAAGCACAAGCTCGGAAGGTAGTCATACCTCACAATATATATATATATATATATGTATGTATGTATGTTTAGGTAGAAAGATACCTTGGATATGCATGTATGTAGCAAAAAATACTTCACAAAATATATATATATGTATGTTTAGGTAGCAAGCTACCTTGGATATGCATGTATATAGCAAAAATATCTCACAAAACATATATATGTTCAGGTAGCAAGATACCTTGGACACACATGTATGTAGCAAAATACCTCACAAAAATATACGTATGTTTAGGTAGCATAATACCTCCTGAAAAAAGAGAGAGAGCGAGTAAGAAAAGAATAAGAAAAAAAATAGAAAGAAAAATAATAATAATAATAATAATAATAATAATAAAAAAAGTTGTCTAGCTAAAAAACAACATGCTTTTGAAAAGAGATGACTTCCAACTTTTCTTTGAAAAAAATTTGCTGATCATAACTAGTTTTTGAAAGAATGTGTATACACCTGAAGGGTGAATGCTGTGAAAATTTTCCCGGACGCCCAAAATGGACTCGAATGAATGCACAAATTGATAAAAGAACGTATTTTGGAAACACTGTGGGACATCCCCTTCATCCCCGAACCGCTGGCCAAACCCTGACATATATCATGACCAGCCGTTCTACAAGCCTTGAGCTAGAATTCCAACTTACCATAAACCTTGACCCAGGGTGAGAATGTCAATCCTTGCCCTCGCAAGAAAACACAAAGAGAAGGAAAATTCCCAATCCAAGAAAGGGAGAAGACACAAAAGGAAAATAAAATTTCCAAACCAAGAAAGGGAGAAGACACAAAAAAGAAAGAAAATTCTCAATGAAAGAGTGGAAGAAAGCAAAAAAAAAAAAAAAGAAAGAAAATTCTCAATGAAAGAGTGGGAGAAAGCAAAAAAAAAAAAGAAAGAAAAATTCTCGATCAAGGATCGGAAGAAAACAAAATAAATATGCAGAAAGGTCTTTGGACCAGACAATATCTGAACAATACAGAATTGTCACCAAGTAAACAAAACCACGACCCAAAGTGGCCCTCTCCCTTTGATTGCCAACCAAAATCATGTGAGCTAGCGACTTTCTCGCCACACACTAAACAGTAACAGAAAAGGAAAAGGCAAAAACACTCAAAGCCAAATTCCCCACCTAAAAACCATTCCCAAAATAAGTCCTATTGATCCATGATCACGCATGTAATCTTTGATTTGATAGGAAATAATTTGCAAAGTCATGTCATGACATATCTATGGTTCGGAATTAGGGTAAATCACTTACATTTGTGAGATTGATACACTTTGAGTGATTTTCTTCTATTTTTGTTGAACCCAGTGCTTCCTCTAAATGGTCATTTAGAAATGAAATGCTAACATCCAAAATCTCATTTACGGTTATGAGAAAATTTCATCAGCATACTCTCCTTCCCCGATAGACACATTGTTTTTCATCCAAAAAGCATATGTTGCTCTGATCAGTTAGAAGTTTTGTCTCTTTACTAAAGCATGTTCGCATTTTAGTGAAGAAAACACCGAGACTATTTTTAGTCTCACAGTAGCAAGAACTATGTAGGTCTGAGTTCCTCATCACAAATTGAGGATACGTAGGAGCAAAAGCCCTGCTTTTGTCGACCACCCCACCTTTTGTTACCATGACCCAAGAGTCCGGGGGCATGCGGAGCCACATGACCGTGGGATCCCCAAATTCGTATGTTCCATCATTTATCATTTGTATGCTATCTTTTGTTTAACTGAGGGACTATCGTTTGTTTCATTTTGATTGACTTTTGTTTTGTGCATACATGTCGTTTGAACTGTTACGTTAGTATTTACTTCGTTGTTGTCAATAGTGTTTGTTGAAGTTCCGAAATCGCGTAGAATTTTTCATTTAGGAACGTCGTCCAAAATAAGAAAATGAACCAAAATCATGATAAAAAGAAAGAAGCGTTTTGAATAAATGTCTACGTATATAAAGAAAAAGAAAAATGTTTATCATATATGAATGTAGAAGGAAAATGTGTATAGAAGGATTTTTGCGTGTGTAAATAATGTGTGAAAAGAAATCCTTGTGTGTGTGAGCAACGAGTGTATATAAAGAAACTTTTGTATGAACCACAGGTGTGTGTTGGGAAAAACCAAAAAATCTTTGAACATGAATAGGGTTTGTATATAGACCGTGTGACGTAAAGAGAAAGAGTTCTAATGCGTGTACAGAAAAAGTTCGTCATGTATAAGAATGTAGATGTACAAAGAAAAGTTTTGTGAATATAAAAATTAAACAAAAAGGAAAAAGAAAGGAAGACCTCGAAGGTCGATATGTTATAGTTAAGAAGCATATATCATTCGTAAAAGAGCAAACATATCTTTTGGAAACAAGGGACTGACGCTAAGAGTTTATTTTCCGAAATAACTGAAATAAGAATGGATGAATTCATTGAACTGATGGGAGAACATAATTTGGAAACATTGGGTCTGTTTGTGTAAATTCCCAACCGTAGTATCATAAGGCCATAAATGGAATGCTTGAGTGTCCACCTGGCTGTAGCCATGACTAATTTTGCACGTTGTTTTCAAATCATCATTGTCACGCGTGCCTTGTGGAATAATATGGAAGTTCGGCCCGAGACCGACACCTTGACACCCAAATTTGTTTTGCCCCCGATATCGAGATCGGGCTCCCACGATAAAAACACCCATTGAGACAAAACCTTAGAATCTTTTGAACCTTGGCCTATCAAAAGAAATCCCCATCCTTTCCCCCGAAGCAAAGGATAGCGGAATCTCCTCAAGGGAGGGCGAATAGAATGCGAAAACCAGATTTCCCAAAGAAAGGAATGGAGAAGGAGAAAATAGAAAGAAAGAAAAGAAAAAGATGAAAATAAAGAAAAGAACAATGAAAAAGAAAGAAAAAGAAGGATTCCCGATTGAAGATCGAAGGGAAATAAAAATGGAAAATCGGAGGAAAACAGAGTAATTCCCAATTAATGCAAGAAAGAGAATAGAGAACCTTCAGACTAGATAAATTTTCGGCAAGATAAGTGACCGTCGGCAAAGGAAAACCCATTTTTGGTGTCTCTTCCTTTTGAATTGCCATTCAAAGTCATTCTCGACTGGCGATATCCTGCCCCACATAAGAGGAAAAGACCGAAACACCCAGCTTCCTCTCCAAAAATACTGCCCTCGAGAAAATCCTATTGGTCCGTGATCGTACGTTTGATCTTTGATTCGATAGGAAATCGTGTGCAAAATAAAGTCATGGTGCAGTTATGGTTTGGGAATAGGGTGAAAAACTTGCCTGTGTGAGTTTTATACACTATGAGTGATTTATTTTCAGCTTAGCCCGATGTTTCCCCTGAATGTTCATTTAAAAGCTAAATGTTGACATCTTGCCCTTCATTTTCGGTTACAAGGAAGATTACCCTTGGCATGAGTATATTGTTTCTCTAAGATATGGTGCTCTCGTGAATGATTTATTTTTCTTTGCAAAAAGCATGTTTGCCCTTTTTAGGTGAAAGAGAAAAAAACTGGTGGACCGTTCGGTCCTGTCGCCTTTTTTTCGGAGCCCCATGAATTGGGTTTCGTTCATGCATCCTCCACCCACGAGTTTGGAGCCATGCGTAGTGATTTCTTAGTGCAATTCTCCATCCTCGCCTTTTTTTCGGAGCCCCATGAATTGCGTTTTCGTTCATGCATCCTCCACCCACGAGTTTGGAGCCATGCATAATGATTGTTGTCGCAACGTGGCCTTCGCGGGCGAGCGAGGGCGAGGCTCACGGGTGCGCTTTCCAAAGGAGGAAAGATGCGCGGAGTCGCCACCAACGTTTACTTGTGGAAAACGTCGGGGAAACCGAAGGAAACCGGTCAAAAAGAAAATTCTAAGTTCGGGAGTTGTATTTACGCTTGAGGAAGGTATTAGCACCTCTCACATTTGTCTCGAATGACAACAGCCTATTTTTTAGAATTGTGGAATTTGTGTTACCTTAACTTTATTTCTTTTTATTTTTTGAGGTCGATAAAAGTAGGGCTTTTGCTCCTACGTACCCTCCATCGAAGAGGAAATCAGACCTACGTAGTTCTTTCTTATGCGTGAATCAAGTGATTCTTTTTTGCTTGAAAGGTGATCATTTTAAGGCGTTGGACCTTAAAAAATGATCCATTTTACTTGGTAAGAAACTGAAATGATAAACTTTCAAAACCCTATTTTTGTGGACGAGCTTGACTAGGCGAGTTGATTTTAGCCTTAATTTCACCTTAGTTATTAGTCAATTCAATTAAGAATGAGAAATCCGTAAGAGAAAACGTCCGATTGATTTTTTCGCTTTATTTTACTAAAAGGGCATTTTTTTATTATTATATTATTATTTTACCTCTTTTTTGATTTCCAACGTGGTTACGGCACGACCGAACGGTCGGAATTCATTTTAACCAAAATTAACGGAGGATACAATTCAAACGATCGGTGGAAATTTATTTTATTTTTAGATTAAGCGAGAAATGACTTAAATAAATGGCTTAAGCACGTCAAAAGGGGGTATAAAAAGCAAATGAAAACGAGAATAAAAATACATGAAACAAAATGTGGACCACCACGGGTACATAGAATGAATTGAAAAGCTCGGTTTGAGGTACTTACCCGTTGAAGACTGAAGAAAACGAAGAACGAACGATGAATCTTGAAGAACGGTCGAGAATCTTCGCGTAATTACTCACGGAAACGTTACGGAAGCGCCTCGGCTTGAATTTTCTTCACGGAACTAATTTTCCTCAGATATTTCGAGAGAGAGAGAAGTGCCTAAGGGGCTGAACCCTTTTCTTCTTCACTTCTCCCCCTATTTATAGCAAAATAGGGAAGAAGCTTGCCACCCAGCTCGCCCAGGCGAGCAAGGTTGCTTCCTCCAGAAGCAGCAGCCTTCTGGAGGAAGGGCCTGGAAGGCCCAAGTGGGCCAGGTTGCTATTTGCACCACCTTTTTACTAAATGCACCCCCCTTCTATTTTTTTGGTAATTCTTTTTCCGTAACGTTACGAAACTTTACGAAATTCGTAACGATACTTATTTCCCTTCCGCAAGGCTACGAATCCTTACGGATTATGTATTTACTCTTTTTTAGCTTTCGAAGAAGTTACGGAAACTCACGGATTGCGCAAAAACATCTCTTTTCGACTTCCGCCACATTACGGAATTTAACGGATCGCGCAAGCCTGCTTCCTTTCGATTTCCGAGACGTCTCGGGACTTCATTTATTGTGCAACAAAGGACGCCAAGTTCCTCAAAGCGGCTAACCAAAGGTTGCATGTCATCAAGTAATAATCCCCGGACGAAATTAGGGTATGACAGTTGCCCCTCTTTACTTACCTCTCATCGGAGATAAGAGGAAAGCAAAGATAGGACACTGATTTCGTCCGTCCTGCCCTTTTCGTGATGACGACTCTCGTCTCTACTCCTTCTTTTTTCTTTTGCACAAAACAAAATACAAACAACAACAAGAACAACGAACATAATATACATATACACACATACACATATACACATATTCGGCGAAGAAACCGATCCAGAAAACAACAGAATAACGTGTTTCCCAGTCACCAGAGACTTCGCGCTTGACAATGGAGGACACATGAACAGCGCTAGGCAATAACATTCATGGGGCTCCGAAAAAGGTGAGAATGGAAGATTGCCTTGAGGGTCCTCACTTAGGCAATCATGAAACACAGCTCCAAACTCGAAAGTGGAGGACTAATGAACAGCGCTAAGCAATAACATTCATGTGGCTCCGAAAAAGGGTGAGAATGGAGGATTGCCTTGAGGGTCCTCACTTAGGCAATCATGAAACTCATCTCCAAACTCGAAAATGGAGGACACATGAACAGCCCTAAGCAATAACATTCATGTGGCTCCGAAAAAGGGTGAGAATGGAGGATTGCCTTGAAGGTCCTCACTTAGACAATCATGAAACTCAGCTCCAAACTCAAAAATGGAGGACACATGAACAGCCCTAAGCAATAACATTCATGTGGCTCCGAAAAAGGGTGAGAATGGAGGATTGCCTTGAGGGTCCTCACTTAGGCAATCATGAAACTCAGCTCCAAACTCGAAAATGGAGGACACATGAACAGCCCTAAGCAATAACATTCATGTGGATCCGAAAAAGGGTGAGAATGGAGGATTGCCTTGAGGGTCCTCACTTAGGCAATCATGAAACTCAGCTCCAAACTCGAAAATGGAGGACACATGAACAAACCTAAGCAATAACATTCATGTGGCTCCGAAAAAAGGTGAAAATGGAGGATTGCCTTGAGGGTCCTCACTTAGGCAATCATGAAACTCAGCTCCAAACTCGAAAATGGAGGACACATGAACAGCCCTAAGCAATAACATTCATGTGGCTCCGAAAAAGGGTGAGAATAGAGGATTGCCTTGAGGGTCCTCACTTAGGCAATTATGAAACTCAGCTCCAAACTCGAAAGTGGAGGACACATGAACAACGCTAAGTAATAACATTCATGTGGCTCCGAAAAAGGGTGAGAATGGAGGATTGCCTTGAGGGTCCTCACTTAGGCAATCATGAAACTCAGCTCCAAACTCGAAAGTGGAGGACACATGAACAACGCTAAGTAATAACATTCATGTGGCTCCGAAAAAGGGTGAGAATGGAGGATTGCCTTGAGGGTCCTCACTTAGGCAATCATGAAACTCAGCTCCAAACTCGAAAATGGAGGACACATGAACAGCCCAAAGCAATAACATTCATGTGGCTCCGAAAAAGGGTGTTTGGCGGGACCGAACGGTCCATCGGGTTTTTCCACCTGAAAGGCAAACATGCATTTTGTAAAGAAAAATAAATCATTCGCGAGAGCACCATATCTTAGAGAAACAATATACTTGTGCCACGGGTAATTTTCCTTGTAACCGAGAATGAAGGGCAGGATGTCAACTTTTAGCTTTCAAATGAACATGCAAAGGAAACATCGGGCTAAGCTGAAAATAAATCACTCATAGTGTCTAAAACTCACAATGCAAGTGTTTTATCCTATTCCCAAACCATAAATGCATCATTACTTCATTTTGCACACGATTTCCTATCGAATCAACGATCAAACGTACGATCACGGACCAATAGGATTTTCTCGAGGATAGTGTTTTTTGGAGAGGAAGCTGGGTGATTCGGTTTTTTCCTCTTTGTTCCTGTGGGGTGGGATATTGCCAGTCAAGAATGATTCTGAGTGGCAACCTGGCTTTGAAGAATTTTTGTCCTCTTTTTTTCATTGATTGAGAATTGGCTCTTTTCCCTTTTCAATTCTTTTCGATCTTTGATCGGGAATCCTTCTTTCCTTTCTTCTGTTCTTTTCTTTATTTTCATTTTTCTTTTTTCTTTCTTTCCATTTCTTCCTTTTCTTTCTTTTCACTTTTCTTTGGGAAATCGGGTTTAGCATTCTATTTGCTCTCCCTTGAGGAGATTCCGCTGTCCTTTGCTTCAGGGAAGGAATGAGGATTCTTTTTTATAGGCCAAGGTTCAAAAAGCTCTAAGGTTGTCTTTCAATGGGGTCTTTTATCGTGTGAACCCAATCTTGATATCCGGGGCGAAACAAATTTGGGTGTCAAGGTGTCGATTTCGGGACGAGCTTCCATATTGTTCCATAAGGCACGCGTGACAATGATGATTTGAAAACAACGTGCAAAATTTAGTCATGGCTACAACTAGGTGGGCACTCAAGCATCCTGTTTATGGCATTGTGATACTACGGTTGGGAATTTACACAGACAGACCCAACGTTTCCAAGTTATGTTCTTTCATCAGTTTAATGAATTCATCCATCCTTATCTCGGTTCCTTCCGGAAAATAAACTCTTAGCATCAGTCCCTTCTTTCCAGAAGATACGTTTGCTCTTTACGAATGATTTATACTTCTTAACTATAACATGTCGACCTTCGCGGTCTTTCTTTCTCTTTACTTTTTTTGTTTTATTTTTATATACGTTCACTAAAACTATACACCTGTGGTCCTTTATGAGGAAAACCTTTCTTTGTACATCTATATTTTTATACATGACAAACTGTTTCTGTACACGCATTAGAACTCTTCTCTTTACGTCACACGGTCTATATACAAACCCTATTTACATTCAAAGATTTTTCATTTTTTCCAACACACACTTATGGTTCACACACAAGAATTCCTTTCCACGCATCATTTACACACAAAAAATCCTTTTATATACACTTTCCTTTTTCTTTATATACGCAGACATTTTATTCACAACACTTGTTTCTTTTTATTAGGATTTTTGGTTCATTTTACTTTTAGGACAACGTTCTTAAATGAAAAACTCTACACGGTTTCGAAATTTCAACAAACACTATTGACAACAACGAAGTAAGCACTAACGCAATAGTCCAAACAAAATATATGCACAAAACAAATGACAAACTTTAGTCCCTCGAATGATAAATGATGGAACATACGGATTTGGGGATCCCACGGTCATGCAGCTCTGCATGCCCCAGGACTCTTGGGTCATGGTAACAAAAAGTGGGGTGGTCGACAAAAGCAGGGCTTTTGCTCCTACGTATCCTCAATTTGTAATGAGGAACTCAGACCTACGTAGTTCTTGACAACTGTGAGACTAAAAATAGTCTCAGTGTTTTCTTCACCAAAATGTGAACATGCTTTAGTAAAGAGACAAAACTTCCAACTGATCCGAGCAACATATGCTTTTTGGATGAAAAACAATGTGTCTATCGGGGAAGGAGAGTATGCTGATGAAATTTTCTCATAGCCATAAATGAGATTTTGGATGTTAGCACTTCGTTTCTAAACGACCATTTAGAGGAAACACTGGATCCAACAAAGATAGGAAAAAATCACTCAAAGTGTATCAATCTCACACAGGTAAGTGTTTTATCCTAATTCCGAACCATAGATATGTCATGACTTGATTTTGCAAATCATTTCCTATCAAATCAAAGATTTCATGCGTCATCATGGATCAATAGGACTCATTTTGGGAATGGTTTTTAGGTGGGGAATTTGGCTTTGAGTGTTTTTGCCTTTTCCTTTTCTGTTTTTGTTTAGTGCGTGGCGAGAAAGTCGCTAGCGCACAGGATTTTGGTTGGCAATCAAAGGGAGAGGGCCACTTTAGGTCGTGGTTTCCTTTTTCTTGTTTACTTGGTGACAATTCTGTACTGTTCAGATATTGTCTGGTCCAAAGACCTTTCTGGATGTTTCTTTTTCTTCCGATCCTTGATCGGGAATTTTCTTTCCTTTTTTTGCTTTCTCCCACTCTTTGATTGGGAATTTTTCTTTTTTTTCTCTTTTTTTTTTCCGAGGGAAAGGATTGACATTCTCACCCTGGGTCAAGATTTATGATAAGTTGGGATTTTGGCTCAAGGCTTGTAGAATGGCTGGTCATGATATATGTCAGGGTTTGGCCAGCGGTTCGGGGATAAAGGGGATGTCCTACATTATTTCCATGATACACATGCAACAATGATGATTAGGAAATTTTATGCAAAACTGGTCATGCATGCACCCATGTGGACACTCAAGCATCAAGTTTTTATGGTCATGTGACACTAGGGCTCAGGATTCATTTTCCCTATTTTAAATCAACCCAGTGTTTCCAAAATATGTTCTTTTATCAAATCATGCATTCATCCGAGCCCATTTTGGGCGTTCGGAAAATTTTCACAGCATTCACTCTTCAGGTGTATACACATTTTTTTTTAACTGGTTAAGATCAGTAAAATCTTTCAAAGAAAAGTTGGAAATTATCTTTTTTCACAAGCATGTTGTTTTTTAGCTAGACAACTTTTATTTTTTATATCTTTTTATTTTGTTTTTTTTTCTTCTTATCCTTTTCTTGCTCGCTCTCTTTTTGCTCTCTTTTTTCCATGAGGTATTTTGCTACCTAAACATACGTATATTTTTAGGAGGTATTTTGCTATATACATGCGTGTCCAAGGTATCTTGCTACCTAAACATACATATATATGTTTTGTGAGATATTTTTGCTATATACATGCATATCCAAGGTATCTTGCTACCTAAACATACATATATATATATTTTGTGAGGTATGACTACCTTCCGAGCTTGTGCTTGTTTTATTCAAATACCTAGGATCATGAGCAACTAGATGTGTCCTGCTATGACTTGAGAAACAAAAGTGATCAAATAACAAGCAGAGATTTAAAAGGTACTAGGTTGCCTCCTAGTAGTGCTTCTTTAACGTCTTGAGCTGGACGCGTGATGGCTTGTCGGTCATTGACCTAGTACTTTGCTTACCTTTGGCTTTGGACTTGGTCGCTTATTGCTCGGCCATGGGTCGTAAGCAATGCTCTAACCTTTTTGTGGATGAGCTGAGGTAAACTCTAGAGGTGATGGCAGTGTGTCTGTTGCCCGCTGTTGGCCATCCCTAGGCTGCTGTGGTGTTTCGCCCTGCGCCTGCCTGGAGACGCAGTACTTCTTGATGAAAGCTCGATTAGTAGGGGGCCTGATGCCCTTGCTGGAGGTGACAGGTACTCCGTAGAACTGACAGAGACCCGTAATTAGAGCTTGACAACTCCAAGACCATGTTGGACTTCTTCGGGTCCACTGGATGTCTTGCAGGCACGATCCCTGCAAACAATAGATAAAATCAGAAATCAGTTGAGCGATGTGCATACTTACCTATGATGGTGTGACCTTGCCGGGGGCAACGGGCACCCTGTAGGACTATAGAGGCCCGTAACCAGAGCTGGAAACCCCAGGGCCCTGTTGGACTTCTCCGGGTCCACTGGGTCTCTTTGTGGGCGCGATCCCTACAAACAATAGATGACATCAGAAATCAATTGAACCATGTGCATACTTACCTATGTCATGACGGCACAGACCAACCGATACATCTGCAGGGGGAGATTGGCATTGTGGTCACTGGGCAGAATGTTGCTAAATAGCAACGTCATCTATATCCATGTAAGGGTGGTCATGTTTTTGAGCATGATCCGCGCTCGTCTTTTTGCAGCGGCACGGGTGATATCTTGCCCCGGTATGCATAGTAGATGCGTGATAGCCTCCCTCTCTGGATGTGCTCGCACAGTTGGTCACCTTCCAATATCAGGGGATGGCCCAGGAACTGATAAAAGGAAACTACTGGCCCCTTAATCGGGAGCGCAAGTCTCAGTTAAGCATCTAAGGGCAAAGGGCCTTATGTTCTCCTAAGGTGTGGATATGGAGCACACTGAAAATGAGGACGCGTAGCCCTCTAAAGGCGAGGGCGTGCAGCACTCTGCAGGCAAGGATGTGCAGTCCTCTAATGGCGAGGACATATGGTCCTCTAAAGGTGATAGGTACTAGTACCCAAGGGTCCACCTTTATGAGAGAACAAGAGAACGACCCATCGAGAGGGCCGGTCATCCAACAAGATTGGACACGAGATGTAGGAAATCTATGCAGTTAACATGATATTTAGGGATGCAGACGCATGCAACCTTTGTTGTGAAATTTGGTAACACTGACCTCATATGAAACAATGCAATGCAATGGAAAGTTGTACAATGTTCAGGACATTCTTTCCCTATTTTGTGATTTTGATTTTGATTTAATCTTTTTGGAAAACACAGATTGACTGTCCTTTTGAAAAAGGTGATAATTCATGCAACCTTATCCTATCTTTTGCAAATCTCTCCGGGAACTCCCTCAGAGTGTATGTTCTGTTTGATTTAGTCACTTGACCATTTTGGAGTGACGGGAATGGAGCCGTTTGACGTTTAATCAATCTATTGAAATTCCAGGGCTTGTCTCCCTTTTTTTTCTTGTTTAAAAACATCGATGGATGATAACTTTTGATCTGTCCCTATGTTCACTTGAGGCTCATGCACGATGCCACTCATTGCCCCAGTGTAAGGCTTTCGTCATGACCTTGTAGCTGGGAACCTATTGGGTGAAAACTTCTAATCTGCCCCTAGGTTCGCTTGAGGTTTTTGCATGGTGCCTTTCATTGCCCCAGTGTAAGGCTTTTAGGTACAATCGTTGTATTTCGTCATGACCTTGTAGCAAGGAACCTATTGGATGAGAACTTCTAATCTGCCCCTAGGTTCGTTTGAGGTTTATGCATAGTGCCTTTCATTGCCCCAGTGTAGGGCTTAGAGGTACCAATTGTTGTCTTGTTTTCACAACCTCGTAGTGAGGAAGAAGCAGCTGATTCTTGCAAAAAGAATTTTCCAAGGACGAGAAATAGTTGAAGGATTTTTCAGTTGATGGATTAAGTCAAATGACTCCTATGTAGAAGCAAGATGTTTTGATGTCTTGATGATGCTAAAGGATCAAGTGCTTCTAAGTTTTATTCAAGACAAGAATCCAAGAAAATCAAGATACATGATCAAGTTGATCTCTATAATCTTTAGGAAGAAGTTTCCAAATTGAAAATACAAAAGGTTTGACCAAAGAGTACTATCATTTCAAATTGAGATTTTCTCTATGGTAATCGATTACCAGCTGTCATACCCTAATTTCGTCCGGGGACCTTTGCTTGATGACATGCGACTTTTGTTTGGTCCTTGTAAGGTGCTTGGCACCCATCATTAGGCAATTTGTGAAATTCCGGGACATGCCGGAAAACAAAAGAAAATATTGATGCACAATCCGTAAGGTTCGGTGACACACCGGAAATCAAATGGAAGCATCGTTGCACAATTAGTAGGGTTCCGTAACATTCCGTAAGTCAAAAAAGGGGATGATTATGTAATCCACAAGGTCCTGTAACATTACGGAAAGAAAACAAGTATCGTTACGAAATTCATAAGTTTCCGTAACTTTACGAAAAAAGAATCACAAAAAAGGCAAGGGGTGTACTTAGTAAAAATGGGGGTGCAAATAGCAACCAGGCCCACTTGGGCCCTCCAGAAGATTCCTCCATAAGGCTGTTGCTTCTGGAGGAAGCAACCCTGCTCGCCTGGGCGAGCTGGGCGGCAAGCATCTCCCCTATTTTGCTATAAATAGGGGAGGAAGTGAAGTGGAAAAGGGTTCAGCCTCTTAGGCACTTCTCTCTCTTTCGAATTTGCTTGGAAAAATTGTTTCCGTGAAGAAAATCTAAGCCGAGGCGCTTCCGAAATGTTTCCGTGAGGAATTTCGCAAAGGTTTCGACCGTTCTTCGACGTTCTTCATTCGTTCTTCATCGTTCTTCGATCTTCAATGGGTAGGTACCTCGAACCAAGCTTTTCGATTCATTCTATGTACCCGTGGTGGTCCACATTGTGTTTTGTGTATTTTTATTCTCATTTCATTTACTTTTCATACCCCCTTTTGACGTGCTTAAGCCATTTTATTAAGTCATTTCTCGCTTAACCTAAAAATAAAATAAATTTCCACCGATCGTTTGAATTGTATTATCCATTAACTTCGGTTAAAATGAATTCCGACCGTTTGGTCATGCCGTAACTACGTTGGAAATCAAAAAGAGGTAAAGTAATAATATAATAATAAAAAAACAACGTCTTTTAGTAAAATAAAGCGAAAAATCAATCGGACGTTTTCTCTTTGGGATTTCTCATTCTTGATTGAATTGACTAATAACTAAAGTGAAACTAAGGCTAAAATCAACTCGCCTAGTCAAGCTCGTCCATAAAAATAGGTTTTTGAAGTTTATCATTTCAATTTCTTACTAAGTAAAACGGATCATTTTCAAGGTCCAACGCCTTAAAATGATCACCTTTTAAGTAAAAAAGAATCACTTGATAAAAAGAACTACGTAGGTCTGATTTCCTCATCGCAATTGAGGAATACGTAGGAGCAAAGGGAAACACCCTTGTCGACCACAAAAAGAGAAAAAATATAAAAACGGTATAAAGGATATAAGGACATAAAAGGGAACGTAAAAATCAAAGTCATGTTTGCACATTCGATTAAAGGCTGTCGTCCCTTGGGACGGACGTGTGGGGTGCTAATACCTTCCCCGTGCGTAAATACAACTCCCGAACCTTTCACTTAAAAGTTCGTAGATCGCGTCTTTTCCGGTTTTTCCGACGTTTTCCTCAAATAAACGTTGGTGGCGACTCCGCGCGTATTCCTTTCGAGGAACTCGCATCCCGCGAGTCACGCGTCGCCCTCCCGCCGAAGGGTAGATTGCGACAGTTGGCGACTCCACTGGGGACTGTTTTTAGAGAGTTAGGCCATTTAATCTTGTGCAAAGTTTTGCCATGACTTACTCCTTTGTTGGTTTCCCTTTATTATGTTCTTGTATATATAACTCTTTGATGCTTTTAGTGCATTTTTTGTATGCATGAGGTAAATATTTATTCATTTGATGCACACAAACACTAACACTATTTGCACACACGGTGAGTTGAAAAAAAAGGGGCCCTATACCCGGGTTCATGGGAACATAAGGAGTGGAGGTGAATTTGTGATCATGCTAGGTCTCCGACTTGCTTGATTACAGTGAACCCTCATCTAGAGTTTTGCTCTTTGAAAACATATTGTTGCTAGTAGTCCCTACTGCTGCAGTATGTTCTTCGAAGGGGATGATACCTCTAGAAACCATCAAGAGAGATATGACTACCTTGGGGGTTATTACTAAAAGCCTAGTTAGCTCTCTCCCTTATAGGTCCCTTAAATAGGGGCACAGAGCAAACACGCTGCGTGCCATTTTTCACACTGCCATGCATAAGTGTCATATACCCTTTTGCTTATATTCAGCGAGTATTGTCATACTATGTACATTCCCGTGTTGCGCCTTTCACATATGCATCGCACATGGGTTCTGTCTTGATCCCCTCTGTAAACAAACCAACAAAGGGTCCATGTCACCGTTTTAAATACATACGTTGGGGCACTTTGCTACCCCTAGACGTTGTATCTAAGAAGGAGACAGTTTCTCGGGCTCCCGTATTCGTAAATTGCATCTGTGTCATATGCATTTCTTCATGCATTCATCCATTCCACCCATGATAGATGTCGGAGTTTTGATTCGGACTAGATTTTATTTCACTTTAGTAAAACATGGGATCCAGTCAAAAGCCTTCGCTTAAAAAGAGGTTCTATCAAGTCAAAATCAAGAGCTTAGAGGTCACTAGTTTACGAGAGTTGGGGCAATTAATGGGTCAACTTCAAACGGCAAGCCTTCCGCAAAGCCTATGGTAAGATTTGCGACCTAGCTAGGGTAGAAGTCTCCATGGAACCGATTGCATCCCTTTCCTAGTATTATGACCAGCCCCTAAGGTGCTTCACATTCGAGGACTTCCATCTAGTGCCGACTGTGAAAGAGTTTGAAGAAATCCTGGGATGCCCACTGGGAGGAAGGAAGCCATATCTTTTCTCTGGGTTCTATCCCTCCACGACAAGAGTTGCCAAGGTAGTGAAAATCTCAGCACAAGAGTTGAACCAGGTAAAACAGAAATAGAGTAGTCGGAGTACCAAGGAAGTGTTTGGAGGAAAGGGCAAAGGCCTTGGAAAATCAAGGCAAATGGGCTTTCTTTTATTGACATCTTGGCGCTTTTGATCTTTGGAGTTGTCCTCTTTCCGAATATGGAAGGGTTAGTGGACCTAGCAGTGATTGACACTTTCCTCGCCTTTCATCATGGCAAGGAAAGCCAGGTCGTCGCCATTTTGGCCATGTATGACACATTCGACCGGGGAGGTGAAAAGAGTGGTGCAAGAATTGTTTGTTGTGCACTGGCTCTCTATGTGTGACTGGTTTCACACCTTTTTCTCCAAGAAGGAAGGAAGAATCAGGATTCTATCTTCATACGAAGGATGTCCAAATGTTCCCTTGATGGAACAAGGGGTTGTATTAATTATAATCCCGTCCTCGCCATAAGACAGCTTGGCTACCCCATGAGAGGAGTGCCATCAGACGAAAGCATCACGCCTTTCATCGCACGGGGTTTCAGTGACCACAACACGAGGGTACTCCAAGGAGTTCGCAAGGCATGGGATGCGGCGTGAAGAAAGGACAGAGAGCTTAGGGGAAGCAGTAATGGGATCATCGGCGGCTATCATAAGTGGCTGAGAGTCCGAACACAAGGATTGGATTGGCTCCCAAATCTAAAGACTGTGAGAGACGATGAGGTTAAAGCTTCGGAAGAAAGTGATGAGGTACAAGCCCTAAAGGCAGAGCTTGAAAGAGCCCGGGTAGTCGAAGAGAAGTTCAAGTCCATAGCCATCAAAGTTTGAAAAGAGTATGATGAACTAAGGGACGTCAATATGGCCACAGCTGAAGCCTTGGAACGAGAAACCAAGAAGGCCCGAAAGGAGGAACACGACCAAAGCAAAGTTTTGAGGGGCTTTATAGGGCAGCAATAGTGAGCTCAAACTCCGAAGAGGTGAAAGGAATCATCACGGGTCAAAGGCATGATCTTGAAGGATGAGCTAAAGGTTTGCCTTAGGTCGAAAAGAAATTTGTCCCAACAGTTAAGCGAGACTGAAGGGAATATGTGGGCCATCATCGATAAGTGCAAAGAGAAGCTAAATCTAGCGGCGACTCACGAGCAAAGGCTAGAGGATGAGTACGCCAAGATATCAGCAGAAAGGGAAGCAAGGGAAAGGGTAATTGATTCATTGCACCAAGAGGGAACAATTTGGATGGACCGATTTGCTCTTACTTTGAACAGGAGTCAAGAACTTCCCCGATTGCTAGCCAAGGCCAAAGCAATGGCGGACACCTACTCCGCCCCCAAGGAGATCCACGGACTTCTCAGCTATTGTCAGCATATGATAGACTTAATGGACCATATGATTAGAAACCGCTAGGAAGTTTGTATTGTCGCTCAGATCTTGACTAGTTATAATTTTTGAATAAAATGAGTTTATCCCACGTTTTTACTCCAAAAATCAGTGCGAATCAAGTCACTCCCGCATTTTATCTCTAGCATGCATTGTATGTTGGTCTCGTCCTTTGTCACGGGAAGCCGGAAGGTCCATATCACCTTCTTAATTGTACACATGGGGCACTGCGCCCCCAAATGCGCAAGTAAGAAGAGATAATTTTCCGGGCTCTCGTGTCCGTAAAATGCATTCATATCATGCATCGCATAAGCATCTCTTCATAACATCATAATGGACATATCGTTCCTGCATTTTTCCGTTATCATATTCCAGCCTCACATTTTGCATGAGTCATGGCATCATCATGCATATGCGTTCAACAAACTTTTTGATCTGCAAAATTGCATACCATTTGTTTTCATGTTTGCTCATCCTTGCGTTTTCCTCTACAAAACAAAAACAAAAAAGGGGAAGCGTGAAACTTCACACTACATTCTTAGTTGCATGTGTTAGGCACCATGAGCCAACCATGTTGGGATCATAAACCCATTTCTAAAAAAAAAAAAAAAAAAACACACACACAACAACAAAACAAAATAATTGAACATGGTACCTAATGCATGGTTAACTAGGAAATGGTGTTTCTTCGGGCATCTCAATTTCATAATTACATTTTTCGTGCATAAGCTTAAAGTATGCCCGAGTCATTCATCCCTATGAGATGTTGTTGAAGTATTGGCGATCAGAATTGTCATTCCTTGGATTATAGGGTTGAACCAAGCTCATGCTTTTACAAAAAGGTTCATCAAGTCAAGTTGAAATATGGAAGTAACCGTCTTGCCAAATTGGGGCAAAAGATGAATCGAGTCACATCACTACTTCGTCTACTGCCAAACATATTTAGGATTGTTGATGTCCTTGTTACTTCCAGTTTCACCTTGACAAAGATGTCATGGACCATGTTGAAAATCTAAATTGATTCAACCCCATATCCTGCGTAAAAATTCGCAATACTTCAACTGTACATCATTCGCATACATCCATGCTTTTCATTGGTTGCATTGCTCATTGCATTCTTTCCTTGAAAAATAAAATAAAATAAAATAAAATGAACTTAATCATTGTTATCAAAAAGAAAAGGACACGCTTTACGGCGCCCTTACCGAACTCGTGCTAGAGTTAGAGTAATGGGTGAAGCAGAGGAGGTGCAAGAGAAGATGAAGGCCGACATGGAGGCCATGAAAGAGCAAATGGCCACAATGATGGAGGCCATGATGAGCATGAAGAAGATAATGGAAGCCAATGCGGTTATAGTTGCCGCTACTAGCGTTGTCGCTAAGGTGAACCCGATGCTCCCATCTAGCCTCAAGCAAATGAATCATCCAACCTCAAATATGGTAGGCAAAGATTTGGGAAGTACGGATGACCCCATGATGTGCAAATTCAAAACAAGCACGCCTTCCTGCCATATGGCTTGCCTCCCAAACTATACACCACCCAATGTGGCGCACATTCCCAATGAGGATGTCAATAACTCCACTCCCATACTCATTAAGAGCCAACAACCTCAATCTGATCCTGCACATGTCTCTCGACCCATGGAGGAGACACATGAAATTCCCCACCACGATCTAGCCGACTTCGAGCCTTGCCTCGGATATGCCGCTGAAGGGCAAGCAGTTGGTGGTATACCCCTTGAAAACACTTCGGAAGGCCCTCAGTATCACCCCCAACCACAACCCTCATGTTCCACAGCGGTTTAAAACCCTCATGACTATGGCAGGAATGGGAAAGTTGGATCATCTAGAGGAAAGGCTTAGGGCCATTAAAGAAGGTGAAGATTATGCCTTTGCTAACCTAGAAGAGTTGTTCCTAGTACCTAATATCATCACCCCTCCCAAGTTCAAGGTGCTGGACTTTGACAAGTACAAGGGGACTACTTGTCCCAAGAACCATCTAAAGATGTATTATCAGAAGATGGGGGAATACGCAAAAGATGAGGAATTGCTGATACATTCCTTCCAAGAAAGTCTTACTGGGGTAGCTGTTACCTGGTACACTAACTTGGAACCTTCCCGAGTCCATTCTTGGAAGGACCTAATGGTTGCCTTTGTTAGGCAGTATCAGTACAATTTTGATATGGTTTCGGATAGGATGAAACTACATAACATGTGCAAAAAGGGGGACGGATCTTTCAAAGAACACGCCCAAAAGGTGGAGGGATCTGGCGGCCCAGGTGGTACCCCCAATGATGGAAAGGGAGATGATAATCGTGATGGTAGACACATTATCGATACTCTACTATGAAAAGATGGTGGGCTACGCACCCTCAAAGCTTTACGGATTTGGTCTTCGCTAGTGAAAGGATCAATGTGGGTCCGAAAAGAGGCAAATTTGATCATCCTACTAGGACGACTGAGAAAACTGGGGCAAATGAAGAGGGTGAGAAAGAGGGAGAAACCCATGCTGTGACTGCCATTCCTATACGGCCAAATTTCCCACCAACCCAACAATGTCATTACTCAGCCAATAACAAACCTCCTCCTTACCCACCAACCAGTTATCCATAAAGGCCATCCCTAAATCAACCACAAAGTCTGTCTACCGCACTTCCAATGACGAACACCACCTTTAGCAAAACCAAAAACACCAACCAAAAATGAATTTTGCAGCGAGAAAGCCTGTAGAATTCACCCCAATTCCAGTGTCCTATGATGACTTGCTCCCATATCTACTTGATAATTCAATGGTAGCCATAACCCTAGCCAAGGTTCATCAACCTCCATTTCTCCGAGAATACGACTCGAACGCAACGTGTGCTTGTCACGGAGAAGCCCCGGGGCATTCCATTGAGCATTGTAGGGCTCTGAAGCATAAGGTGCAAGGTCTAATTGATGCGGGCTGGCTGAAATTTGAGGAGAATCGTGTGTAAATCCTGACATGGACAAGAGATGCCACACATGGGGCAATTTTGAAGGCTGTTGTTAGGTGTCTCTAATGACTCATCAGGATTTCCAAGTTTATGCCATTATTGTAAACCACAGTTACAATGTTAAATGAAATGGATAAAGTTGATATCTTTGTCCCTCATCCTCTCACAAACACATCTTTGCTTATTCAACTTCCACCGGAATGTGAGTGTAAGCCATTGGTCTGTTTGCTCAAGCAACCTGCGCTCCTGAGTGTTGACTTCCAAGACCGTTCAATCAGAGATTACTCATCTTGCACGTTGGTGGGGGTGTCGTAAAACGACGAGTAAAGTAAAAAAAAAAAAAAGAAGAGGGGGCATTTGATTGACTGTGTTTTCAAGTAAAAATATAGACGTTCATGTGACCTCATTTTATCATTCTGGAAAGTTTGTCTTCTTAGAGAAGCGAGTTGTCAAGAATAGGATGTTGGACAAATGGCCTCAGTTATCTTAAGAAAAAGGGGGTTGAATTAAGATGCAAAGACTATTCCCCAATTGAACTATCACTCTTTCTTTTTGGATTAACAATGCACCCTTAACATGAATTACTCAAAAGAAAAATCAAAATAAACTTCTTTAAAGCAAAAGATAAATAGCAATAAAAGAAGTTTAAAGGAAGAGAGGAATGCAAACTTGATTTATACTGGTTCGGCCACTTCCCGCGCCTATGTCCAGTCCTCAAGAAACCCACTTGAGATTTTCCACTCTCTTTGTAAAACTCATTTTACAAAGTCTGAACCACATAGGGACAACCATTCCCTTGTGTTCAAGAATCCTCTACAATAAGAGACTCTCAGTCTCTTAATCCCTTTTTAGAAGTAAGAAGAAGAGAAGAAGAAATCTCTCTTGAAAGGGATAGATTGTACAATGAAGACCAATCAAAATTCCTTATTGAATATGCAAGTGGTTGACCAAGGAATCTTTTTGAGAGGATAAGACAGTTCAGTTTAGAAAAACTCTTAATCTTTTGAGAGGATAAACTTTGTGGGCAATGAAAACTCTCTTTAAATTCGTGCTTCCAAGCCACCTTTGATGCCCATTCATAAACCATTTGAATAGATTTAACTCTTGGCAATTATTTTCTGGAAATCCCCTCTGGTAATCAATTACACATTATAAATTTTGAATTCAAATTTCTAGTAACTGTGATAAACATTTTCAACTGCCGGTAATCGATTACCAGAGAGAAAATCTCAATTTGAAATGATAGAATTCTTCGGTCAAACCTTTTGTTTTGGAAACTTCTTCCTAAAGATTCTAGAGATCAACTTGATCATATATCTTGATTTTCTTGGATTCTTGTCTTGAATAAAACTTAGAAGCACTTGATCCTTTGGCATCATCAAAACATCTTGCTTCTACATAGGAGTCATTTGACTTAATCCATCAAAAAATCCTTCAACTATTTCTCGTCCTTGGAAAAATTCTTTTTGCAAGAATCAACTCCTTCTTTCATTCTTCCTCACTACGTGGCTATGAAAACAAGACAACGATTGGTACCTCAAAGCCTTACACTGGGGCAATGAGGGGCACTGTGCATGAGCCTCAAGTGAACATAGGGGCCGATCAAAAGTTCTCACCCATCGATGTTTTCAACCAAAAAAAGGGGGACAAACCCAAGGATTTCAATGAATTGATTAAACATCAAACGACTCCATTGTCGTCACTCCAAAATGGTCAAATGACTAAATCAAACAGAACACACACTCTGAGGGAGTTCTCGGAGAGATTTGCAAAAGATAGGATAAGGTTGCATGGACTATCACCTCTTTCAAAAGGACAGTCAATTTGTGTTTTCCAAAAAAAAAAAAATCAAATCAAAATCAAAATCACAAAATAGGGAAAGAATGTCATGAACATTGTACAACTTTCCATTACATTGCATTGTTTCGTATGAAGTCCGCATTTACCAAATTTCACGACAAAGGTTGCATGCATCTGCATCCCTAAAAATCATGTTAACTGCATAGATTTCCTACATCTAATGTCCAGTCGTGTGGATTTGGGATGACCGACCCTCTCGATGAGTCGATCTCTTGCTTTCTCATAAGGGTGAACCCTTGGGTACTAGTACCCTCACCTCTAGAGGACTACATGTTCTCGCCTTCAGAGGACTACACGTCCTCGCCGTCAAAGGGTCATGTACCTTCACCTTTGTAGGGCTACACGCCCTCACCTTCCGAGGACTACATGTCCTCACCTTTAGAGGGCTACACGCCCTCGGCTCCGAGGACTATACGTCCTCATCTTCAGAGGACTACATGTCCTCACCTTCAGAGGGCTACGCGCCCTCGCCTTCGTAGGGCTACACGCCCTCACCTTTAGAGGACTACACGTCCTCGCCAACAGAGGGCTGCACGCCCTCACCTTGAGAGGACTACACGTCCTCGCCTTCAGAGGGCTACATGTCCTCACCTTCAGAGGACTACGTGTCCTCACCTTCGTAGGGCTACACGCCCTCACCTTTAGAGGACCACACGTCCTCACCTTCAGAGGGCCACACGCCCTCGCCGTCAGAGGACCACACGTCCTCACCTTCGTAGGGCTACACGCCCTCACCTTCAGAGGACTACATGTCCTCACCTTCAGAGGGCTACGCGCCCTCGCCTTCGTAGGGCTACACGCCCTCACCTTCCGAGGACTACATGTCCTCACCTTCAGAGGACTACGCGCCCTCGCCTTCGTAGGGCTACACGCCCTCACCTTCCGAGGACTACATGTCCTCACCTTCAGAGGACTACATGTCCTCACCTTCGTAGGGCTACATGTCCTCACCTTCGTAGGGCTACACGCCCTCACCTTTAGAGGACTACATGTCCTCGCCATCAGAGGGCTGCATGTCCTCACCTTCGTAGGGCTACACGCCCTCACCTTTAGAGGACTGCATGTCCTCACCTTCGTAGGGCTACACGCCCTCACCTTTAGAGGACTACACGTCCTCGCCAACAGAGGGCTGCACGCCCTCACCTTGAGAGGACTGCACGCCCTCACCTTTAGAGGGCTACGTGTCCTCATTTTCAGTGTGCTCCACATCCACACCTTAAGAGAATTTAAGGTCCTCTGTCCTTAAATGCTTAACCGAGACAAGTGCGGATCATGCGCACCAACATGACCACTCTTACACAGATATAGATGACATTGCTACTTAGCAACATTCTGCCCAGCGACCGCAATGCCAATCTCCCCCTGCAAAAGTATCAGTTGGTCTGTGTCGTCCCGACATGGGTAAGTATGCATATGGTTCAACTGATTTTTGATACCATCTATTGTTTGCAGGGATCGCACCCACAGAGACACCCAGTGGACCTGAAGAAGTCCAACAGGGCCTTGGGGTTTCCAGCTCTGGTTACGGGCCTCTGTCGGCCCTACAGGGCGCCCGTTCCCCCCCAGCAAGTTCATGTCGTCGTGGCATAGGTAAGTATGCACCTCCCCCAACTGATTTCTGATGTCATCTATTGTTTGCAGGGATTGTGCCTGCAAGACACCTAGTGGACCCGAAGAAGGCCAACAGGGTCTTGGAGTTGCTAACTCTAAATACGGGTCTCTGTCAGTTCTAGGGAGTGCCTGTCGCCCCCAGCAAGGTCATCAGGCCCCCCTACCAATCGAGCTTTCATCAAGAAGTACTGCGCCCCCAGGCAGGCATAGGGCGAAACACCACATCAGCATTGGGATGGCCGGTAGCGGGCAATAGACACACCGCCACCACCTCTAGAGTTCACCTCATCTCATCCATAAAAAGGTTAGAGCGTTGCCTACAACACATGGCCGACCAATAGGCGACCAAGTCCAAAGCCAAAGGTAAGCAAAGTACTAGGTCCATGACCGACAAATCATTAGGCATCCAGCTCAAGACTTTAAAGAAGCGCTACTAGGAGGCAACCTAGTACCTTTTAAATCTCTGCTTGTTATTTGATCAGCTTTGTTTCTCAAGTCATAGTGGGACACACCTAGTTGCTCATGATCCTAAGAATTTAAATAAAACGAGCACAAGCTCGAAAGGTAGTCATACCTCACAAAATATATGTATGCGTGTTTAGGTAGTGAAAAATACCTTAGATATGCATGTATGTAATTTAGGTAGCAAACAACTACCTCACAAAATATATATATGTATGTTTAGGTAGCAAAATACCTTAGATATGCATGTATGTAATTTAGGTAGCAAACAACTACCTCACAAAATATATATATGTATGTTTAGGTAGCAAGATACCTTAGATATGCATGTATGTAGCAAAAAGATACCTCACAAAATATATATATGTATGTTTAGGTAGCAAGATACCTTGGATATGCATGTATATAGCAAAAATACCTCACAAAAATATACACATGTTTAGGTAGCAAAATACCTCATGAAAAAAAAAGGAAAAAAAAAACAAAAACAAACAAGAAAAAGAAATAAACAAATGATAAAAAGGAAAAAAAAAGAGAGAAAAAAGAAAAATAAGTTGTCTAGCTGAAAAACCAACATGCTTTTGAAAAGAGATGACATCCAACTTTTCTTTGAAGAAAAATTCGCTGATCATAGCTAGTTTTTGAAAAAAAATGTGTGTACACCTGAAGGGTGAACGCTGTGAAATTTCCCCGGACGCCCAAGATGGACTCGGATGAATGCACAAATTGATAAAAGAACATATTTTGGAAACATTGGGTTGATTTAAAATAGAGGAAATGAATCCTGAGCCCTAGCATCACATGACCATAAAAATTTGACACTTGAGTGTCCACATAGGTGCATGCATGACCAGTTTTGCATAAAATTTCCAAATCATCATTTTTGCATTTGTGTCATGGAAATAATGTGGGGCATGCCTTTTATCCTTGAGCCAAACCAAACCCTGACATGTATCATGTCTAGCCATTCTACAAGTCTTGAGCCAAAATCCTGACTCACCATAAACCTTGACCCAGGGTGAGAATGTCAATCCTTACCCTCGGAAGCAAAAAAAGAAGAGAAGGAAAATTTCCAATCAAAGAAAAAAGAGAAGGAAAATTTCCAATCAAAGAGAAAGCAAAAAAAAGAGAGAAGGAAAATTTCCAATCAAAGGAAAAAAGGAAGCAAGGAAATTCCCAATCAAAGAGTGGGAGAAAGTGAAGGAAAGAAAATTCCAAGTCAAAGAAAAAAAAGAAAAAAGAATGGGAGAAAGTAAAAAAGAAGAAAGCTCCTGGTCAGAGAAACCAGAAGAAATGTGCAGAGAGGTCTTTGGACCAGACAATATCTGAACAATACAGAATTGTCACCAAATGAACAAAAGAAAGAAAAGGAAACCATGACCTAAAGTGGTCTTCTCCCTTTGATTACCAACCAAAATCCTGTGCGTCGGTGACTTGTTCGCCTCGCGCAAAACCAAAACAGAAAAGGAAAAGGCCAAAAACACGCAAGAGCCGAAAAACCCACCAAAAGAACCCATTCCCAAGGGAAGTCCTATTGATCCATGATCACGCATGTAATTTTTGATTTGATAGGAAATAATTTGCAAAGTCAAGTCATGACATATCTATGGTTCGGAATTAGGATGAAACACTTACCTGTGTGAGATTGATACACTTTGAGTGATTTTCTTCTATTTTTGTCGAACCCAGTGTTTCCTCTAAATGGTCATTTAGAAACGAAATGCTAACATCCAAAATCTCATTTATGGTTATGGGGTATTTCATCAGCAGACTCTCCTTCCCTGGTAGACGCATTGTTTTTCACTCAAAAAAGTATATGCTGCTCTAATCGGTTGGAATATTTGTCTCTTTGCTAAAGCATGTTTGCATTTTAGTGGAGAAAACACCGAGACTTTTTCAAGTCTCGCAAGTTATCAAGAACTACGTAGGTCTGAGTTCCTCATTGGGGGATACGTAGGAGCAAAAGCCTCGCTTTTGTCGACCACACCGCTTTCTGTTACCATGACCCAAGAGCTGGTAGCCTGCGGAGACACCTTACGGTTATCCGCGCCTCGTCATTCAGTGACCCCAAGTGTGATTGATGGGCAGAGGCCAATGTGGTCATTTGCGCCCTTTCCGGAGATGTCAGCATCTTCCGGTGGAGACTTTTTCAAGTCTCACAAGTTATCTAAAACTACGTAGGTCTGAGTTCCTCATTGGAGGATACGTAGGAGCAAGAGCCTTGCTTTTGTCGGCCGCCCCACAATCTCTGTCATACTGACCCTGAGGTCATGTGACATGCGGAGACAAAATTTGGTCATTCCGCACCCCTTTGCCATTCAGACACAGTCGTGTCCGATGGCACGCAGAGACAAATTATGGTCATTCTGCACCCTTTTGTCATCCAGAGGCGGCGGGCCCGATGACATGCGGAGACAAAATTTGGTCATTCCGCACCCCTTTGCCATTCAGACACAGTCGTGTCCGATGGCACGCAGAGACAAATTATGGTCATTCTGCACCCTTTTGTCATCCAGAGGTGGCGGGCCCGATGACATGCGGAGACAAATTATGGTCATTCCGCACCCCTTTGCCATTTAGACACAGTTGTGTCTGATGGCACGCAGAGACAAATTATGGTCATTCTGCACCCTTCGTCAATCGCGACCGACAAGCCCGTTGACACACGGAGATTTACATCATCTTCCGCACTCACGAGATCTGTCATACTGACTTTTGGAGTCACGCTGACGGGCGGAAATACCCGAGTGGTTATCCGTATAAACATTCTTTTGCTATCTGTAAGACAGAACGCTTGATAGCAGGCAGAGACTGACACCGTCTTCTGCACCTTTTGTTCCCCCGGGAACAACAAGTCATTTGCATGCGGAAATTTTATGGTCACCCGCGACTCTCGTCAACCGAGAGGAACGAAATTAGTGTCTTATCTTTACTTTCCTTCTATCTCCAATAAAAGACAAGTAAAGAGGGGCAACTGTCATACCCTAATTTCGTCCGGGGACCTTTGCTTGATGACATGCGACTTTTGTTTGGTCCTTGTAAGGTGCTTGGCACCCATCATTAGGCAATTTGTGAAATTCCGGGACATGTCGGAAAACAAAAGAAAATATTGATGCACAATCCGTAAGGTTCCGTGACACACCGGAAATCAAATGGAAGCATCGTTGCACAATTAGTGAGGTTCTGTAACATTCCGTAAGTCAAAAAAGAGGATGATTATGTAATCCACAAGGTTCTGTAACATTACGGAAAGAAAAAAAGTATCGTTACGAAATTCGTAAGTTTCCATAACTTTACGAAAAAAGAATCACCAAAAAAGGCAGGGGTGTACTTAGTAAAAATGGGGGTGCAAATAGCAACCAGGCACACTTGGGCCCTCCAGAAGATTCCTCTAGAAGGCTGTTGCTTCAGGAGGAAGCAACCCTGCTCGAGCTCGCCTGGGCGAGCTGGGCGGCAAGCATCTCCCCTATTTTGCTATAAATAGGGGAGGAAGTGAAGTGGAAAAGGGTTCAGCCCCTTAGGAACTTCACTCTCTTTCGAATTTGCTTGGAAAAATTGTTTCCGTGAAGAAAATCTAAGCCGAGGCGCTTCCGAAACGTTTCCGTGAGGAATTTCGCAAAGGTTTCGACCGTTCTTCGACGTTCTTCATTCGTTCTTCATCGTTCTTCTATCTTCAACGGGTAGGTACCTCGAACCAAGCTTTTCGATTCATTCTATGTACCCGTGGTGGTCCACATTGTGTTTCGTGTATTTTTATTCTCATTTCATTTACTTTTCATACCCCCTTTTGACGTGCTTAAGCCATTTTATTTAAGTCATTTCTCGCTTAACCTAAAAATAAAATAAATTTCCACCGATCGTTTGAATTGTATTATCCATTAACTTCGGTTAAAATGAATTCTGACCGTTCGGTCGTGCCGTAACCACGTTGGAAATCAAAAAGAGGTAAAGTAATAAAATAATAATAAAAAAACAACGTCTTTTAGTAAAATAAAGCGAAAAATCAATCGGACGCTTTCTCTTTGGGATTTCTCATTCTTGATTGAATTGACTAATAACTAAAGTGAAACTAAGGCTAAAATCAACTCGCCTAGTCAAGCTCGTCCATAAAAATAGGTTTTTGAAGTTTATCATTTCAATTTCATACTAAGTAAAACGGATCATTTTCAAGGTCCAACGCCTTAAAATGATCACCTTTTAAGTAAAAAAGAATCACTTGATAAAAAGAACTACGTAGGTCTGATTTCCACATCGCAATTGAGGAATACGTAGGAGCAAAGGGAAACACCCTTGTCGACCACAAAAAGAGAAAAAATATAAAAAGGGTATAAAGGATATAAGGACATAAAAGGGAACGTAAAAATCAAAGTCATGTTTGCACATTCGATTAAAGGCTGTCGTCCCTTGGGACGGACGTGTGGGGTGTTAATACCTTCCCCGTGCGTAAATACAACTCCCGAACCTTTCACTTAAAAGTTCATAGATCGCGTCTTTTCCAGTTTTTCCGACGTTTTCCTCAAATAAACGTTGGTGGCGACTCCGCGTGTATTCCTTTCGTGGAACACGCATCCCGCGAGTCACGCATTGTCCTCCCACCGAAGGGTAGGTTGCGACACCAGCAGTTGAAAATGTTTTAATTCAAATTTTTAAAACCTGTAATCGATTACATAAGTCTTGTAATTGATTACTAGAGGGGATTTTCAGAAAATAATTTCCAAGAGTCACACCTATTCAAATTTTTTATGAATGACCATCAAAGGTGACTTGGAAACACGAACTTAAAGGGAGTTTTCATTGCCCAAAAAGTTTTATCCTCTCAAAAGATTAAGAGTTTTCCAAACTGAAATTTCTTTATCCTCTCAAAAGATTCCTTGGTCAACCACTTGCATATCCAATAAAGAATTTTGATTGATCTTCATTGTATAATCTATCTCTTTTAAGAGAGATTTCTTCTTCTCTTCTTCTTATTTCTAAAAAGGGATTAAGAGACCGTGGGTCTCTTGTTGTAGGGGATTCTTGAACAAAAGGAAAGGGTTGTCCCTGTGTGCATTGTTAATCCGAAAAGAGAGAGTGAAAGTTTAATTGGGGAATAGTCTTTGTATCTTAATTCAACCCCCTTTTTCTTAAGGTAACTGAGGCCATTTGTCCAACATCCTATTCTTGATAACTCACTTCTCTCTAAAAGATAGACTTTCCGGAATGATAAAATGAGGTCATATGAACGTCTTGAAAACACAGTCAATCAAATGCTTCTTTTTTTTTGAAACTTATTGGTTTTGAACTTTACTCGTTTTACGACACCCCCACCAACGTGCAAGACGAGTAATCTCTGATTGAACGGTCTTGGAAGTCCAAACTCAGGAGCACAGGTTGCTTGAGCAAACAGACCAATGGCTTGCACCCACATTCCGGTGAAAGTTGAATAAGCAAAGATGCGTTTTTGGGAGGATGAGGGACAAAGATATCAACTTTATCCATTTCATTTAACATTGTAACTGTGGTTTACAATAATGGTACAAACTTGAAAATCCTGATGAGTCATTAGAGACATCTACAACAGCTTTCAAAATTGCCCCATGTGTGGCATCTTTTGTCAATGTCAGGATTTACACGTGATTCTCCTCAAATTTCAGCCAGCCCGCATCAATTAGACCTTGCACCTTACGCTTCAGGCCCCTACAATGCTCAATGGAATGCCCCGGGGCTTCTCCATGACAAGCACACATTGCGTTCGAGTCGTATTCTCGGAGAAATGGAGGTTGATGAACCATGGTTGGGGTTATGGATACCATTGAATTATCAAGTAGATATGGGAGCAAGTCAGCATAGGACACTGGAATTGGGGTGAATTCTACAGGCTTTCTCGCTGCAAAATTCATTTCTTGGTTGGTGTTTTTGGTTTGTGCTAAAGGTGGTGTTTGTCATTGGAAGTGCGGTAGACAGACTTTGTGGTTGATTTAGGGATTGCCTTTGTGGATAACTGGGCAGTGGGTAAGGAGAAGGTTTGTTATTGGCTGAGTAATGACATTGTTGGGTTGGTGGGAAACTTGGCTGTATAGGAATGGCAGTCACAGCATGGGCTTCTCCACACATTCTCACCCTCTTCATTTGCCCTAGTTTTTTTGGCATTTATCAAAGTATGATGATCAGATTTTCCTCTTTTTAGACTCACTTTGATCCTTTCGTCGGTGAAGACCATATCATCAAAGCTTGAAGGTGTGCAGTCCACCATCTTTTCATAGTAGAATACTGGTAATGTGTCTACTATCATTATCATTTTTTCTCTGTCATTGAGGTGCCACTTGAGCTGCCAGGTCTCTCCACCTTTGGGCGTATTCTTTGAAAGATCTGTGCCCCTTTTTGCACATGTTCTGTTGTTGCATCCTATCCGAAACCATATCAAAACTGTACTGATACTGCCTAATGAAGGCAACCATTAGGTCCTTCCAAGAGTGGACTCGAGAAGGTTCCAGGTTAGTGTACCAGGTAACAGCTACCCCAGTAAGATTTTCTTGGAAGGAATGTATCAGCAGTTCCTCATCTTTTGCGCATGCCCCCATCTTCCGATAATACATCTTTAGATGGTTCTTGGGGCAAGTAATCCCCTTGTACTTGTCAAAGTCCAGCACCTTGAACTTGGGAGGGGTGATGATATTGGGTACTAGGAACAACTTTTTTAGGTTAGCAAAAGCATAATCTTCACCTCCTTCAATGGCCATGAGCCTTTCCTCTAGATGATCCAGCTTTCCCATTTTTGCCATAGCATGAGGGTTTTTACTTGTTGTGGAATGCAAAAGGTGTAGCTGGGGGTGATACTGAGGGCCTTCCGAAGTCGGCTAGATTGTGGTGGGGCATTTCATGTGTCTTACCCATGGGTTGAGAGACATGTGCATGATCAGTTTGGGGTTGTCGGCTCTCAATGAGTATGGGAGTGGAGTTATTGACATTCTCACTGGGAGTGTACGCTACATTGGGTGGTGTATAGTTGAGAGGCAAGCCATATGGCGGGAAGGCGTGCTCGTTTTGAATTTGCACATCATGGGGGTCGTCCGTACTTCCCAAATCTCTGCCTACCATATCTGAGGTTGGATGATTCATTGATGTCGGATGGGGACGTCGGGTTCACCTTAGCAACAACGCTGGTAGCGGCAATTGCAACTGCATTGGCTTCCATTATCTTCTTCATGCTCATCATGGCCTCCATCATTGCGTCCATTTTCTCTTTCATGGCCTCCATGTCGGCCTTCACCTTCTCTTGCCCCTCCTCTGCTTTACCCATTACTCTAGCTCTAGCACAGGTTCGGTAAGAGCGCCATAAAGCGGGTTCTCTTTTTTGTTTTATAACAATGATTAAGTTCTTTTTTTCTTTTCAAGGAAAGAATGCAATGAGCAATGCAACCAATGAACAAAATGGATGTATGCGAATGATGCATAATTGAAGTATTGCGAATTTTTAAACAGGATATGGGGTTGAATCAATTTAGATTTTCAACATGGTCCATGACATCTCCGTCAAGGTGAAACTGGAAGTAACAGGGACATCGACAGCCCTAAATGTGTTTGGCAGTAGACGAAGGAGCGATGTAACACGATCCATCTTTTGCCCCAATTTTTTGCAAGATGGTTACTTCCATACTTCAACTTGACTCGATGAACCTTTTCGTAAAAGCACGAGCTTGGTTCAACCCCATAACCCAGAGAATGGCAATTTTGATCGCCAATACTTCAACAACATTTCATAGGGATGAAAGACTCGAGAATACGCATGCTATGCATGGAAAATGTAATTATGAGATTGAGATGCCCGAAGAAACATCCATTCTTAGTTAACCATGCATTAGGTACCATGCTCAATCATTTTGTTTTGTTGTTGCGTTTTTTTGAAAATGGGTTTATGATCCCAACATGGTTGACTCATGGTACCTAACATATGCAACTAAGAATGCAGCGTGAATTTTCGCGCTTCCCTTTTTTTGTTTTTGTTTTGTAGAGGAAAATACAAGGATCATGTATGAGCAAACATGTAGAACAAAAAGTATGTTGAACGCATATGCATGATGATGCAATGACTCATGCAAAATGGGAATGTGATAACGGACAAATGCAGGAACGATATGTTCATTATGATGCTGAAGAGATGTTTATGCGGTGCATGATATGAATGCATTTACGGACACGAGAGCCCGGAAAATTATCTCTCCTTATTGCGCATTTGGGGGGCGCAGTGCCCCATGTGTGCAGTTAAGAAGACGATATAGATCTTCCGGCTTCCCATGACAAAAGACGAGACCCACATACAATGCATATGTGACGGTATGATGCAGATGCGCATGCATGAAACGGAAAGAAAACAACACAAAGGGGTAATTCACACATACGAGACTGCAGAGATCCAACTTTAATGCTACGTTTTGGGCATGATGGTGCCTCAACATAGTATTAAAAAGGTTACGTATTACTCTAAAGAACCCAAACATCACTAGCAAAACTATAAACTAGTGCTATTTACCAAAAAATGCATGAGAACGAATGGCACGAAGCGTGTTTGCTCTTTGCCCCTATTTGGGAACCTATAGGACAATATTCAGGGGTCTCTAATAACTACTACCCAACAATTCATAACTCACACGGCTGTTTTCTAGAGGTATCATCACTCAAGATAATAATATTGTGGTGGTATGGAATACCAGCGACAACACATTATAAAGAGAGAAAGCTCTAGACGAGGTTTCACTATTATCAAGCAAGTCGGAGACCTAGCATGATGATAGATTCACCTCCACTCCTTAAATTCCCATGAACCCGGGTATAGGGCCCCTTTTTTACTCAAACCCGTGGGTGCTTAGAATGCAGTGTAAAGAATGCAAAATAGACAACAGTTATTTACATTTTACACAGTTCAACAAATGCACACACGAAGTTTCACAAATCCACAATTCCTTAAAATAGGCCTAACTCACAAAAATAGTCCCCGGTGGAGTCGCCAACTGTCGCAACATGCCCTTCGCGGGCGAGCGAGGGCGAGGCTCATGGGTGCGCTTTCCAAAGGAGGAAAGATGCGCGGAGTCGCCACCAACGTTTATTTTTGGAAAACGTCGGGAAAACCGAAGGAAACCGGTCAAAAAGAAAATTCTAAGTTCGGGAGTTGTATTTACGCTTGAGGAAGGTATTAGCACCTCTCACGTTTGTCTCGAAGGACAACAGCCTATTTTTTAGAATTGTGGAATTTGTGTTACCTTAACTTTATTTCTTTTTTATTTTTTGAGGTCGACAAAAGCGGGGCTTTTGCTCCTACGTACCCTCCATCGAAGAGGAAATCAGACCTACGTAGTTCTTTCTTATGCGTGAATCAAGTGATTCTTTTTTGCTTGAAAGGTGATCAATTTAAGGCGTTGGACCTTAAAAAATGATCCATTTTCTTCAGCTATTTCGAGAGAGAGAGAAGTGCCTAAGGGGCTGAACCCTTTTCTTCTTCACTTCTCCCCCTATTTATAGCAAAATAGGGGAAAAGCTTGCCGCCCAGGCGAGCTCAGCTCCCCCAGGCGAGCAAGGTTGCTTCCTCCAGAAGCAACAACCTTCTGGAGGAAGGGTCTGGAAGGGCCCACACAGGTTGCTATTTGCACCCCTCTTTTTACTAAATGCACCCCCTTCTATTTTTTTTGGTAATTCTTTTTCCGTAACGTTACGAAACTTTACGAATTTCGTAACGATACTTATTTCCCTTCCGCAAGGCTACGAATCCTTACGGATTATGTATTTACTCTTTTTTAGCTTTCGAAGAAGTTACGGAAACTCACGGATTGCGCAAAAACATCTCTTTTCGACTTCCGCCACATTACGGAATTTCACGGATCGCGCAAGCCTGCTTCCTTTTGATTTCCGAGACGTCTCGGGACTTCATTTATTGTGCAACAAAGGACGCCAAGTACCTCAAAGCGGCTAACCAAAGGTTGCATGTCATCAAGTAATAATCCCCAGACGAAATTAGGGTATGACAATTGCTTAGTGCAATTCTCCATCCTCGCCTTTTTTTCGGAGCCCCATGAATTGCGTTTTCGTTCATGCATCCTCCACCCACGAGTTTGGAGCCATGCGTAGTGATTGCTTAGTGCAATTCTCCATCCTCGTCTTTTTTTTCGGAGCCCCATGAATTGCGTTTTCGTTCATGCATCCTCCACCCATGAGTTTGGAGCCATGCGTAGTGATTGCTTAGTGCAATTCTCCATCCTCGCCTTTTTTTTGGAGCCCCATGAATTGCGTTTTCGTTCATGCATCCTCCACCCACGAGTTTGGAGCCATGCATAGTGATTGCTTAGTGCAATTCTCCATCCTCGCCTTTTTTTTGAAGCCCCATGAATTGCGTTTTCATTCATGCAACCTCCACCCACGAGTTTGGAGCCATGCGTAGTGATTGCTTAGTGCAATTCTCCATCCTCGCCCTTTTTTCGAAGCCCCATGAATTGCGTTTTCGTTCATGCATCCTCCACCCATGAGTTTGGAGCCATGCTTCATGATTGACTAGTGAGGACCCTGTAGTGCAATCCTCCATCCTCGCCTTTTATCCGGAGCCCCATGAATTGCGTTTTTGTTCATGCATCCTCCACCCAAAGAGTTTGGAGCTATGCTTCATGATTGACTAGTGAGGACCCTCTAGTGCAATCCTCCATTCTCCAATGTGTTCTTCACCGTCAAGTGCGGACCCTCTTGAATGGGAAATGTGATCTTTCTTATTTTCCCGATTGATCCCTTTGCCAAACGTGTATCTGTATATTATATTATTGTTGTTGTTGTTTGTATTTTGTTGTGTTATGCAGAGAAAGAAGAAGGAGAGACGGAGGTCGTCATGGACTAATTGCGGAAAGGGCGAAGACGGACGAAATCAGTGTCTTATCCTTGCTTTCCTCTTATCTCCGATAAATGGTAAGTAAAGAGGGGCAACTGTCATACCCTAATTTCGTCCGGGGATTATTACTTGCTGACATGCAACCTTTGATTGGCCGCTTCGAGATACTTGGCACCCTTAGTTGCACAATATGTGAAGTCCCGAGACACACCGAAAATCAAAAGAAAGCATGGTTACGCGATCCGTGAAATTCCATAATGTGGTGGAAACCAAAAGGAGGTGTTGTTACACAATCCGTGAGTTTCCGTAACTTCTTCGAAAGCTAAAAAAGAGTAAATACATGATCCGTAAGGATCCATAACCTTACTGAAAGAAAATAAGTATCGTTACGAAATTCGTAACGTTACGGAAAAAGAATCACCAAAAAAGGTAAAGGGGGGTGAACTTATCAAGATAGGGGTGTAAATAGCAATTCAAATCTAGGCCCTTCCGGAACATTTTGGAAGATGGGTTGCTTAAGGAGGAAGCAACTGGGCGGCAAGCTCCTCCACGTTTTTGAAAAATGGTTTCCGGGGCTTTCGCGGCTTCCGTAATACTTCCATAAAATTTCCGAAAACCTTGGGTAAGCATATTCCACTTAACATTGGTGAAAGGGAAGAGAAAAAAGATGAAAATCAAATTCGAAAACACTTCCGTAAGGCTTCCGTAACTTTTCCGTAAAATACGAAAAGGGGGGTGAACTTAGTAATTTGGGTGCGCTTAGAAATCTTCTTCATTAAGTCTCTGGGCGACAAGCACCTCCCTTTTTTCTATAAATAGGGGAGGGGGGAGCTGTTTCAAAATGTTCAAGACCCCTTTGGCTATGCATTTCGGCTATTTTGGGCAAAAAACACGTTTTCGTGAAGAAAAATCGAGTCGAAGTGCTTTCGTAACGCTTCCGTAAGCGATTCTGTGGAAATTCTTCATCGTTCTTCGTCGTTCTTCATCCGTTCTTCGTTCGTTCTTCATTCTTCAATGGGTAAGTTTTCGAATCCGAGACTTTCAATTCATTTCATGTTTTGTGTACTTTCAATTTAATTTCGTTTACTTTCAGTTTTCTTTTCTTCCGTTTTTAACGTGCTTTAACTGTTTATTTAAACCGTTTTCTCGCCTAATAAATGATAAAATGAATTTCAACCGATCATTTGTGTTGTAATCTCGTTTAATCACTATTAAAACAAAATCTAACCGATCGTTCACGTTGTAACCACGGTTAAACCAAAAAGAGGTAAAATAATAATATAATAATAAAAAAATATCTTTTAGTAAAATGAAGCGGAAAAATCAATCGGACGTTTTCTCTTTGGGATTTCTCATTCTTAATTGAATTGACTAATAACTAAAGTGAAACTAAGACTAAAATCAACTCGCCTAGTCAAGCTCGTCCACAAAAAATAGGATTTGAAAGTTTTATCTCAACTTTTTCTTAATAAGTTAAATGGATCATTTTTAAAGGCCCAACACCTTTAAGTGATCACCTTTCAAGTAAAAGAATCGCTTGATTCACCTTTAAAAGAAAGAACTACGTAGGTCTGATTTCCTCTTTGATGGAGGGTACGTAGGAGCAAGAGCCTCGCTTTTGTCGACCTCAAAAAATAAAAAGAAATAAAAGTTAAGGTAACAAAATTTCCACAATTCTAAAAAATAGGCTGTTGTCCTTTGAGACAAATGTGAAAGGTGCTAGTACCTTTCTCAAGCGTAAATACAACTCCCGAACTTAGAATTTTCATTTTGACCGGTTTCCTTCGGTTTTACCGACGTTTTCCACAAATAAAAGTTGGTGGCGACTCCGCGCATCTTTCCTCCTTTGGAAAGACACTCGTGAGCCTCGCCTTCGCTCGCCCGCAAAGGGCACGTTGTGACAACGTGTTATTTCATTGTGATGGTTTGTCTGGAACAAGAAAAAACGAAAAAAAAAGAGAAAGAGGGATTTGTGTAAACTTTTCTTTCTTTCACGCATCTTTTGGTCCCTTTAATAAGTGTGGTCTCAAGTTGTAACTTTGCCTAGGATTTGAACTTTTTCTAAAAAAAAAGAAAGAAGAAACTAAAAAATTAAAACACAAAAGGCTTTTTCTGAAAAAAAGAAATGTGCACCTAGAGGAGGAAAACAACGAAAGATTTTCCCGAATGCCAAAATGGACTCGGATGTTTGTATGAACTTGATAAAAAGAGCAATCGTTGAAACACTGGTTTGGCCTGAATGTGGAAACAACCCTAAGCCTTAGTGTTGCATGGCCACAAAGCCTTATATTTGAATGTGTGCATGGATGTGTGCTATGATTAATTTTGCATGAATTTCTAATTATCATAATATGTGTTTCATGGAAATGATTTGGGCATTCCCATCTTTCTGAACCATTTGGCTAAACAGATATCTCGACATACATATAGAAGAATCAATCAATCAGTATAGAAGAAAAGCAAAGGAAAATAGAAAAGAAAGAACAAGTTCTTTGGACCAGACAATATCTGAACAAAGTGCGGTGTGACATCCTGGAATTTCTACCCGGAATTTTGTAAGTATTACATTTAAATAATTATATATAAATATTATTCAGTGTATATATATATATACATACATACATACATACATATATATATATATATATATATATATATATATATATATATATATATATATTATTGGTAGAAGTATGTACATTGGGGGAGAAATACGCGGGTTAGACTAATAACGAAGAGTAACCCATAATTGGACGGTTATAGATTAATTCGCAATTAATTAGTCTAAAAATAATCGTTTTGCGTGCAACTTATAATTAAACAAAACCAACCTCTGAACCGCGCTCAGGGTCTCATTCTAAGCGTTTTGATATATATATATTGCCTACCTTTGAAAATGGGCCCCGACGGGTGCAGAGAAACGCGAAGAATTGGAACCGAAGAGGCGGCACGCAAACCGAGGCAGGATTTTAGCATCCAAAAAGGTCCAGTTTTTTTTCTTCTTTTATGGCTGAGTATGTAGTCAAATCAAAGGTAAAGGTGGGCCCTTTTTGCTCCAATTAAAAAAGGACATGTGGAATTGCTTTTGAAAAGAAAATGAAAAAAAAAAGAAAAACCATTTTTTTAAAAGCCAAATCTTCTCTCTCTTTCTCCAGAAACTTCCAGCAGCCCTCTCTTTCTTCCTCCACGTTGCTTTTTCATTTTCTTCACCACCATTGTTGTCTCTCTTCAAGCTCCAAATCCCCCTTCATTTCCACACCAAATTGCAAGATAAAGTTGTTTTTGGAGTCTAGGAGCCTACCTCTACCTCGTGGGACCTTCAATTTCAGGTAAGGGTGGACTTCTCCTCACTTGAAATCTGTGGGTCTTGGGTTCTTGGGAGCTATAATGGGTAGTTCTACTAGGTTATTGCTTTAGGGTAGTTGTTTGTGAAGGAAATTGTTGTAATTATGCCAAACTTGACATGTTTAATGTAAGAAAAATTGCCCATGTTGATTTAGGGTTCAATAATGATGTTTTGAGATATATGTGTGCTTAAAATGTAGATAGAAAACTGGTAGAGAGGATGGGGAGAGTTAGCTTAGAGTTAAATGTGAGAATGGTAGTGTTGTAGGTGGAAAAGTGTGAGATTTTGAGGTTTAGAAAGTCAAATTTGGTGTGAGTGGAAATTTGAGTTTAAAGTGAGTTGATTCTAGTTTAGAATGTCAATTAGGACTTGTAGGAAAGCTTGGTCAGAGCAAATGAGGAAAGTGAGTGGCAAATGTGAAAGAAAAGAGCCATTTATAGTGTAAATTGAGTGTTGAGAGGTCAAATTTTGAATAGGTGGAGATTTTACCTTAAAATTAGTTTGAGCAAGTCTAATTCAATGTTATAGACTTGATGAAGATGAGAGTTTACCCCAAAATTACCCAATTTCACCTTTTAAACCTTGAAAATTCACTAAATTTGGTGGGTTTTGGATACCTATAATTTGCTTTACCTTGGTTTGAAGTTTGTTTTTGGCTTGAACATGATTTATACATGGTTTAGGACTTGTAGGATCCAATTTGAGTGGAATTGGATGCATGCAAGCTAGATTTTGAAAATCTGCAAAATTATGTAGAAAAGCTGCCCAATTATGCAGCAAACCTGTCAATTATGCAAGGAAAAAAACTGGTTGTGCAGTGCTAGTTTCTGCTGTCACAGGAAAGGTAGTATATCTCGTGTTCTAGACATTCGTTAGTAGATCCCAACGGTCAAGACTTAGGTTTCTGTATTAGGAACCCCCAGTTAAATTTTCAAGGCTATCCAATGGTTAACGAATCGGGGATGAGGACTTTATTGAGGTATGTTGGTGGGAAAAACTCTGTGGAATTCGAATGAATCTTGTGTAAAGTTTTCTGCCTCCACTCTGTTTTTTACCAAGGTAGTTTCATGTCAAATGGAATTAAATTGATTTGACATTGTGAAGGCTTGGAAGGGTTGATGGGGACCCGGTGCTGAGAGGAACGAGGAGAAGGGCTACGTACGTGTACGTGAGCTCAATTTAAAGGTGGGCAACTGGGGATGGTGTGCTTATGCCTGGGCTTGTGGAAATGGGATATTTGTTTTGAGCCATCGCCCGATCGCCACCTAGTACCACATATGACGGGTGCCCTATAACCCAATAAGTCAGGTGTGAGAAAGCGTGAAAGAGTCAGTCTTCCAACTTTTATTAGTTGACCATAAAGTGGTACCTGAGGATATGTCGCGGGGGTCAGGAGACCTTGGGGACGTCAGGTGGGGTGCTATTGCCCAAAACCAAGCTTGACCAATCCCAACCCAACCCGGGCATAGTCAGCCAGTGAGAACCTGTGACGTACCTAAGCAGGCGAGCTCCTGGCAGTTAACCAATAAAAGAAACAAAAGTCCACGAAGCAGGGAGGCTTGTGTGGCGGCTGGCCAGCTATCTATCTTGTGTTTTATCTAAAAAATTCCCTCTCGTAATCGATTACCATTTGTGTGTAATCGATTACACAGTGTTATATGCTACTGGTAATCGATTACCATTTGTGTGTAATCGATTACACAGTGTAACTTTTAAGTTCCAATGTGCAATGGCTGTTGTAATTCGTTTTTGGGAACTGGTAATCGATTACATACTTTGGTAATCGATTACCAGAGAGGAAATCTCTTGAAAAAGACATTTTGACTGTGCATAGCCGTTATGGGACGCATTGTATTGCTACCTGTGTAGTTAGATTTCTTGTGAAAGAGTCTACCCCCTTACTTTTATCTCTTGTAGATCGCGATGGCAGTGCAGTTGATCCATGATCGCGTTGTGATGGAGTGCCTAGAGGGTGTTTGGGAGACCCTCGAAGGCAATGAGAGGTGCCGATTCCATGGCACTGTTCGACTCACTGCTACTTCGCTAGTACATCCGGAGCAAACCGCACGCACACTTCAGCAGCCTGTGGAGTGGATACTACCTACGCCTACTCCATATCGACTAGTTGAGCCTGTTCAATTGATAGAGGTGTCATCCTCTGAAGAGGATCTTGAGGAGGACCCAGAGGAGTTACCTCCTGAACCTGCTATGGATGCCCCTGACTTACTAGAGGATGATGAGGACCCGCTCCCTGATGTTGATTCTCCAGAGGATATTATGTTAGCATCTGAGGCAGACTTTACAGAGGAGAGTGGCCCTGGAGGGACAACGAATAGTGACGACCCTTCATCATAGCAGACGGCTCCTTAAATTAAGCGTACATACTTTTTGTGGGTGGGTGTATCTAGTTCAGACTGCTAGGTTTACTATTTTGATTTTTGGGTGGGTAGACCTCTTGTATAGAAATTTTGATGATTGTATATATTTTGAGGCTGAAGCCACCACAGTTATTACCTTTGCTCTGGATGTCACTATGCTATTTTGCAAACTCCCATGTTTTGGACAGTTTTTGATGATGAAAAAAATTATGTTTTATCTTGTTATTTGAAAAAGAAATGTTAACGAACTTTATTTGAAAAGAGTTTACCGACTGCATCTTATTATTTCTCACGTGATGACCCAAAATGATGGCTGGTATTTTTTTCCTGAAAAAGAAAAAAAAATGGTTTGGAGGTTATAATTGATCAGAAAGAAATGAATCCGAATAGAGTTGTGAACTGGCCACTCAGGACTCTATAGTGATAATTTTCCTTCTGAAATTAATTACCGTGAAATAAATAACAGTGCAAAAAAAAATAGAAGACACGGCGAATGTGCAAAGTGATCGCCTGCTTTAGTTACAAACCAAATCTTTATGTCTACTCTCCTGTTCCACACCAAACACAAGAGAAAGGGAAAAAGGAAGGGGAAGGGCCAAAACGACCAAAGCTAAAATTTCCTACCAAAAATCTGACCTTATGAAGTCCTATTGATCCACGATGATTATGCATATTATCTTTGATTTGATGGGAAATGACTTGCAAGGTCAATCTATGACATATCTGTGGTTCAGAATTAAGATGAAACACTTATCTGTGTGAGACTTTATACACCTTGAGCGGTTTTCCTCTATTCGGTTGGACCTAGTGTTCCTTCTAATGTTTTTTCAGAAACGAAATGATAATGTCTTAAATCTTATTTTTGGTTATGAGAAATTCTATTTGCATACTTTCATTTCCCATTTGTCACATTGTTTTTCTTAAAAAAAATGTATGTTGTTCTGATCAGTTTTGGGGTTTTGTTTCTCTGCTGAGCGTGTTCATGTTTTAGTAAAAGATTTCAAATACTATCAGAGTCTTTTGTCTTGCAGAGATTATCAATGTCATCTGCCCTTTACTTTTCAAAGACTATCAGAGTCTTTTGTCTTGCAAAGACTATGAATGTCATCTTCCCCTTTACATTTTAAAGACTACCAGAGTCTTTTGTCAAGACTATCAAAGTCTTCTTTACATTATCAAGACTATTAGAGTCTTTTGTCAAGACTATCAAAGTCTTATTTATATTTTCAAGACTATCAGAGTCTTTTGTCAAGACTATCAAAGTCTTCTTTACATTTCAAAGACTTTCAATGTCTTTTGTCAAGACTATCAAATTCTTTTTTACATTTCAAAGACTATCAAAGTCTTTTGTCAAGACTATCAAAGTCTTCTTTACATTTTCAAGACTATCAAAGCCTTTTGTCAAGACTATCAAAGTCTTCTTTACATTTCAAGGACTAACGAAGTCTGCTTTACATTTCAAAGATTATCAATGTCTTTTGTCAAGACTATCAAAGTCTTCTTTACATTTCCAAGACTATCAGAGTCTTTTGTCAAGACTATCAAAGTCCTCTTTATATTTCAAAGACTATCAATGTCTTTTATCACGACTATCAAAGTCTTCTTTACATTTCAAAGACTATCAATGTCTTTTGCCAAGACTATCAAAGTCTTTTGTCAAGAATATCGAAGACTTCTTTATATTTCAAAGACTATCAATGTCTTTTGTCAAGACTATCAAAGTCTTCTTTACATTTCAAAGACTATCAATGTCTTTTGCCAAGACTATCAACGTCTTCTTTACTTTTCAAAGACTATCTGAGTCTTTTGTCAAGACTATCAAAGTTTTCTTTACATTTCAAAGACTATCAAAGTCTTTTGTTATGACTTCAACTTCTTCTTTACATTTCAAGACTTCAAAGTCTTTTGTTTGGTGCACTTGATACTTCATACATTTTTTTCTTTTGACAGGTTTCATTGCTTTGGTTTTCTTCAATTGTCGGTCAGATAGCAAGATTGTTGGGATGAAATTAGTGTCTTTATCTTTACTTATCTTTTCATTTTCAATAAAAGATAAGTAAAGAGGGGCAACTATCATACCCTAATTTTGTTCGGGGACTATCATTCGCTAACGTTTTCATTCTCGCTAGCCGAATCAAGCTATTCAACACCAGTTGCCACACAATACGAAAGCTTTTTCGATGTTTTGGTAAAGAATACGGAAAATACCCAAATGGGAGGGCAAAATGATCATTTTAAGGCTTTTTCTGATCTCTGGCTCGCCTGGGCCCCAAATAGCTTAGGGGTGATGTAACCAGCTTGCCTGGGTGAGCAAGGTTACTTCAGGTTGAAGCCACAGCTCAACTGGGCGAGCTGTAGGTCAACCAAGTCCCCTCATTTCCTATAAATAGGCTTGAGGATGGCTAAAGGAAGGGCTCAGCTTTCAAACATTGAAAGGATTTAGTGAAATTTGAAGAGAAGAAGAAGAAAGAAGAGAAAACTGAGGTCGAGGCGCTACCGAATTGCGACCGTAATCGACTTCTACATCGTTCTTCATTCGGTATTCTTTGTTCGTTGTCCGGTTAGTATTTATTTTAAGCATTTGGATACAATCTATGCACCCTTAGGGGTCTTATTTATTGCTTTGTACATCTTCATCTTATTCTTCTACCATCTATAATCTCTCTTCTTCTTGTAAAGTGAGTTTTGACCGATCATTTACATCACAAATCATCTTTTAATTAGTTTGAAAGTTAATAAGTGAAACCAAGATAAAAATCACCCTGTAATTGATTTTTTATCCACAAAAGTCGCTTGAATCCGTTCAAGGTCCAACGCCCTAACAGTCTCTTTTGTTTTTGTCGATTAAAATGAATCTTTCAAAAGTTTAAAATCAACTTAACATGCAACTTTCTCGCTTTTAAAGAACTATGTATGTCTGAGTTCCTCATCGCACTTGAGGATACGCAGGAGCAAGGGCAACGCTCTTGTCGACCCCAAAAAAGTTAAAAACATAAAAAGGGAAAATAAATAAATATTGAAGTCATGATTTTTGCACACTTAATTAAAGGTTGTCGTCTCTTGTGACGGACGCGTGGGGTGCTGTTAGTTGCCTTATACAACTAACTTTTGTATAGAAATCATTTTCCAAAACTTGTATAGTTCCCCAATTTATGGTTACTTTTTAGTGATTTTTGTAAATAAATTTTGTTTTATGGATAAAGCTGTCTCTAGAATATGTCCATTGGATTTAATGATGAAATATGTGCAATTTCAGGTGAAAAAAAGGCTAAGTCATGAAGTGCCAAAAGTAACAGTTGAGCTTAGCTCATCTGTGGGCTAAGGGGGCATCCACCGCTAAGCACAGCTTCAGCGCACTTAGCGCGACAAAAGAATCTGGCAAGGCATCAGCACCAAGGTCGTGCGCTAAGCGCAAGATCAATGCGCTAAGCGCAGCAGTTGTCTTCAGCCAGGCTCAACACACAATTGGTTCTAAGCCTGAATCCACTTACTCGCGCTAAGCGTGAGGGTGGCGCTAAGCGCAACGTCATGAATTCAGAGCCTATTTAAGGCCTGTCTTATGCTAAATTAGGGTACAGACTTGAAGTAGATGATTGGCACAGACTCCAGAGCACACCATAGTGCCTATTTCGAGAAAAGAGCTCTAGAGGCAGCAAGATGAGCAACTTTTGTAGAGATACCTAGGTTTTTGAAAGCTTATTATTGTTAGGGTTTCTTCTGTAATGGCTGGCTAAACACCCTAGTTGGGGATTTCTAACGAACAGCTGATGTAAATACCTAATATCTAATTGATTATGTTTTCTATGTTCAATGCTTCCTTCAATGCTTAATGTTTGTATGCTTTTGGAATGATCATCCATTTGTATGCATAATTAGGTGACTTTATTATTGGGAAATGTACTGTTGCCTTAGAACTTGATTGAAGCAGGATTGAAACTTAGTCTTACAAGAGGGATCTGTGAATTAAGTTTTGGTTTTAAGTATGTTGTTACAATAATGTTGTTTAGTCTAGGCCTAGTCTTACAAGAGGGATCTGTGGACGAAGCTTAGGCTAAATTAGGCTAAACTTTTGTAAGCTGCTTGAGCTTAGTCTAGTCTTACAAGAGGGATCTGCAGATGAAACTCAGTTTAAGTTAGTCTAAACCTAAGAAGGTTGCCTCGATTGGGCCTAGTCCAACAAGAGGGATCTGAGGACGAAGCTTGGATTGATTCGGCCTGACGAGGGATCGAGGTTTAGTAATTTAGGTTACAACATAGAACACAAGAGCATGATTGATTAGAGAAATATATTTATATGCATCAGCTTGTTTGTTAGAAAGACCCAACATTTCTACCTACTGTTGTCACTTTTACTTATCTTGCATTTTATAGTTTTTAGCATAAAAGTTTAGTTTAAATTCTGTTTGAAATTATCAATCATACATGTTCTCCAACAATGCTTCATTTCTGAACTTAACTCAGGCTAACATTAGTTCCCTATGTTCAATACTTGGATTCATTTGTTTTAATTTTTAAATACTTGACGATCCGGTGCGCTTTCCGGAAAACCAGATTTCCCTTGAATATATTTGTATGAAGAAAAAGTGGAACAAAAAATAACTGTAGGGGAAATCCAACAAAAGTATTTATGGCGCCGTTGCCAGGGAACTAAGCTGTTAGTAGATTTTAGTTTAGTTGTGCAGCATTGCTTTATTTTTGCTTTCTTTGATTTATTAATTCTTTTGACTAACATAGTAGTTATAGCACATTCATTGTTCTTTTGAACTGGATAATTGTTGTTATGTTTTCTTGTAGAAGATCTACTATAGGTGATTAGATCCCCATTGATTTGGAGATTAACGCCACATGTAGAAGGCGTAATCAAGAGAGAAATAGAAATTTTTTGCAGGATTTAGAAGCAACAGCAATTCCAGAGGAAGAACCTCAATCTTCTAAGGCATCTTCTAGTTTTCCTATTGCAGGACATTCTCATCTAGATACTATTGAAGACCACATCATGGCTGAAGAGCCAAGAAGAGTCACCCTGGAAGATTATTCAAGTTCTAATGTGCCATAATTTTTCACTAGCATTGCTAAACCAGAAGTTCAAGCACAAACCATTACATATCCACCATCATTGATTTAGCTAATTTAGAATAATTTGTTTCATGGTTTACCAAATGAAGACCCATATGCACACTTAGCCACCTATATAGAAATATGCAATACTATTAGGTTGGTTGGAGTGCCTGAAGATGCAATCCGATTGAGCTTGTTTTCATTTTCTTTGTTGGGAGAAGCTAAGAGGTTGCTTCATTCATTTAAAGGCAATAGTCTTAAGACATGGGATGAGGTTGTGGAGAAATTTCTCAAGAAATATTTTCCTGAGTCTAAGACTGCAGAAGGCAAAGCTGCCATCTCTTCTTTTCACCAATTTCCCGATGAATCTTTGAGTGAGGCCTTGGAAAGATTCTGTGGTTTATTGAGAAAGACTCTCACTCATGGATTCTCAGAACCGATACAGCTCAACATTTTTATAGATGGGTTAAGACCGCAGTCCAAGCAGCTATTGGACGCTTCTGTAGGTGGGAAAATCAAATTGAAGACCCCTGAAGAAGCCATGGATCTCATTGAAAATATGGCTGCAAGTGACATTGCTATTTTGAGAGATAGAGCTCAAATTCCTACTAAAAAGAGTTTATTGGAGCTAACCTCCCAAGATGCATTGTTGGCGCAAAATAAGTTGTTGTCTAAGCAACTTGAGGCATTGACTGAAATACTAAGTAAGTTGCCAACTCAAATTCATTCTGCACATACTTCACATGCTTCTGTTTTGTAGGTTGCAGGATGTACCATCTGTGGGGGAGCTCATGAATTTGGATGTTGTATCCCTATTGAAGAACACCCCACTCATGAAGTCAATTACATGGGAAATCAGCCCAGAAACAATTTTAATGCAGGAGGATTTTCTGAATTCCAACATGGCCATCAATATAGTCAACAACAGGGACAATGGAGGAACCACCCTGGAAATCTATTCAATAGAGATCAAGGTGGACCATCCACAAGGCCACATCAACAAAGGCCTAGTCTCTATGATCGCACAATGAAGCTGGAAGAGACTCTAGCTCAGTTCATGCAAGTTTCTATGTCCAACCAGAAGAGCACAGAGTGCCATAAAGAATCTGGAGGTCCAAGTAGGACAGCTTGCAAAGCAATTGGCGGATAGATCATCAAGTAGTTTTACAGCTAATACAGAGAAAAATCCCAAGGAGGAGTGCAAAGCAGTGATGACTACAAGCAGAATGGCAATCCATGTGGATGAGAGTGAAGCTGAGAAGAAGATGGAGGAACATAAACAACTACTAGCACCTAAGCCAACACTTGAACCCGTTTTTGATTTTGTAGAACTTGAAGAGATTAATGAGGAGGTTGAAGATGATAAGGAGGAAGAGACACCAATAAAAGAGAAAGAAAAAGAAAAAAAGTTGAAAATGAAAAACAAAAAGAAAAAGTTATTGATGATGAGATGAGGAGAGGCAAGAGTGAGGCAAACACTGAAAAGAAGAAGGATACTACTCCAAATGAAGGCAAGGAAGTACCTTATCCTTTGGTACCTTCCCAGAAAGAGAAAGAAAGACATTTGGCCAGATTTCTTGATATCTTCAAGAAAGTGGAAATTACTTTACCCTTTGGAGAAGCACTTCAACAAATGCCACTCTATGCCAAATTTTTAAAAGATATGCTGATAAAGAAGAACCGGTACATCCATAGTGACAAAATTATGGTGGAAGGTAATTGTAGTGTTGTGATTCAATGTATTCTTCCACTTAAGCACAAAGATCCTAGAGTTGTCACGATACCGTGTTCAATTGGTGACGTTGCTGTAGGAAAAGCTCTCATAGACCTGGGAGCTAGTATCAACTTAATGTCTCTCTCCATGTGCCGATGACTTAGAGAGATAGAGATAATACCTACACACATGACCCTTCAGTTAGCTGACTGCTCCATCACAAGGCCATATGGAGTGATTGAGGATGTGTTAATTCAGGTCAAGCAGCTTGTTTTTCCTGCGAAATTTGTGGTTATGGATATAGAGGAAGATCCTGACATCCCCATAATATTGGGCTGCCCTTTTATGTCCATAACCAACTGCATAGTAGATATAGGGAAAGGCAAATTAGAATTGAGCATGGAGGATCATAAATCCTCGTTCAACTTATTTGAAGCAATAAATCATCCAAATGATATGAAAGTTTGCTTTCATCTGGACAAGGTAGAATAAGAAATAGAAACAACAGCTACAGCCATGGCACTGCATTCTCCTTTGGAAAAAACATTGGTTAATCATGTAGAATATCTCACTAAAGAGGAGGAACATGAAGTGCAAACTTGCACCAAAGAATTGGAAGGTGCAGGAGAAATCTCCGAGGGACATTTTGCATTTGAGGAGTTGAAGAAAAGTGGGCAAATAGAAAAACCAAAAGCAAAATTGAAGACCTTACCTGCCCATTTGAAGTATGTGTTTTTGGAGAACAATGACTCAAAACCAGTGATTATTAGTAGCTTATTGAAGAAAGCAGAAGAAGATCAACTGGTGCAGATTTTGAAGAGACACAAAGGTGCCATTGGATGGCACATATCTGACTTGAAGGGAATTAGCCCATCTTATTGTATGCATCAAATTAATATGGAAGCTGAGTACAAACCAGTGAGACAGCCTCAAAGAAGACTTAATCCAATCATGAAAGAAGAGGTGCGTAAGGAGGTGATTAAGTTGCTAGAAGCAGACCTTATTTATCCCATTTCGGATAGTACATGGGTTAGCCCTGTGCAAGTTGTCCCCGAGAAAGGAGGTATGACAGTCATTAAGAATGATAAAGATGAGTTGATATCCACAAGGACTGTCACCGGGTGGAGAATGTGCATTGACTATCGGAAGCTGAATGATGCCACCCAGAAGGACCATTATTCACTCCCTTTCATGGACCAGATGCTTGAAAGACTTGCCGGACAATCCTATTATTGTTTTCTGAATGGATACTCTGGCTATAATCAGATTGTGGTAGATCCCAAAGATCAGGAGAAAACTGCTTTCACCTGCCTTTTTGGTGTATTTGCATACAAGCGTATGCATTTTGGCTTGTGTAATGCTCCAACTACGTGTCAGAGGTGTATGATGACTATTTTTTCTGATATCGTGGAAAAATGCATTGAACTTTTCATGGACGATTTCTCTATTTTTGGGCCATCTTTTGAAGGCTACTTATCAAACCTTGAAAGAGTATTACAGAGATGTGAAGAGTCTAATCTAGTTCTCAATTGGGAGAAATGCCATTTCATGGTTCAAGAAGGAATAGTGTTGGGGCATAAAATTTCAGTAAGAGGGATAGAGGTGGACAAGGCAAAGATTGATGTAATTGAGAAACTACCTCCTCCCATGATTGTCAAGGGAATAAGAAGCCTCCTAGGACATGTAGGGTTCTACAGGCGATTCATAAAAGATTTCTCCAAAGTAGCCAAACCGCTGAGCAATTTGTTGAATAAAGATGTTGCTTTTGTGTTCAATGAAGAATGTATGAAAGCATTTAATGATTTGAAAACAAAATTGGTGTTTGCGCCAGTAATTACAGCACCAGATTGGGGGCAAGAATTTGAGTTAATGTGCGACGCAAGTGATTATGTTGTAGGTGCTGTGCTTGGACAAAGGAAAGGAAAAAATTTTCATACCATCTACTATGCCAGCAAAGTTCTAAATGATGCATAGGTGAATTATGCTACCACAGAAAAAGAAATGTTGGCAATTGTCTGTGCACTTGAAAAGTTCAGATCTTATTTGGTAGGCTCAAGAGTTATCATCTACACTGATCATGCAGTTATTAAATACTTGCTCAACAAGGATGATTCCAAACCAAGATTGATAAGACGGATTTTGTTGTTGCAAGAATTTGATTTAGTGATTCGCGATAAAAAGGGATCAGAGAATGTTGTAGCTGATCATTTGTTAAGATTGGTGAATGAGGAAGTTACAACAAACGAAGCTGAAGTGAGAGATCAATTCCCTGATGAATTTTTAATAAGTGAAAGACCCTGGTTTGCTGATATGGCCAACTTTAAAGCTGCAGGAATCATCCCAAAGGATTTTAATTGGCAGTAGAGGAAGAAATTTTTGCATGATGCTCGATTTTATATCTGGGATGATCCACATCTGTTTAAAATAGGAGCTGATAATCTCCTAAGAAGATATGTGACACAAGAAGAGGCCAAGAGTATTTTATGGCATTGCCACAACTCTCCATGTGGTGGCCATTATGGTGGAAATAAGACAGCGACCAAGGTTTTGCAATCTGGATTCTTTTGGCCCACACTTTTTAAAGATGCTCATCACCATGTGCTGCACTGCAATCAATGTCAAAGGATAGGTGATATATCTAAAAGAAGTGAAATTTCCTTACAAAAATCTTGGAGGTTGAGGTGTTTGATTACTGGGGGATTGATTTTGTAGGTCTCGTCCCTTCATCTTGTGGTAATGAATATATTCTAGTGGTTGTTGAGTATGTCTCCAAATGGGTTGAAGCAGTGGTTGTTGGATCAAGTGGCCTCGGAATAATTAAGAAGGGGGGTTGAATTAATTATTAACATACCTTAACTAATAAAAAATCTATCCTTCTTAATATTTCCAAAAGTAAAAACAATAATTAAAGTGCACGGCGGAAATTAAAAGAGTAGGGAAGAAGAAGACAAGCACAGGAGATTTATGTTGATTCGGCAACAACCCGTGCTTACATCCAATCCCTAAGCGACCTGCGGTCCTTGAGATTTCTTTTCAACCTTATAAAAATCCTTTTACAAGCAAAGATCCACAAGGGATGTACCCTCCCTTGTTCTCTTTGAACAACCTAGTGGATGTACCCTCCACTAGAACTGATCCACAAGAGATGTACCCTCTCTTGTTCTCAGTCACAACAACCCAAGTAGATGTACCCTCTACTTGTACCACAAAGGATGTACCCTCCAATGTGTTAAGACAAAGTTCTCAGACAGTTAGTCCTTCGAAACTTTGTGAAGGGGGAAACAAAAGAATTCTTAGACTGTGTCGTTTTGAATTCTTTGACAAGGGAGAAGGGAGACACAAAAGAATTCAAGCAGTTAGTCCTTCGTTCTTTTGGAAAAGGGAGAAGAGAGACATAAAAAGAATTCAGGTGGTTAGTCCTTGGCGAATTCTTTTTGGCAAAGGGAGAAGGGAATGAAAAAGATGAATAACACAAGTTTTGTTTTCAAGGTTTGGAAAACCAGAAAACTTAAGAAAGCTTTTGCAAAGGAAGAAGAAGAAGAAATTCAAGAGGATGTTCAAAGAGATTCAAAGGATGTAAAAGATTGTAATCAATTGTCTTAATGTGTTGTAAAATGCAAGTTAAGGTCTTGCTTTTATAGACTCTTCATGTCTGGTCAAGAAAACCATTAGAAGAGTTATAACCTTTAGAAAAACTTGAAAACCTTTGGAAGAGTTACATCTTTTGATTTTTGTTCAAAACTTATCACTGGTAATCGGTTACCAAATCATTGTAATTTATTATACAAAGCATTTTTGTGAAAGGATGTGACTCTTCACATTTGAATTTGAATTTCAACGTTCAAACACACTGGTAATCGATTACCAATATATTGTAATCGATTACACCATTTTAAAATTGATTGGAACGTTGTAAATTTAGTTGAAAGCTTTTTTTTTAAAAAAAAAACAAAACTTGCCACTGGTAATCGATTACCAGAGAGTAAAAACTTTTTGGTAAAAGGTTTTGTGAAAAATTCATGTGCTACTCAATGTTTTGAAAAACTTTTCAGTACTTATCTAGATTGAGTCTTTTCTTGATTCTTGAATCTTGAGTCTTGAATCTTGTTCTTGATTATTCTTGATTCTTGATTCTTGAAAACTTGAAACTTCTCTTGATTCTTGAATTGTTCTTGACTCAGTCTTGAAATCATTCTCATGGGCTTTTTGTCATCATCTTTGTTATCATCAAAACACCTTGAATCAATCTTGATTCATCGTCATGAATAAATCTTGATTCATCATCATGAAGCAATGAAGTTTGCTTCTACAGTGGCTACCCCCCATAATGATGCCAACATTATGGTGAATTTTCTGAAGAAGAATATTTTCTCAAGATTTGGGGTGCCTAGAATTCTGATTAGCGATGGAGGTACACACTTTTGCAATAATCAGTTACAGAAGGTTTTGAAACAATATAATATGACACACAAAGTAACATCACCTTATCATCCCCAAACAAATGGGCAAGCAGAAGTGTTAAACAAGGAATTGAAAAAGATTTTGGAAAAGACTATCGCTTCCACTAGAAAAGAATGGTCTATCAAATTAGATGACGCTTTATGGGCATACAGAACAACATTCAAGACTCCGATAGGCTTATCTCCATTTCAAATGGTGTATGGCAAGTCTTGTCATCTACTAGTGGAAATGGAATATAAAGCATATTGGGCACTAAAGTTTTTGAACTTTGATGAAACCGCATCCAGAGAACAAAGGAGGTTGCAGCTCTTGGAATTGGAAAAAATGAGATTAAATGAGTACGAATCTTCAAAGCTGTATAAAGAAAAGGTTAAAAAGTATCATGAGAAAAAGTTACTCAAGAAGGACTTCCAACTAGGGCAACAAGTGTTACTGTTCAACTCAAGACTTAAATTGTTCCTGGGAAAGCTTAAATCTAAATGGTCCGGACCATTTACCATCAAGAAAGTCTGACCATATGGAGCAGTGGAGCTTTGTGATCCTCAATCTAAAGACCCTAATAGGACATGGGTAGTGAACGGTTAGAGGTTAAAGCAATATCATGGTGGAGCAATAGAAAGATTGCACACTGTTCTATGCTTAGATCTTGGATAACAAAATGATGCGTCAAGCTAGTGACGTTAAGGAAGCGCTTACTGGGAGGCAATTCAGCTTTTCATTCCCTTCTCTATCTTCATTTTTATTTCTTGCATGTTGTTAGGACATCTTGCTTGTGATTGTGATTTATTTCAGCTTGTTTAATAATGAACAAAAAGGGTTTTTAAATTATGTGTGAAGAGATAAGCAAAAAATGACTCAGAAAAATTTTCAGATTGCTTATCCGCTAAGCGCAAGCCTTATGCTAAGCACCATCTCTTCACGCGCTAAGCTGAGCTTGCTCATGCTAAGCGCAAAGACCCCTGATTGATTGGGTGAATGGTTCAGCTAAGCGCACATCATTGCGCTAAGCCCAACATCTTCACTGTAAGTTGCACCTTAAGCAGTGGGCTTAGCGTGGATGATGCACTAAGCGCCACTTCCTCTCTATGAAAATTTATTATAGTTGCACTAAGCGCGTCATTCTACGCTAAGTCCCAAATTCATTTTGTAAGTTGAGCTTTCAAGCTGAGCTTAGCGGGAAAGGATGCGCTAAGCGCCAACATCGTTTTGTTTTGAAATCATTGGAAGTACGCTTAGCGCAGATAGTGACGCTAAGCCTGAATCACTCACTGTAATTTGAAGCTTGATGTTACACTAAGCCTTGTATCTCAGGCTAAGCGCATATTGCAGAAAGATTTTTGGTGTTGCAGAAGTTCTAAGCGCAACCTGCCACGCTAAGCCCCAAATGCTTACGGGAATTTACAACTTCAAGTTGGGCTTAGCGCGAGGCTAGGCTAAGTGCTAGTGTTTTAAACTCAAACGTCACGTTGGCATGCTAAGCGCGCCATACAAAATTTAGTTTTTTAAAAGCAAAGGCAGAGGCACTTGGGATGCTAGCTTTGCACCCAAACCTCTGCACCCTTTCATCTTTGAGCATTTTTCTACTTTCTGCTGTGTGTATATTGCTTCTTTGCATCATCTTTTCTTCATTTCAAAGACAATCCAAGTAAGTTAGCATATTTCTATTTTTACTTTTCATGCTTTAAACCTTAGGATAGTTTATTCATGGTTTTCGTAGTTAGTTGTTGTTAGGTTAAGGTACTTAGTTTTAGGGTTAGATATTTTAGGACTTTAGGTAGTTTAGAAGCCCATTAGGGGCAATGTGGCTGAAAGGGGTGAAAACCCCTGTGTGTATTTCTGGGAATTGCGATGAACGCGCTAAGCGCACCTGCTGTGCTTAGCCTGTTCATCGCAACTTTTAAATTTTTTAGGATTACTGATGATCGCGCTAAGTGGACCATGTCGCACTAAGCGTGTTCATCATGGCTGTTAAACCAAAACGATGCTGACGCTAAGGGCGCTTGTGCGCTAAGTGTCAATAGTATACTGAGATACTTAGAGTAGTTCAGGCACTAATCCTAGCTTGCTGAGCTAAGCGCCACTTAGGTTCTGTTTCTTTACCTTTGTAATAAGGTTAAGCACGCTTGTGCGTTAAGCCTGAGTGTCTTTTTTTTTAGGCTGAACTACGCGCCAACATGCTGCGCTAAGCTCCAGCATGCTGCGCTAAGCTCCAATCCTCTACTGTTTCTAAAATTGTAGACTTAGGCTAAGCGTAGCTGTGCGCTAAGCCTATTCTGCAGAAAAAAAATGTTTTTTGTGTCTTCGAGCTAAGCACCAGCTTGCGGCGCTTAGCGCTTGAGTTAATTTCATAAGGCGCGCTAAGCACAGCATGCTGTGCTAAGTGCCCAGCTCTGTTTTCAATTTAAATTTTTTTGTTTTCTTGAGAGTAAACATGTACTAATCTCTTGTGTTTTGTCTTATATTTTGCAGTTGGCTTCTAGGAAAAGAAAGGCACCCTTTACACCTACCCAAGCCAGATTTGATAGATCCAGATTCACTTCCCAAGAGGCTTGGGAGAGATACACTGACATTATGGTGCCTCGTAAGCTTTTACCAGAAAGAAATGTGGTAGTCTACTATACAGAGTTTGATGAGTTCAAGGAGGAACTTGAGAGACGCCATTGGGATGAGCAGTTGACTGACTTCCTGGACGACAACATTGATGTTTCCATTGTAAAAGAATTTTATGCAAACCTCTATGACCCCGAGGACAAATCACCAAAGCAGGTGAGAGGTCATTTGATTAAGTTTGATGAGGATACTCTTAACACATTTTTGAAGACCCATGTTGTTGTGGAAGAGGGGAAAACACTTTGTGCTTATTCCAGATTTGCACTCCTGAGGCCTGATCCGTTGGCTGCTAAGCTTTGTATCCCAGGGAGGGGATTCGAGCTTAATGTTGATGGGCAGCCTTTAAAGATTTTGAGGAAGAACATGAGACCACGCTTGCTTAGACTTGGAGCATTCTTTCCTTTTCTAACCACATCCCCACTTCCCACACTTCTGATGTCACTCATGACAGAGCCAAACTCATTTATGGCATCATCATGAAGATGGACATGAATGTGGGGTACCTCATCTCCCACCAGATCTCCCTCATAGCACAACATGACACATCCAGACTAGGATTCCCTGCCTTTATCACAACTTTATGTAAGGCTAGGGGAGTTCAATCAGATTCGAGGTCCCTGGAGAGCCTGAGTCCTGCCATTAATTTGGCATATATTAAGAAGAACTGTTGGAATCTTGATGATCCAACAGTAACTTTCAGAGGACCCAGGAAGGCCAGGGGTAAGAGATCTAAGGCCCCTTCCACTTCAACACCAGAGACACAAGCTCCTTCTTTTTTCACAACTCCATTACGTCCCACTCAGATTCCAGTTATTCCTCCTACACCCATACAAATACCACTTCCAGCTCCTTTATCTGCAGGTCCATCAGATTTTATTTTTACACTACAGATGTTGCACTCAATGCTCATATCTAAATTTCTTTAGTTTAATTCAAACTTTTTTTTCTAGAATAAGTATGAAAGATGAATTCTAGAGAGAGAGAGACTCACAGGAGATATTTGAGAATAGTGTGTCCAATCATCAGTCTGATGACAATGTCTTCTATGGTGTTATTGGAGGTATGGATAGAAAAGGACGAGTATTTGGTCTAGGTTTAGAGGCAATGAAATACAAACCTTCTTCCTCATCCATATCACATGATGACTTCTCATCATATGAATATGAGAAAATGAAAGCTCTAATTTCCATTTTGTCTTAAGAAAATAAGAACTTGAAAGAGATGTTTCTTACACCATATTTTTCAATTATAATGGTTGTTATTGACATTATATCTACCGTTACCAATTATGAGACTTTCAATAGGTTTTTTGAGAATAAGTATTTGGGGACTTTCAATGTTCAACAAACTTTGAATGTTTTTAATATATCCACTGTTAAAATTTATGAGATGTTAAGCAAAACATTAAATTATATTTAACTTGTTTAATTATTATATTTGATTTTAATTTTTTTATTTATAAATTTGAATAGAAAAATGATTATTTATTGTCACATTGTACACACAAGATTGGTCTAGTGGGGGGTTGGGATAGATGAATCAGAAATAAATAAATAAAAACTCTTACTACTTAATTTGTAAGGGAATAAATTTGTCACAAGATAATATGTCCATCTCAAATAGTGGAGGATTAGGACAAAAATTATAATCTTTTTGTTGTTTGAGATGGAAATAATTCTATACAATTTGTGAGAGACAATGCATCAATCACAAATAAAAAAGGAATAATTGTGTCAAACAATTAAAGTTGTGAGGGATAATTTCTCATTATCTATGATAACAACAATCCTTCACAATTTGTGACGGATTTTTTGTCTGTCACATTTAGTGAAGGAAAATCATATACAATTAAAATTGTTCATTTGTTTTCATCAAAATGTGATGAAATTTTTTAAATGATGTGACAAAGTAAATTCTGTCATTGTTTGTAACAGGAAAAAAAATCCCTTGCTAAAGTGTTTGTTTGTGTCACCAAAATTTGCAAGAGCTCTTAATTCATCACAAACTAGTTTTGATTTTTGTATATTTAACCACGGATTCAATCCCTTGCTAATTTTGATTTTTTTGGTAGTATTACTTCTCCTTCAAAAGAATTGTATAAGACAAGTAGCAGTACATGAAAATTCATTAGTTTTTATCAAAATATAATCCTCTTATGGTTTGTTATTATTAAAATTTAGAGTTTAATTATCTTAACCTTAACAACTATAATATACTTTATATGTTAAAAATACCTATTTATTATAAATTTAATTATATAAAACAAGCATTTATCATGTGCATGGACTAAAATAATAACTATGTATAAAGTTATTACAATATAAACTCAATTTATTTTTCCAAATTTTGTTTATTCTTTTAGTTTAACTTACTCTATAGTAAACCAAATCAAATTGATTAAGACTTGTTCCGGATTTTTATTTTTTATTTTATTTTATGGATGTCGACCGATAAAATGCACATAAAATAATAATGTTAAGGGGTCTATAAATTGATTTTTCTTTTCTTCAAATTATGTTTTTATTGACCTACGACCTTCAATAAATGGCCAAGCTAGAATCACTGAAAGCGTGAATGGGATGGTGAAATTATTCGTTATGTAACAGATTCTTTTTTGACATTTTTTTTACTTGGATGAATAATCCTCATCATTCAGTCTTTTACGAGCTAATTCACAACTTCAATATTACTTATGACTTTGAAGCTCTCAAAACTTCAATTTAGAAGTGCAACACGTTAGATTTCCACCTAGGTGCAGAAAAGGTGGAAGGACAAAGACATGGAGCGCGAGTGCATATTGTGATTCTCCTTTTTAGGTAAGAGGGAAAAAATGGTAATAATAAATCTACTTGAAGAAAAGTAGAATAATCACTAATGAAAAATAAATTTCGAAACAAACGCATTATTTTATTTTTAATTTTAGTTTTAGAAGTTAGAGTCACGTCTCTTACCACATGGGCGAGATTTGAGGCAGAAAAGTGCAATTGCCAGGTAATTTTTCCAAAGTTAATGAATTAAGAACTAGCATGCGAATTTAGAACCAAAGTGTAATGAACGAGACAAAATACAGTTGTAATATAAATTATTAGAAGTTTCTTAACCATATATGATCGTCAGCATTTGCGACCAATATAACATTGCAATTTGAAGCAACTTTATGTGCACTTACTAATTGGCTAAGCTAAGGATCTTAAGAGGCATATTCCTATTTGTTGGTTATCTTCCGTGTTTCTGATGAGGCGTCCCCGAGAATTGGATGCTAATGTTAGGTATGTTGGAGCAACTAGGTCCAATTGAAGCAACAATTTTTAAAATGGAGTCTACTATCAAACGAGCATTAATCATATAAAATTGTTCTCACTTAATTCAGTGTTATCGAGTTTAAATTTTGAATATACATGTGTACTCGAAAGAAGAATTTTAGGAGCTGTTGATTCTCCTAGATTTACTAGAGATTCTATTTCGATCAGCGATATAATTAAAGTATATAAGTGAAAGTAATTCTCACTTTATAGGTTATATTTTAGAATTAAGTTTAAATCCAAATTTTAAGAATAATACTGATATCAATAAATTAAAAAATATAAATAAAAGATAATTTAGACCTTATAAGTTAGTTTTATTAGGTTAAATTATGGTTAAATCTAAATTCTAACAAGATTTGAGTAAAATTATTTCTTGTAAAAAATATAGTTCTTGTTGATTAGTATCCTAGGAACATTGTTTAAAGACTTAAAAGGAAAAAAAATATTTATTATCAAGATTATAGGAAAATAAAAAAAAAGGTCACAAAAAGTACAATTTTTCATCTTCTAATAATTTTTTTCTCTTTTAACTTAACAAATGAACTAAGAACACTGTTCAATATTTGTTTAAAAATACATGTGATCTAACAAACTGAGGTGTATTCCTCAAATGTTACAATGTAAGATCAGTTGAAACCATTAATCTCAAACATTGTGTGCGCTTGGTCTCTTGGTCTTGAGGCACTAGGCACACAGTGGACGTAGGTGGACATCAATGTATATACTTATTGCAACTATTAGAAAATGGAAGCAGAGATGCCTATCTATGGGAGGCAGGATATCCCTCATCAATTCTATCTTAACAGTCATTCCTATTTACCTATTGTCTTTCTTTAAAATTCCTAAAAAAGTGGTGCATAAGGTAGTATCTATCCAGAGGAAGCTTTTATGGGGAGGAGGCTCTAAGGCGGCCAAGATTGCCTGTGTTAATTGGGACTCTGTGTGTCTTTCCAAGAACAAAGGAGGGCTCGGGATTAAAGACCTGTCCAACTTTAATGAAGCCTTCCTTGCTAAATGGGGGTGGGAATTGGCAAACAATCAGAATCAACTCTGGGCTAGAGTCTTGTTATCCAAATATGGAGGGTGGAATGCACTGTTATGGAAGGGACAATGCACATTTCTCTCATTGGGCTATATTTTTGTAGTTGGGTTTGGCAGAATCTGCCTTTGTAATTATCTATTATTTTCAGTACACCTAGTACTGAAGCTTTATTAATACTATCTGATTTTTGCAGTGCAAAAAAAAAAACACTAACTAAAAAATGGATTAAAGAGGGGGACAGCAACAACTTCTATTTCCATAAACTAATCAATTACAACAGAAGGACAAGGGGTTATGGACTGGTGGTTGAAGGACAAGGGGTTCCAACAACTAGTGGAGCAGCAATGGGGCAACTAGTGGACCACAATTTTGCCTTGTATTTTTTTAATCCTCTCTTCAGTACACCTAGTACTGTATTATATATAATACTACTGATTTCTGTTGTGCAAAAAAAAAAAACATACAAGAACAAAAAATGCTATTCAAGAAATTGAGGCAGCAACCAGATTTTTAGAACATACAACAAAGATTCATATTCATCCACATTCAGTACATTGCTGGAAACGGAGAGTAGAACCTAATGGATACACAACAAGGAGCGCATACCTTTTGATGCAAGGAGAAGCAACTGAGGAAAATAGTGACCAGAACCTAATGGATACATAGCTTTCCAAGCAACACTACCTGCATTCGAAACCCTAGCTAGTAGTAGTAACTATTTAAGAAACTAACTAACAATCTATAAGAAGAAAGAGCAAAAACACCACGTACGCGGAAGCACAAACTTACAATGAAGACATGAAGCTTACCTCGAACACAACAGCGACAATGTCGGCGAGATTGTACCTCAGGTGAAATGTACCTCAGCTGACCACAAACACCACGTACTACCAGTCAAATGTACGTCAGGTGACCACCAATTCGCCAATCCTTGCACCAAAAACCAAAAAAGGTCCTTAGCTTAACCACAAGTTCTAGAAACAGACCTAGCACGGTCACACTCTTTAGTTCAATAGAACAACACAGGTAGACGAAGCGTACCTGTCACGGTCTTCAGTGCAATGGAGAACAACAACCTTCGATGTTAACAGTGCAATGGAGAAGAGAGCACGAAAGGGTTCACAGAGAATAAGAAAGCGCGAGAGGGTAAACGGAGAAGAAGGGAGCGCGAGCGAAATAGGTCGAGTCAAATACAATTTAAAATGTAAGTTTAACATCGGTTTTCAATAAAACACCGATGTTAACAAATTGATGTCAACGTTAACATCGGTTTTCTTTAAAAAACCGATGTTAACTGATTATATGTTAACATCGGTTTTCTGAAAACCGATGTTAACGTATCTACTATAACATCGGTTTTTTTCAAAACCGATGTTAACGAAGTGACTCTAACATCGGTTTTATGAAAACCGATATTAATGTCGTTTCGTTAACATCGGTTTTCTGGAAAACCAATGTTAGGGTCACTTCGTTAACATCGGTTTTCATAAAACCGATGTTAAGAAATACACATTATTTACAATTATGCCACCGCATTTACGTTAACATCGGTTTTGTATACACATTATTTACAATTATGCCACCGCATTTACGTTAACATCGGTTTTTGACAAAACCGATGTTAATCCATCGATGTTAAATCAGCTTTTTCTAGTAGTGTGCAAAGGCTTGTTGGCAACCTACTTCATATGGCAACCCATTATGTGTATACCTTTGGTTTTATTGGACAACTCACTCACATTTTCATTGCATAATACATTTGATCACTTTTTTCTTTTGGATTTTCTCCTTTCATGATAGAAAATTGTTGTCTAAAGGCTTTCTTAGCATATCTACATGGTTTTGGGGATTTATAATTCAAAAACGATGTCCTCAACAATTATGCACATCCCACTATCATCTTGTCCAATTCTTGCTTTGGCAGAAAATGACACAGATTCATATAACATTCCTTATAAATGAAACATCTGGAAATATTATATCACTTCTTGAATGCAATAGGTTTATCATATAGAAAAAATCTGTACTTTCTGTATCGGTGTGAGGTGTCTTTTCTCTTTAACTTCTTATTGTTTCCTTTGGGCTCTGACCAACTTTTATTTTTAAAGTAGGGGCTGATTTACAAATAATTTATTGAAGTTATTTGGCACAGTTGATTTATTGAACTTTTTGCCTCTTCTTTTCTGAAAAATGAATAAGTAGTTCATCATAAAAAGAAAAAATTGTGTAAATATATGTGTATAAAACGAGGGGGAAAAAAGATATGCTTCCTTTTCTCTTTGGTTCGATGTACAGAGATCGTTAATTATTTGGGGTATTTTGTTTGGTACTATTCGTTTGGGGGCTCTTAAAAGTATTAAGCTTAAATATGATTTTTGATTTCTAAAATATTATTTATCTGTTATTTTAGTTTTTATGAATTTTGTCTTTTAACTTTTATTTTATTTTATTGAAATGAGTGTTTTAAATATGTGTATTGATTAATTGTATTAGGTGGTGTGACAAATGAATGATTAAATAATATATAATATAATTTGATTATGTGATATCATCATCTAATATAATAAATCTGAAAATAAGAAGTAATAACATATTTAAAAAATATGAATTAAATGATTTTTTAATAAAATATATTATATAGAAATGAAAGACATGTAATAGGGATTTGTAATAATTAACGCACCTGTTAAACCAATTAAATTAAAGCTCTTTGTAAATTAAAGTGTTATTTAAGTCATTAGTTTAAAATAAGATTATTTATTAAATGGAAATTACTAATAAGAATTTAATTTTTTAAATTAATAAAATGAGTTACATCAAAATTTTCACATACATTACTTTATATGTGCATTTTTTTATTATTTTATTTCATTTGATCATATATGGTAAATAACATACATGTAGTATGAAGTACGTACTCAGAACAGCTTTGAACAAGCATTTTCATCAAAATTGAACATCTTTTATTTTATGGGTTCACCCGATCCTAAAATACCAACAATTTGAATATTAAATTTTTTCAAAATTAATCTGTAAAAGTTGATAAAAGTATTTCTGGTAAGCTTACATGGGTTTTAAAATTGCTTCACCATTCATAGGCTCCAATCATCATGTACGCTGGACGAAATTAGTCTTGGAACGAGAAATGAACATAGAAAAGAAAAATAAAAAGGAAACTAAACCTGATATATCCTTGATGTGTGTTTATCCAAGTCATTGAAGAGGATAATTGCCCGGGCCTTTATCAATGGTAACTATCCCCAAGTGAAAAAGTGTGATAACTATTTACACAGAGCCTAATCAAAGGCATTTCACCCGGCCCTTATCAAGTTTTTAATTTGTTCATGTTGATTTCAGTTTTATGATAGGATTTAGAAATTCAATCGGATATGGCCATATGCTCACGTCGGTTTGAACTCATACACCATTCCCATGTTTTTGTTCAAATGGGCTGCATGTGCCTCTAACCATTGTAAAGTTTCGTTTTGTTGCTCTACTAATTATGTTTCACTACTAGAAAAAGTGGATTTAACATCGGCGGATTAACATCGGTTTTGTCAAAAACCGATGTTAACGTAATCGCGATGACATAATTGTAAATAATGTGTATTTCTTAACATCAGTTTTGAAAAAAACCGATGTTATAATCGATTCGTTAACATCGGTTTTCAGAAAACCGATGTTAACATATAATCAGTTAACATCGGTTTTTTGAAGAAAACCGATGTTAACGTTGACATCAATTTGTTAACATCGGTGTTTTATTGAAAATCGATGTTAAACTTACATTTTAAATTATATTTGACTCGACCTATTTCGCTCGCGCTCCCTTCTTCTCCGTTTACCCTCTCGCGCTTTCTTCTTCTCTGTGAACCCTTTCGCGCTCTCTTCTCCATTGCACTGTTAACATCGAAGGTTGTTGTTCTCCATTGCACTGAAGACCATGACAGGTACGCTTCGTCTACCTGTGTTGTTCTATTGAACTGAAGAGCATGACCGTGCTAGGTCTGTTTCTGGAACTCGTGGTTAAGCTAAGGACCTTTTTGGTTTTTGGTGCAAGGATTGGCGAATTGGTGGTCACCTGAGGTACATTTGACTGGTAGTACGTGGTGTTTGTGGTCAGCTGAGGTACATTTCACCTGAGGTACAATCTCGCCGGCATTGTCGCTGTTGTGTTCGAGGTAAGCTTCATGTCTTCATTGTAAGTTTGTGCTTCTGCGTATGTGGTGTTTGTGCTCTTTCTTCTTATAGATTGTTAGTTAGTTTCTTAAATAGTTACTACTACTAGCTAGGGTTTCGAATGCAGGTAGTGTTGCTTGGAAAGTTGTGTATCCATTAGGTTCTGGTCACTATTTTCCTCAATTGCTTCTCCTTGAATCAAAAGGTATGCGCTCCTTGTTGTGTATCCATTAGGTTCTACTCTCCGTTTCCAACAATGTACTGAATGTGGATGAATATGAATCTTTGTTGTATGTTCTAAAAATCTGGTAGCTGCCTCAATTTCTTGAATAATATTTTTTGTTCTTGTATGGTTTTTTTTTTTTGCACAGCAGAAATCAGTAGTATTATATATAATACAGTACTAGGTGTACTGAAGAGAGGATTAAAAAAATACAAGGCAAAATTGTGCTCCACTAGTTGCCCCATTGCTGCTCCACTAGTTGCTGGAACCCCTTGTCCTTCAACCACCAGTCCATAACCCCTAGTCCTCCTGCTGTAATTGATTAGTTTATGGAAGTAGAAGTTGTTGTTGTCCCCCTCTTTAATCCATTTTTTAGTTAGTGTTGTTTTTTTTTTTTTTTTGCACTGCAAAAATCAGATAGTAATAATAAAGTTTCAATACTAGGTGTACTGAAAATAATAGATAATTACAAAGGCAGATTCTGCCAAACCTAACTACAAAAATATAGCCCAATGAGAGAAATATGCATTGTCCCTGCCATAACATAGTGCATTGCACCCTCCATATTTGGATAACAAGACTCTAGCCTAGAGCTGATTCTCATTGTTTGTCAATTCCCACCCCCATTTAGCAAGCAAGGCTTCAGTAAAGTTAGGCAGGTCTTTAATCCCGAGCCCTCCTTTGTTCTTGGGAAGACACACAGAGTCCCAATTAACCCAGGCAATCTTGGCTGCCTCAGAGCCTCCTCCCCATAAAAACTTCCGCTGGATAGATACTACCTTATGCACCACTTTTTTAGGAATTTTAAAGAAAGACAATAGGTAAATAGGAAGGGCTGTTAAGACAGAATTGATGAGGGATATCCTGCCTCCCATAGATAGGCATCTCTGCTTCCATTTTGCTAGTTTAGTTTCAAACTTGCTGATGAGAGGCTGCCAAACATTCCAGCTTTTAGAGGTCGACCCCACTGGAATTCGAAGGTAAGAAAAAGGAAAATCCAGCTGGCCACAATTAAGAAAGTTAGCTGCTTCCCTGCACCAAGCCACAGATTTACCCAAGCACCCAAATTGACTTTTAGCATAGTTGATCTTGAGCCCTGAAGCCAACTAAAAAATTCTCAGGATAGATTTCATGACTCTAACATTAGCTGTAGTTGCAGTTCCAAAAAACTGGGTCTATAATCATTAAGAGATTGAGGGTTAATGATCTTGGGGATAAGGGCTATGAAAGATGCATTGCTTCCTTTGGGGAATATGCCATTAATGAAGAACTCATCGAAGAACCTGATGAAATCAGGTTTTAGAATTTCCCAAAACTACTTGATAAAGTTGAAGTTCAAACCATACGGGCCAGGGCTTTTATCTCCACTACAAGCCCAAACTGCAGACTTAATTTCCACTTCAGAGAATCTAGCAACAAGGCTTTCCTTCTGCCCTTGGCCAAGAGAAGAAAACTGAATCCCATCCAGGGTTGGTCTGCACGGGTTCTACTCTGAGAATCTTTCTTTGAATATTATTAATAAACTAACCTTCCTTCCATATTGCCAAGAATCTTTTTTTGAAATGCTTACAGCCCTCACTCAGTCAAGAATCTTGCCAAAATTTGATTTTGTCCCCACAACCAACCTTCCATACCATATTCTACTGGATACTGTGGAAATCAGACTGATTATAAAGTCTTCTAAGGTCCTTCCACCAATGGGAATGCCAAGCTTTATCTCTGCCACTCTGCAGTTTCTGTTTAATGTTAAGTTGTAACAAGTGTTCTACAAAATAAGCCAAGTATTGGTCCTCTAGCAATTTCCTATTAGAAAGACAAGAATATAAAAGCTTCTATACAGTCATCAATAGTCCCTGTTTGCTTCAAATCTTTCATCTTTACATAAGGATTTTCAACATTTCTCCCTCCAAACCTTGCAACAAGGCTACCTTAAAATTGTCCTAAGCCAAAGGTGCCTCAGTTACTCTTATGTATTGTTTGGATTGATGGAATTACAAAAGGAAAAAAAATAATTTCTTTTTAATTGTTTGGTTAGAGTAAAAAGAGAATGAAAAGAAATTGGCTAAATTACTAAGCATACAACTTTTCCCTTTAAATATTATAATATTATAATTATAATAATAAAAAAAGCACAACCAAAGTTTGCTTCTACAGGGCCTGTCCATCTCTTTCTCTCTGTCTCTCTGTGTTGCTGAAATTGCATATGCCATGTCATTGCTTTTACTATTTTTTGCTGCTTTTATTTTGAGACTCCTTTCCATTTTGGCCTTGTCTGTGATAGTAAAAATTATAAAGTGTTTAGTTATTGTCAAATTGGTGAACGGCAATGCCACACAGATCGAAGGGTGCTTCAAATTTTGTGGGAGCACAAGCTAAAGGAATTCACAGTACTAACCAGAGAAGCATTCTTATAGTGACTCAACAGCCTCTCAATAATGGAAATTTCCTTAATGTCCTATCTTTTCTTCCCTGCTAGCATCAATTTTAGCTTCCAGCCTTCAAGTTTTTCCTCAAACAAATACATACTCTTGATCACCTTAGTTGAGTCGAAATGATGAATTCACTGGCCACAGAACCTCCTCTTTTCAATTCAGCATATTGAACCAAAATGATAGAACACCAATTGATAAATGAATAAAATATAATATTGAACACACAAATCACACACAATACAAAAATACACTCGCAGTCCTAGAGACAAAAGTGTCCTACAAAGAGCATTCTCACTCCATATGCGGTAACTAACTACACACTTCCTAATTACTCAAGCTATTATACATTCAGTTTATAATACAAAACTACTTTCTAATACAACATTGCTAATACAAAGATGATAATAATAATAGTGAAGGAATACCAGCTGACTTAAATCATAATTATATATAAAGATGATAATGATTACAAATTTTTTGACACAAACTCACCTTGAATGTGCCTAGTCTTCCATCTTTACTGTGTGTTCCCTCTGGAAAGAAAAAAACAGAGGCTCCTTTCTTGATAAGATCCATGCATCGTTTAAGGCAGTCCTATATGTTAAGAAGCAAACAAAACCATGACTTCAAGGTTATTGGTATCATTTAATCCAAAGGGGGAAAATAATTTCACATAAAACACTGACTTCTTATTAAGAAGAACTAGTTAAAATTAATTGTAATAATAATAATAGTGAAGGAATACCAGCTGACTTTGGTTGTCCATGCACTTCAAAGGAATGAAGCCCAAAAGAAACATCACCCACCCAATTATTGGAAAGAGGAATATCCCAGTCTTGCTTATGAACTTAAAGCTTCTTCCTAAAGTAAGAAGAGTATATATGTCTAGAAAACTCTGATGATTTGAAACATACACAGCAGGAGTATCTGGAGGTGGCAGATTTTCCAATCCCTCAAATTTTTTTTTGGAAGGTAGAAAATATATAGTATTATTAATAAGAGCAATACTACCAGTGGTACTTAAGTGCAATTTTACAACAGCAGCTATGTTGCCAGCCTCCCAAAAAACACATATAAACACATCACAAGTCCCCACCAACAGACAAAAACACCCCAGATTAACCAAAGGCCTCCACAAGTCCCCACATTTCTTCCCTGAAGATTAGCTCTAGTAGGGAGCCTATCCTTTATAAGCCTCCAAGTGAAAATGGCAGCCTTTGGGGGATTTTTAATTTCCAAATAAGTTGAAAGTTCCTCCCATCTGGGGCAAAACTATTTAGATTTGACAGAAGTCTATAAGTCGATCTAGTAGAGTACATCCCAGTAGGATCAGCTTTCCACAGAAAGTTATCTTTCAGATGACACTCAATAGGATAAGCACTGATCTCTTCCATGAAAGCCACAACTACTCCCTCCTCATGCTCGAATAAGTGTCTCCTCCATTTCAAATCCCATCTCCAATTGTTCTGGTAGAAGCTACCCATGTTTGAAATGAGATCATTCTGCTGCTTACTAATAATGAAGAGCTGAGGATATTTCTGTTCCAAGTTGCAGTCCTCCCCCAGCCAGTTGTCTTTCCAAAATCGAATTTTATCACCACAACCTGCCTTCCAAGCCATGTTTTGATGAATAATCTTGAATACATTGTGCTGATATATTTTCCTGAGGTCCCTCCACCAATGACAATCCCCACAATGAACTCTGCCATTCTGCAAGGCTGGCCATCCTCCATACTTGGAATTTAGAACCCTGAGCCAGAACTAATTCTGTTTATAGTATAAATCCCAAATCCATCTTCCCATGAGAGCTGCATTAAACTTAGAAAGATTCTTGATTCCCTTCCTTGTTGTGAAGACATATTTCATCCCATTTGACCCAAGGGATCTTCTTTTCATCATGCTCCCCCCCCCCCACATGAAATTCCTTTGCAGAGAATTCCATGAAGGATATGTCTATCCTTTATGAAGGCTGATTGCCTTTCATCAACAATACCAGAAATGACACTCCTCAGCCTGTTTGTCAAAAGCTTGGCAATGACTTTGTACATACACCCAATGAGAGAAATAGGCATGTAATCGTTTAAAGATTGAGGATGATTTGATTTAGGAATAAGAGCCATGAAGGAAGCATTGCTGCCTATAGGGAAACTTCCATGATAGTGGAATTCATCCACAAATCTCCTGAATTCAGGTTTCAAAATCTTCCAAAAAGCCTTAATAAAGTTGAAATTAAAACCATCGGGACCCGGGCATTTATCTCCACCACAACTCCAAACAGCGTCTTTAATCTCTTGGTCAGAAAAAGGGGCAATGAGTCCCTCTCTTTGATTCTGATCAATGGACTGGAAGGATATCCCATCAAGAGTGGGTCTAAACATCTTGACTTCATTAAATCTATGAAGAAAGAAATTAAGAACTTCATCCTTGACCCGGTCAGGCTGTTGGACCCAATTACCATCAATGAAGAGACCCTGAAGAGCATTGTAATTTCTTCTGCAATTTAAAACTTTGTGAAAATAAGTTGTATTGCGATCACCTTCCTTAATCCATTTCTCTCTAGATTTCTGTCTCAGCATGGATTCATAAGCATTTGAAACCTCCCACAACTCTTGTTGAATAGATTTCTTGACTTTGACTTCATCTTGAGATAAAGGTCGATCAGCAGCTGTAATTTCCAAGTCATTAAGCTGCTGCCTCAATCTCTGGATTTTACTAACATTAATATCAGCATTAACTTTACTCCACTGTTTGATGGTATTTTTAAGATTTCTCAGCTTGTTTTTAAGAACAATACCCCCCCATCCACCCTGCTGATCCTTAGACCAAGTCTCCTTCACCATCCTTTGATACCCTTTTTGATTGAGCCACAAATCCAGCACCCTAAAGGGCTTCGAACCCCAATCAACCAGCTTAGTTTTCAAAATTACAGGATTATTCACTAGTTTTAATTACACAACACTCTTTTTTGACTGTACTTGCAATTCTAGACCAAATCCTCCACCAGTTATATATGTTAAACTATGGCACATAATGACATGAGTTGAGTTACGTTACCACACTTGAAACCTCTTTTTTTTAATTAGTGAAAACATCTCATTTTAACTGCATTTTGCTTCTAAATCAAAATTTGACGCACTGTTTTTAATGTGCAAAAGAAAATGATCCTCTGTGTTTTTAAAGAGAATGAACAACTCAGCTAAGATCATGAGGCTGATTATAAAGTCTTCTAGTCTTGTTGCACACCACATCCTATAATGAGCTTCTTAGCTAACCCAAAAAGGAGGAGCAACCTAAGGGGTTTTCTCTTGCTGCACACCACATGGGATGGGAAGAAAATCAAACAAAGATGAAAATTGAAAGGAAAATATATACATTACATTATGCAGAGAGTGAGTCTGTGGCGTACGATTTGCATTTACATGATTGTTTTGTTTCAGTAGTGTGTGGTGACAGCCAGCACAGCAACACGAGTTTGTCATGTGCTTAGGTACTCGTGGGAGGCTGTCCTAACTTCTAAAAGCCCCTTACCTACCTCTTTGGCTGTCCTCCACATGTGTGTCTTCCACAACTTGAACCTTTTCTGCTATGTGTATATACTAGTGGATAACATTGCCTCACAAAGGAGACAATTTTCTTGTGACAGTATTGGCAGACACCAATCACAGATTCCGATATTTCTCAATCTCAGTCTCACATTGTTGTATAGTATAGTGTAGGTCTTCCTTTTTGTTCCTTTTACCAAACGTACTAAATACTAATCTTTACACCCTCAACCACGTATCAAGAACAAACAAACAAACATGCAAACAAATAAATAATTGGGCTACTTCCTGAATCCAACTGGCCTGAACCCCAGAACCCCAATTTGGCTTTTGGCAAAATTGATCTTCAAACCTAAGGCCATTTTGGAAAAGAATACATGATAATTAGTAATTGATTTTGTCTTGAATCGGGAGTGATCATAAAATAGAAAAACTAAGATGAATTTAATTTTAATTACTGCTTTGTTATGATTCTTGATAGATGTTCTAGCATTCATGAGTATTGACTTTGGTGTAATGGCTTCCATTTCTTTTAAAGGATTAAATCCTGCTCTGATATTGGATGAGCATTGGTTGAAATGAATACCAAAATCCTTCTCCAAATGTGTCAGCCATGTCCATGACCATTGGTTTTTTGTTTTTTTTAGGTTATCATAGACTACTTTTAATTGACATTGTTGTTGAAGGTCGTTCGGGTTATAGCAACTCCAGGTACGTACGTAGGAACTAGTATGTATATACTGCTATTTCATTTAAAATATTATATAGTGGTGTTTGCTTTAAAATGTTATATGCTGGTGTTTCATGTAAAATGTTGCATACTGGTTTCAATGAATGAGGAATTGAGTCCCTTAGGATCTAATTTTCTCTCCATCCCCCACCTTCATCAATGTTATTTTGAATAACCACTCCCTATTGTAATTAAACCTTATCTCCTATATGTTAAAACCAACTTATATACTTCAATTGTAATTAATAAAGATGCTTCCATTTTAACTTCTCTAATAGCTGCAGTGATATTTTTTTTAAAAACAAAAAACCTTCTGTCAAACCTTATTAATTTGAACTTGTGCTTGTACATAAGTTCAATTAATTTAATTTTAAAAGCTGCAGTGCTTATTTTTCCACCCACATACTACAGATGCTGCAGAATTTCTGCCTTAAATAAGTTGCAGTGCTTATTTATTGTAAAAGCTGCAGTGCTTGTACATAACTTCAATTAATTTGAATCTGCTCTGCAAATGCTGCAGAATTTATGCCTTAAGCAAATTAGGATTTTCCACCCAGAAACCATCAATTTCTGCCTTTCTGGAAATTGGTCTTTCAGGGGAATCCCATCCTCAGCCCAAGCATCTTCCCAGAACAGGATTTGGTCACCCCTACCCATCTTCCACCTTTTCAGCCTATCCTCAAATTTCCTAATTATAGGATATCACCTTCCTTTCTTTTGGGATTGACACCAATCAGAATACCTAAATAGCAGAAAGGAATTTGGAGCAAAGCACAATTGAGGTAGTTTGCAGCATGAAGACACCACTCCTCAAATTGACCAACAACTCCAAATTTGCTCTTAGCAAAATTAATTCTCAATCCAGAAACCAGCTCAAAACTCCAGAGAGTAACCTTCACAGTTTTGACATTTGCCATAGATGTTTCTCCAAAGAATATCGTATCGTCAGCGTATTGAAGAACATCCACAGGCACCTTATTGCTCCCCACCAAAAAGCTTGTAAAGCATTGATTTGATACTGCTTCCCTCATCATGTGGCTGATCATGTCTAAAATTTAATGATCCTTTGCTACCCTGCAATGAGACACACACACACACACACACAGAGTCACACACACATAAAGAGACAGACAAACACACAAACACACTGAGCCACAGACACACACACAAAGACACACACACTGAGTCACGGACACACACAAACACAAACACACTCACACGCAAAGACAGACAGACACACACACAAACACACACATAAAGAGACAAACAGACACACACACACAGATAAAGAGACAAACACAAACACATACACACACATAGAGTCACACACACATAAAGAGACAGACAAACACACAAACACACTGAGCCACAGACACACACATACACAAACACACTCACACACATAGACAGACACACACACACACACACATAAAGAGACAAACAGACACACACACACAGATAAAGAGACAAACACAAACACACACACACACACAGAGTCACACACACATAAAGAGACAGACAAACACACAAACACACTGAGCCACAGACACACACATACACAAACACACTCACACACATAGACAGACACACATACACATAAAGAGACAAAGACACACACACACACACTCATAAAGAGACAAACAGACACACACTGATAAAGAGACAAACACAAACACACACACACACACACACAGAGTCACACACACATAAAGAGACAGACAAACACACAAACACATTGAGCCACAGACACACACCCAAAGACACACACACTGATAAAAAGACAAACACAAACACACACACACACACACAGAGTCACACACACATAAAGAGACAGACAAACACAAACACACTGAGCCACAGACACACACCCAAAGACACACACACTGATAAAGAGACAAACACAAACACACACACACACACAGAGTCACACACATATAAAGAGATAGACAAACACACAAACACACTGAGCCACAGACACACACCCAAAGACACACACACTGAGTCACAGACACACACATATACAAACACACTCACACACATAGACAGACACACACACACACACATAAAGAGACAAACACACACACTCACACACACACACACACACACATAAAGAGACAAACACACACACACACACACACACACACACAGATAAAGAGACAAACACAAACACACACACACACACATAAATATTGATGTCCTTGTATGTTCTTGTATGTCATGAATGTTCTTGTATGTCATGAATGTTGCTATACGTGCTGAATGTAATTTACTATATAAATAATTGTTGTTCATGCTGAGTGAACCATAGATTCCCGTTTGAGACTGAATGCAATGATTCTTGCGGATAGTTTGCATTAGTCATTGTATTTAGTCTTGAATTGTCCGTTTTGACAGTTTGGGGAGACTGGTATTTTTATGTTAGACTCATTCGGTCAGGTTATTATTATTTTGATTAATTAGATAAAATTTCGGTTGAATGCATTTCAAGTTGTTCTCTGAGTGCATACTTGATTATCGTGAAATTCTTTTCACGGATGCCATGTCATGTACTTGGAGACCAATGCAAAATGCTGCCGAAATTTACTCAAATTATTCAAAATAATGCTAACCATGACGTTTGAGGCTAACATAAAAGACAATCTTCCTAAATGGGATAGGGCCACACCTATACATAAAAAAGTGAGATTTGCATGCATGGATTTGCTTAGATGGATCGAAGTTGGATCAATCAAAGTCGCATGAGCCCAGAATATGAGGATGGCGTCGAGGAGTTTTTGCAATTTGCTTTAGAATGAGGTCGATCGAATGAAGAAGGAAAATATTATTGTCCTTGCATCAACTGCTTGAATGGAAGATGACAACTACATGACGACATACGGGACCATCTATTATGTGATGGGATGAAGAAGAATTACACGACGTGGATATGGCATGGTGAAGTGACTGACATGCAGAGTGGGTCCCAATCTGAACCGTTTGATCTAGAAATGGGAGATCGCTTGGAGGACATGATTCGTGACCTTGGACAAGAGTCTTTTCAAGAAGCACACACCCCTGTGTATGAAGGATTGCAGAGTGATTCAAAGAAGCCTTTGTATACGGGGTGCAAGAATTCCTTAACCATGTTGTCTGCGGTGTTAAGTCTGCTTAATGTGAAGGCCAGGTATGGGTGGAGTGACAAAAGTTTCACCTCACTGCTTGAGGTAGTGCACAATCTGCTTCCAGAGGACAACACGCTGCCTAAAAGTTACTATAAGGCGAAGAAGATATTGTGTCCCATGGGTATGGAGTATCAGAAGATTCATGCTTGCCCCAATGATTGCATACTCTACAAGCATGAATTCCAAGAAATGTCCAAATGCCCTGTGTGTGGGACTTCACGGTACAAAGTGAAGGATGACAAGGAAAGCAATTATGATGAAAAGTCACAGATGGGCCTGCCAGCAAAGGTTTTGTGGTATCTGCCTATCATTCCAAGGTTTAAGCGTCTTCTTGCTAACGAGGACGATGCAAAAGACCTTACATGGCATGCAAATGGAAGGCTTTCTGATGGACTAGTCCGTCATCCAGCTGATTGCTCACAGTGGAAGAAGATTGATGGTTTGTATCCGGATTTCGAGAAAGAGCCAAAAAATCTTAGACTTGGTCTAGCCAGTGATGGAATGAATCCATATGGCACCTTAAGCACTCAACACAGTTCATGGCTAGTTCTGCTAGTAATTTACAATTTGCCTCATTGGTTGTGCATGAAGCGAAAATACATGATGCTGTCTATGATGATATCGGGCCCAAGACAGCCAGGAAATGACATTGATGTTTATCTAAGTCCGTTGGTTGAAGATATAAGAAAGTTATGGGACGAGAGGGTTGTAGTGTTTGATGCGTTTCGCAAGGAGACCTTTGAAATGCGTGCAATGCTTTTTTGTACCATTAATGACTTTCCAGCATATGGGAATCTCAGCGGTTACAGTGTTAAGGGTCATCATGCATGCCCCATCTGTGAAGAAAATACAAGTTACATACAACTTAAACATGGGAGAAAAACTGTGTACAATAGGCATCGCCGCTTTCTAGCACACAATCATCCTTACAGACGACTAAAAAAAGCTTCTAATGGAAGTCATGAGCATGATATTGCGCCGATATCGTTGACTGGTGAGCAGGTATATCAATGGGTTCAACACCTGAATACTGTATTTGGGAAGACCCAAAAGAAGGATAAAAGTCAGAGTTGCATATGGAAGAAAAGGTCCATTTTCTTTGATCTTCCGTACTGGTGTGATCTTCACGTTAGGCATTGTATTGATGTTATGCATGTGGAGAAAAATGTTTGTGACAGTGTGATTGGGACGCTCCTTAACATTCAAGGCAAGATGAAGGATGTCTTGAATACCCATCAAGATCTAGCTGATATGGGTACACAATCACAGTTGCATCCAAGGACTAATGGGAAGAAAATTTACTTGCCCCCAGCCTGCCATACTTTGTCCAAGAAGGAGAAGATAAGTTTTTGTCAGTGTCTTCGTTGGGTGAAGGTTCCACAAGGATACTCTTCAAATATTAAGAGCCTTGTGCAATTGAAGGAGCTTAAGCTTGTAGGGTTAAAGTCTCACGATTGTCACGTGCTCATGCAACAATTGTTAGCCATGGCTATACGAGATATCTTGCCAAACAAAGTCCGGTTAGCGATAACTCGCCTATGCTTTTTCTTCCATGCTATATGTAGCAAAGTCATTGATCTAGTCAAGTTTGATGAGTTGAAAAATGAGGCCGCAATTATACTGTGCCAGTTGGAGATGTATTTTTCCCCCACTTTCTTTGACATCATGATTCACTTGATTGTGCATCTGGTCAGAGAAATCAAATGTTCTGGTCCTGTTTATCTACGGTGGATGTACCCGGTTAAGCGATACATGAAGATCTTAAAAGGGTATACAAAGAATCTATATCATCCAGATGCATCTATTGTTGAAAGGTACATTGTAGAAGAAGCCATTGAATTTTGTTCAGAATAATTAGAGAAAGCTAAACCTGTTGGGCTTCCTGAGTCTCAGCATGATGACAGAGTGGGTGGTAAGGGTTCAAGAGGACTGCATGTGATCACTCCAAGTGTAGAAGATTTGTTACAAGCTCACTTGTATGTCTTGAACAACAGTAATGAAGTTTTGCCATACATAGTTAAGCATGAAGCTTTAGTCAAACAGAATAATCCGAAAATGTCAAAGAATTGGGTGTTGAAAAAGCATAACAATACTTTTTGTGATTGGTTTAAAGATACAATCTTTGCAGATGAGAATGCTTCAGAAACATTAAGAAAACTAGCAGATGGGCCTAAAAGAAATGTTATAATCTGGCAAGGATACGACATAAACAGGTATTCATTTTACACAAAAGCACAAGATGACAAAAGTACAATGCAGAACAGCGGGGTCACCCTAAGGGCTGAATCTCAACACTTTGCAAGTGTCAATGACGCCAATCCCTGTGTAGCTTCCATCCCTTACTTTGGGTTCATTGATGAAATTTGGGAGATTAACTATGTGAAATTTACGGTATGTGTTTTCAAATGTAAATGGGTTGACAGCAACACCGGTGTGCGCACCGATGATATAGGATTTACGCTGGTAGACCTAAAGAAACTTGGTTGCCACAATGACCCTTTCATCATGGCAGAACAAGCTAGACAAGTATTTTACGTGCAAGACCCTTGTGATGAAAGGTGGTGCGTGGTTCTGCAGGGCAAAACAATTGGTGTTAATATAGAAGATGATGATTCATACATGGACACCTATGTTAGTCCTTTGACCGCTCAAATCACTCTTAACGTTGTCGGAGCAGAAGAAGCTGACGATGTTCATGCTAATCGAAATGATCATGATGAAGGAGAATTGATTAACATCGTCTAATGTAATTTTCTACAGAGACAGAGGTCACGAAAGCAAGTAAGTGACAGCTACATTTTTCTCTGATTGAGGCATCGGTTTTTTGTTTTAGATGGTATCCTTAGGACTTCATACAACTCATGTTTGCCGCCAGTTTCATCATCCACCACCCTTTTCTTCTCTGTCTTCTCACGTTTATTGTTGTTAAACCCATATTTATGCTTTCTTCCCTTCATGTCTTGTTTTATCACAACTTTAGCCGAATCTCCTATCTTCAGCACAGTTGAATCTCCTATCTTATTCTCCAATGACACACTTTGATGGCATGTATCTCTTTTCTTCGTATGTTCTAGTGCTCTAGCTTCAGAATGCATAAAGCAATCAAAATTTTCCAGTGATCACCAAAGGCTTCTGCATCAGCATTGACACTCTCCACCCTCTTTGGTTTATGCTTCTGTGCTGCATTCCGTGCTTCCTCGTTATAAATCTCAGATTTATTAGAGGTTGCACTAGAACTATCAGCACCAATCTGTGCTTCTTCCTCGTCTACCAGCTCAATATCTTTCCTTTCAACTTTTGTTTTGTAAATTATAGTGTAGTTTACAAAAGCAAAGGTGAAACGAAAGATATTGAGCTGGTAGAGGAGGAACAGGCACGGATTGGTGCTGATCCTTCTAGTGAGACCTCCAATAAATCTGAGAATTATAAGGAGGAAGCACGGAATGCAACACAGAAGCATAAACCAAAGAAGGTAGAGAGTATTAACGCTGATGCCGAAGCCTTTGGTGATCACTAGAAAATTCTGATTGCTCTATGAATTCTAAAGTTGAACCACTAGAACATACGAAGAAAAGAGATACATGCCATCAAAGTGTGTCATTGGAGAATAAGACAGGAGATTCAACTGTGCTGAAGATAGGAAATTCGGCTAAAGTTGTGATAAACAAGACATGAAGGGAAGAAGGCGTAAATATGGGTTTAACAACAACAAACGTGAGAAGGCAGAGAAGAAAAGGGTGGTGGATGATGAAACTGGCGACAAACATCAGCTGGATGAAGTCCTAAGGATGCCATGTACATGTGTATTTCTGAAGATATAGTATTTATATTCCATCTAGCATACCGTAGGTGACTGCTCAATACATGTAATAGACTTTTTATAACATGGTTGTCCCAAATCACAATTAAAAAGCACAACTACATGTAATAGACTTTTTATAACAATTTGAAGGTTGTACATTTAGGAACTAAAGAATTCAAAATAGCTAGTAATAAGAGGGATTTGTTTTAGGGGTTTTCTGAGCACCAAGAGCGGCTACGCAAGAAGCTTGCACTTAAGGAGGGAAGGATATTTGCAGCTAATGAACAACTTTCTTAACTATTTGTCCTTCAGATTTTACTGTTTCTTTTTGCTAATATGTAAATATCAATAGTATAAGGCTATGGTGTAAAAACATGGTCTATATTTACTTCTAAGATTGTTAGGGGTAAAAAAGACCATGTCCATAAGCCATAGCCTTATACTATTTATATTTAGATATTAGCAAAAAGAAACAGTAAAATCTGAAGGACAAATAGTTAAGAAAGTTTTTCATTAGCTGCAAATATCCTTCCCTCCTCAAGTGCAAGCTTCTTGCGTAGCCGCTCTTGGTGCTCAGAAAATCCCATAAAAAAATATCTCTTATTACTAGCTATTTTGAATTCTTTAGTTCCTGAATGTACAACCTTCAAATTGTTGTTCATTCCCCTCTTTGTTTTCTGCAAAAAAGAAAATCAATATCAAAGAAAACATGGATGAAGTCCTAAGGATGCCATGTACATGTGTATTTCTGAAGATATAGTATTTATATTCCATCAAGCATACATTGACTGTTGATTACATGTAATAGACTTTTTATAACATGGTTGCCCCAAATCACAATTAAAAAGCACAACTACCAATCTTTTAGAGTCCTTTGGTTAATTTATCTTGTCTCCTTCTATGGTGGGGTTTTGTTTAATAATATTATACTTTTGCCTTCCAAAAAAAACTTATGACTAATCCTCTTTTCATTAATCATATTTTGTATGTTATTGTATAAAAGATCATGGCTTCTCCTCCTGCCTCCACTCCTCCTCCTCCTCCTCCTCCTTCTCCTCCTCCTTCAGACGCATCGGCTTCGTCGTCTGCCGTGAAGCGGACACGCAAAGCCTCATGTCTACGATCGTTGTCAACTAGACCACCTGGTGCTGAGAGACCAGTGGTGCATGTTGATCCTGCTACCGGTTAGGCCGACGGTCCCCACAGGAAGAAATTAAGAACATATTTGGGGATTGTGGTGGGTGATAAGGTGGACATCACCTACGAGAACTGGAAGGAGGTCCCTACTGCTCAGAAGGACCTGATTTGGGGGGATATTCAGGTATTTCTGTTTTCTTATTTGATTTTGTTTATTTAATAGCCAAAAAATACATTATTGTAACAAATAAACTTTATTTGATGTTGTCAGGCGAAATTTGATATCCTAGAGGCTTCTGACAGTAGGACGAAAATGAAGTTACTACAGACTGTGGGGGAGAGATGGAGGCAGTTTAAATCAGACCTCACGAGGAAATGAGCCCTTGCAGCCCATCAGGACGGTGTTGAGGACACTGTCGTGAGAAATACGGCATCAGCAAGGAAAAGTGGACCCAGTTTTTCCAGACTCGCAGAGACCCTTCTTGGGAGGTATGTTCCTTGCCATTTAAGTTGTTTTTCATATTAAACATGATGTTGTTATAATTCATTCCACCCATTTCAAACATTGTTGTTTAATTTTTTCAGGATGTGCGCAAGAAGGCACAAGCCATCCAGAAGCAGAATACTGCCCCCCACGTTTTGTCTCATGGGGGTTATGATTATTTGGAGCAGAAGCTCCTAGCTGAGAAGACGAAGAAGAAGCTGGAGGAAGCTGCACAGTCAGGAAGCGTTGATGGCGTCATCGACCCTTCATCCCCGGTCAGACACCACGTGAAGTGGAAGATGGCCCGCACGAAGAAGACAGGGGAGATGACGACTGAGGCCGCAAAGGAAATCGCTGAGAAGATTGGAAGTCATTTTCAACTAACCATTACAATTATGTTTCAATATTTTGAGAATGCCATGTACCACTGTGTGTTTTCAGTGCAGGATTCGTTTGAGGAGCAGGCCACACAGGGATCGTTCGTCCCTCATGGACGTCAGGATGTTCTCGCTGCTGCTAATGGACGTCCAGAGCACCCTGGACGTGTCCGTGCTGCTGGAGCCGGTGCCACCATCAAGCAAAACTTTGGATCGACTCCACAGACGTCCCGCAGCGCTTCCTCCCTGCCTCCTGACGAATTATAGCAGCTGACCCAGCAGATCAGGGACTAGCTAGAGAAGTGCATCACAGAGAAAGTGACGAGGCAGGTCATGGCATCCTTCAACAAGCTTCAATCACAGATGCAATCTCAGGGACTTGCAGTGCCTCCTGAGCCTCTGGTTGGTCCCTCCGGTCCTCTAGTGAGCACAAAGGGGAGTTGTGTTGATCCCTCAAGAAACGATCCTGAGACGGGTGACTCTAACAGGTGCGGCTTGTACATAGAAGCAGATCCTACCCGCCTGGTTGCCATGGGGAGAGTTTATGAGGGATCCACTATTGTTCATAACACTCCTTTGTTGCCTGGCCAAGTAAAGGTGAGTGTGGAGGAGGTTACAGATGCAGATGCTCCAGTTCCTGTACCCACTGATGAGGTTTCCTTAGTGGGGCAGGCACTTCACACCTTCCTTGCTTGGCCGACACATCTGGTCAAGTCTTTATCACAGCAGGTACTTATTGTCCTTACTATATGTTTCTTCTTTTTAAATTAATTCATTAAGCGTGCCTCAAATTAGGCTATTTAACTTTGTTTCATGAACAAGTAGCTGTGTCTCCAGCAAAACCACCTCCGAAGCCTGCTCCGGAGGTCGATGATCCGCTTTATCTGATGACATTGACCATCCCAGAGCTTTTCTTAAGGCCTTATCAGGTTAGATGGGATGCCACCATGTTCGGGGTCTTTCATCCAGATTTCCCCCTCTACATAAAGCATGAAGACCTCTCCGAAATTGCACACGGTGGTCAATGTCTCAGCATATCAGTGTTACAGTTGTGGATTCTGTAAGTCTTTATATAAAAGGCTTTTAATTACCTAAATTATGGCTTTCAATTCATTAATATTTAACTTTGACTTAACATAAATAGGCATCTCACTTAAACATGTATGCGAGTGGGGAATTCTGATATCTATGGATTCCTCGAGCCACAGTCCATTCAGAGGTCTGGGCAATCACAGTTTGAGTATGAAAGTTACATAATGAGTTGGATGTAAAGTTCACAACGCGATGTCTATCTTGGAGCCTACCTAAATCGGTAAGTCACAAAATAACTAAATTTAATTAATGTTTACTAATGTACTAACCCATTTTAGGTTCCACTACAGCGGACACTGGCAGATGGTGGTCATCCTGCCCAAGGAACACCTAGTTGTCTGGTTTTGTTCATTGCATAACAGGCCAGACAACTACCTTAAGGGGATTATTAATAGGTTAATGTTCTTTTCAATACATTTGCATTGTAATACCTCAGTGTACAACACCAGTTTTTAATTGTTACTCATATGGAACAGTGCTATCAAGGGTTTTGATGACGCTCCACAGCCTAAATCAAAGGCTTCTGCTAGGTGGATTGTCGTCAAGGTACGTCATTTACATAAAACTTCTACTTATATATATTTCTTTATGTGTTTGTACACTAGTTGTTTAATTAATATCCAAATTTCATTATGTATTTAGTGTAATAGACAAAAAGGAAGTACTGAGTGCGGCTACTATGTGATGCACTGGATGTCCACCATCATTTTAGGAACTTTTGGGAATAATTGGGAAGCGGTAAGTTTATTTCAAACAAAATCGATTTATTTACAATTTGTATTACATTATTAACTTATTATGATTTATTTCATCATGTAGTATTTTAACGATCCTAGAGCATTGGAGCCAGAGAGATTAAAAGCATTGCGGATCTAGTGGGCACAATTTTATCTCCGATTTAGAGTTCAGGCCTAGGATTTAGGGACATTATCTTTAGCTTTAGTTTACTTTGGTTTAACATTTTTTACATTTTCTATGTAACATGAACATTGAATTCATTTGATGATTGTTCTTTATGATAAATCAATTATTTGATGTTTCTAATCATTAAAACTACTTGAAAGCAGAATAAAATATTTATTTTGCTACGAATTGTGTCTGAAATTGTATTTGACAGGTACAATTTTGGGTTTACTGTAAAAACAGAAAGTATATATAAAAAAAATACTTGAAAACAACATCGGTTATTAACAAAAACCGATGTTAATATCATAAACAACATCGGTTATTTACAAAAACCGATGTTGATATGAACCTTAACATCGATTGTAATAGAAAACCGATGTTAACGTTTGTATATTAACATCGGTTATTTGTGTATAATCGAAGTCAGCGTTTGTATTTTAACATCGGTTATCTGTAGATAACCGATGTCAACTCTTGTACATTAACATCGGTAAATTATAAATAACCGATGTGAACATTTGAATATTAACATCGGTTATGTACACATAACTGATGTTATACACAAAGAACTACACCAAATAAGTGTATGCATCATCAACGTTGACATCGATTTTCTAGCAAAACCGATGTTAATATAACATATTAACATCGATTTTACTGGAAAACCGATGTCAACGTTCATCATGCGTACACTTTTTTTGCTGTTGTTCATTGTGTTTAACATCGGGTATTTAGAGAACCGATGTTGTCATATACATGTTAACATCGGTTCTCCAAAACCGATGTTAACATTGATACATTCAACATCGACACTTTCAACATCAGTTTTAGAACCGATGTAGAATGTTCTAAATAACCGATGTTGAAAGTGTATTTTCTAATAGTGTTTGTTTTTCAATGAGCTTCTTCATATGGTCTTGTTAGTGGACATTGGGTTGGGAGTTGATTTGCTGATGTGTTTAATATGGTGTTGATTGTCTATTGTCTGTTGGTGTTGGATAATTTGGTGGGTAGTTGGAATTATTTATATAGGTCTCCACCATGATGGCAGTTCTTGGAAGATTACAAGTGCTGAGTGGATCAAAGGAACAAAATCAATCTAGATTGTTTTAAATCAATCCATCAACTATGGGAAATCCAGAAATATTATGTTGTTGTGGGGGCAATTTCCATATACATAAATTTGTGGGATAAAACTCTTTATAGATTAGTTTTTTGAGCAAATTACATTGATACTCCCTAAAATTTTGTCAAATTATATAATAACCTTGCATTTCTTATTCCTATAAAAATTTATCATAATTGTTTGAAAAACATTACATTGACACTTTTTTTAGGTTACACACATCCCTTAAGATTTAAGAAAAATTACATTATGTACCCTAGTAATATGGATCATTGAAAGAGTGAAAAAGTAGAGATATTTTGTGTAATTCAACAAAATCTCAGTATAATTTACTCTAGTTTTTATTTTGTATTTCAAATTATGGGAATAATTTATAGCTATACATATATATTATACAAAGAAAATTTTAAATGTTTGTAGGGCAATGCCCTCAGTATCAACCAAGAGAATCCATCCCTATCATTAACAATGAGACTAATTATTCTCACATATGAAGTCAATGTTATATTCAGCCCTAGCTATGCAGCACATGGTTCTCACTAGCCTTTGACCTAAATTATTTTTGGTTGACTAAATCCTAGTTAGAAGAATGCGGAAGATTATTGCAAGAACTTTGACACTCAAGTCAATTTATTTGAATTAGAGATAAAAGGTGGTCAAGGTGGAAGTCATTTATGCTATGTGGAATCCTATTGCATTTAATTGTAAGTCTTTTCTAGTGTAGATGATAAATTAAGATAATGCAATTATCTTCCTTTTGATAAGATAATTATCTTCTAACAAGAGAGTCACACAATTTTTGAATTATCTCCTAGTTATTAAGGATTTCTTACCCTTTGTAAGTTTCTCTCTTTTAGGCTTATTTGGCCATGCTACTTGTTTGTGATTAGATGGAGCCTATTGAATATTATTAAACACGAGTTAGTGCAAACTAGATAGTAAACAATCCTTAATAAGTGTATATTGTCCTTGACATTCAAAATCACGATCAAACATAAACTTATACATTTGAAAATGACCAATCAAGAACCACCATCCACTTCTATTTACGAACTCATTTGATCCCAGATATAATTAGCATGACACTTGAAGTTGTACCTCATTATCTTCATGGGCTTATCAATGTGATACGTAAGTCTCCCAACATATAATAGGTTCTTCTAAAAGAAAAATTTGGGACAACAAAACTAGCAAGCTTTTTGATGAGAATAAGAAAGATGAAAGACATTGGAGAGAATTACATAAAACCATGTAAAACATAGATATTTATAATGAAAAAGATAGAGTTTCTAAAACCACCTAAAACCAAGTCAACCAATAAGGTGAGGTCTTCGTTTGGTAGAGGTGAAAGAGAATGAAAACATAGTGAATGAACGATAAAATGAGGTGGAAGCTACACTTTTATACTCTACTTTAATTTGCTCATGTTGATTTCAAATTATGCTAGGATCTAAAAATTTAATTGCTCATGCTCACTTATGTCTGCTTGAAATCATACACCATTCTCATTTATAGCTTAATAAGGATTTTAAGCATATTATTTTTTTAGGGAAAAGAACATATTAATTTAAAATATGATAGCTTACTCATTACTTGTTATACTTAGGTTTAATTATCAATTTGGTCCCCAAGTTGTATTAAAAGGTTCAATTTGGTCCTCAAGTTTTTAAAATGTTCAATTTGGTCCATGGGTTTTTTTTAAAATACATCAATTTGGTCCTTTTCGTCAAATTAAGTTGACACTGTTAGGAATGCGAATAGTGACAATTTCTAACTGCCACTATATATACTTATTATTTTAAAAAAAAATAAACAAGCATCAACTTTGTCATCTCCTCCATGCGCAACCTCCAAACAAGACCTATTGCCATCCTCAACCAGATCTAACCCTCCACCACCACCAAACCAAATCAAATATAATCTACATTGCCTTCGACCCACACCTATCACACACTATCACCATTGTCTATTAGATTTTTGCATGGAGACTTGTTCCCTATACCATGTGCCACCATTTTTTCGTCATGCCACCACCCAAGCCCTTGACCCCAGTGCTCCAACCCCACCCTTCACCTACCACACCAACTCCATCACCACCACCTTAACCCACCCAAACCATAACCACAAGTCTAGATCTAAGTCAACACCAACACTGAAAGAACTAGAGATCACGCACGTGGTGGTTGGGTGGAGGCGACACGGATCTGATCTGGTTTGGAGGTTTGGTGGTGATGATGGTCAGATCTAGTTGAGGATTGTGGTGTTGGGGCCAACACACGGTGGGCCTTGTTTAGAGGTTGCACGCACGATGAATCTAGTTTGGCTGGTGAAAGACGATGAAGTCGACATTTGATTATTATTTTTTAAAACAATAACAATATTTATAATGGCAGTTAAAAACCACCACTATTTGCAAGCAAAAATTGGCACTATTCGCATTCATAATGACATCAACTTAATTGAACGAAAAGGACCAAATTGATGCATTTTAAAAAAAACTTAAGGACCAAATTGAACCTTTTAATATAATTTGGGGATGAAATTGTTAATTAAGCCTTATACTTATATATGTAAATTCATAAACCTTACCAATGATGGTATTATAAAGGTTCAAATATGTTTTTCGTCTTTGTAAACTTTGCAAAGTTTGAATTTTTTCCCTGCAAAATTTTTCATTTGTTTTTTGTCCTCATAAAATTATAATTGGTCTGAGCAAGATTTAGTCATATCCAAAACCTATGATTTTTAATTTAAATTTTAAAATATGATTTTTGGTGTTAAAGACTACTAAAAAAAGAAATAAGATGAGAATTTCGTTTTACTTTCTTTGCCATCTACGCCTCTAGTGTCGTTGACCCTCGCCACTTAAGAAATGGTTTGTTATTGGGCCGACCAGCCACAATCTCCGTCATCGTTCGTCATTTGCAACACCAACGTGAAGGAAGTTTTACATCGATTACACATATAAAATCGATGCAAAGTAACATTTTCTACATTAGTTATACATATAATTGATGTGAATAAGACGAAAAAATTACAAAAAAGAAATAGTAGTCCCTCTGTCCCAAAATAAGTGTCATCCTAGGTTGTTTCATTCGGATTAATAAAAGCTAATAAATAGATGAAAAAGAGTGTTAGTTTTATAAAACTAACGTTATTAAATAGATAAAAGAGAATAGTATTAATATTATAGTAAGAAAACTAAAGCAATATTTATTAGGGGTATTAGTGAAAAAAAAAATTAATGTTACATTGAAAATCAAAATGTGACACTTATTTTGGGACAGCGATAGTGTTGATTGGTGGGCGATGGATGATAGAGATTGGGTGGACGACAACATTCATCATCTAGTCTAATACTCTTGTCTTCTATATTGGTCGTTTAATCTTCTGTAATCAGGTGGAGCATCTAGTCACGTAGAAGAGAGCATCCAATCTAGTGGTTCATTAACATAGGTTGTGTTGTAACTGTAATTGTTTTCTATTTTTCTGTTGTAACCGTTTTCAGTTAGACAAATAGTTGTTATCTCATTTATAAGAAGCTTTGTATTCTAGGTCTAGTGACCTTGAGAGTGCTTTGAATCCCTTCATTGTAAATTCTATTATTCATAATAAACTTAACAATTTTGCCCAATATTTTTTTCTCCAACTATCATCTGAATAGAATTTCTCTAATCTTTCCCAAGAAATTGGTATCAAGAATTTCGGTTCAAGATTAGTTCCACATATGTTTCATGGTAGATCAAGTCATTAGTAATCAACCATTCTATTTGTTATTTTGTTTGTGTTGTGTCTTCAAGATTCTATTCAAGAAAATGGTCAACACAATCAAGATTGAGAAATTCACAGGGAATAATAGCTTCAACCTTTGGCGCATCAAGATGCGAGCTTTGCTGAAAGAACAGGGCATTTGGGCTTCTCTCTTTGGTTAATCGTTGAACATTGATAAATCAATGCTTGAGTTACAAGAGGAAAATGTGCATTTTCTAATTATCGTATCTCTATTTGACGAGGTTCGTTATTAAGTTTCTCAAGAATTAATCGTTGTTCAACTTTGGCTTAATTTGGAGAAACTCTTTATGACGAAATCAATATGAAACTAGTTGTTTATAAAATGAAATTTATTTGGCCTCCGAATGATGGAAGGTATGTCACTGGAGGAACATCTTGATGAGATAAACTCTATTCTAATGATGCTATGTGATAAGATCCAAATTTCAGTTCTTTTTGGGATTAAATTGTTAGCACATATCCTTTAATTGTAATAGTTTTCTTATAAACTACCCTTAAATCTAGTTGTTTATATATATATTTTACATTTACTAATATTGTTTGAATATGAAAGATTCATCCATGATTCTGTAGGTTTTGATGGTTGTTTGTTAAATCTAGAAACAAAGCCAAAAGGAAGGGCAAAATGGTCGTTTCATGAAATTTTCTGACCCTAAATTTGCCCAGGCTAGCATCCAGCTCGCCTGGGCTAAGATATAACTTCAGCCCTAGGCAAGCAACTTGCCTAGGCAAGTGGATGCCTTCACCATTAAGCTACAATTCACTCAGGCGAGCTCCAGCTCGCCTGGGCGAATTTCCCTACACTCCTTGGTTGTTTTCTATAAATAGCCATACATGGTTGAAGAGAAGAAGGAATCTAGCAGCCTAAAAACCAGAGAGAAAATGCAGAAGAAGAAGGAGAAAAGGAAAAGTGGAGCCGAGGCGCTACAGAGTTGTGACCGTGGATCACTTCCTTCGTCATTTCTCTTGTTAGTCTTGTGCTCTGCGCAATGATCAATTAGTTTTTCTTAAGGATTGGATGTAATCTTTGTACCCTTATGCATCCCTTTTGATATTATATATGTATTAATCTTTTCTACTAATTATTAGTAATTTCATTCTACTCGTAATGCTTGATTCTATTTGATCACTAGTGTCATGAAATTGGATTTTACATGAGACTGGAAAGTAATCTTAGAATTTGAACCGAATGATTTTACTCTTTACGTTATGTTGTTAGGAGTAGATCATAACGTTTTGATTGCAAAAAGCATGAAAATATAATTGTAAAGATGGAGTATTTATTGCATATACGAGGGATCAATATTTAGTAAATATTCTTAGGTTCCAAGTGCGAGGAATCGACTTGCGATAACTATATGTGCATCAGTAATGTTAGAAAATTGTTTATATATGTTAATCCAATCCTATGTTTTCTTAAATTAATTCAAGTCATTATTACTATTTTCATAATTTACGTATTTTCGACGCACTAAATTTCGTATTTTTCGTATTTCCATTTTTTCCGCAAATTTGTTATTTTTACTTTTCTTTTATTTTAAGTTGTCTTTAGTTAATTTAATCACACCAAAACCAATGACATTCAATTAAATTTCTACATAATTATCAAACTGATAACCTTTATCCGAATTAATTAAGTAAATTCGACTCCCTGTGGAGACGAACTCTTTTATAAATGTGAAACCTACAACGACAATTGGTATGCTTGCCAAAACTCCTAACACTATGAAACATTAATGTTAAGATGGAAGATGAAGAATTGGCGGTGATTCTATTAGACTCTTTTCCTCCCTCCTATGAGAATTTTGTGTGTTGTCGTAGTTTAACCAAGGACCCTATTACACTTGAAAAAGTCAAGTCCAGTCTCTATTTTAGGGAGCTTTGACTAAAGGTGTCTAGGAATGGGGATGAAGCATTTGTGTTCGAATTATTAGTTACTAATTCTTCTAAAGGGCAGAAGAAGAAATGCAAAGATGGCAAGAAGATCAAAGTTGATCCAAAGGACATTATCAATTACTACAAAGAACCAAGTCATTGGACGCGAGATTGTCTAAACAAAGGAAAGAAAGATTCTTTTGCTGCTCTTGTTCAAAATGACTCCTCATTGGTAAGCGATTTGGTTCTACCTATTGATGAACAACTACAACAACATTCCAAACAATGGATACTGGACTCAGGTTATTCTTATCATATTTGTCCACACAAACATTGGTATGTGACTTATGAGAAGAAGTTTGGTGATAATGTCCTCATGGGTAATGATGTTTCTTGTAAGTCTGTGGCTATAGGTTTTGGAAAATAAGAATGCATGATGGTGTTGTTAGAACCTTAATTGAAGTTTGGCATGTTCCAAAGCTTAAGAAAAATCTTGTATTTGTGGGTGCCATGGATTTGAAAGGTTTTTATTGCTAGGTTGAAGGTGGAGTTATGCAGATCAGATGGAAATGGAAGTCAATGGTAATGCAGGGAACCAAGCAAGGAAATTTGAACATCCTTCAAGATTTCACTATGATATGCTCTATCTTTGATGTTTCACAATCTGGAAGCCATGCGTCCAATGACTCGTCTGATAATTCTCTGTGGCATTGGTGCCTGGGCCACATAAGTGAAAAAGGTTTGGATATTCTAAACAAGCAAGGCTTACTTAGAAATCACAAATTGGAACCTCTTATGTTTGGTGAGCACTGCATTTATGGGAAGCAACATCAAACAAAGCTCCCAAAGGTGGTACACACAACAAAGATTATGTTGCACTGTGTCCATTTTGACAGTTGGGACCTTTGAGAGTTCCATCACTAGGAAGGGCAAGGTATATATCCTTCATCATCGATTATTGCTCAAGGATGACTTGGGTATTCAAGCATTAGGCGATTCTTTTGAAGAATTAGACAAAAAGGACAATAAAGTATCTTAGAACTGACAATTGCTAGGAATTATGTTCTACTAAATTTAATGAATTAGGTAGACATAAAGTCATAGCAAGACAATGTACTGTACACTATACTCCACAATAAAATCGAGCAGTTGAAAGAACGAATAGGACCTTGTTGGAAAGAGTCAAATGGATGTCATCCAATTCAGGCTTGAATAGGAGTTTTTGGGCTGAGGCAGTCAACACAACATGTTATCTCGTAAATCGCTCACCATCCACTGCTATAGACTTCAAGATCGCTATTAAGCTATGGTCTAACAGACTAGCTAAATACTTAATACTGAAGATGTTTGGATGTTCGATATACTATCATGTAAGTAAAAGTAAGTTAGAACCCTAAGTTAAGAAGGGATTTTTCATAGGCTATAGAGATGGATTCAAAAGATTTTGAGTTTGGTCTCCATATGAAAGAAAGATCATTTTGAGTTAAGATGTCGCTTTTGGAAAACTCTCTATGTTTCCTTTTAAATCTAATGAAGATTTGGGCAAGGTTGAGGATGTCATTAAGCAGGTGAAGTTTGAGAGCTCCACAATCAGAAACGCTAGTTATTAGAAGCAGTTTAAAGTGTTAGAGATAAGGGGAGCAACATGAACAACATGAAGACTAAAGCTTGAAGCTTGGAGAAAAGCTTGAAGATGTTTTGTGTTTTACATGCCTAACTGACGCAATCCTACCCCGCAAGGGCATTGGATAGAAGACTCCAAGTAGATTGGGCCAGAGATCCAAGGGAAGGCCCTAGGGTTCTCATGAGCCTTAGGGTAGATTTTGACCCCATGGGCTAAGTATGAGCCCGCTTATCTTTGTAAATATTAGAATAGGTTTTTTCCTTCGTTTAGGCCTTGTATTTTGGCCATTCTAGTAGTATAAGGTTTTAGCCTTGTATTTCGAGGCATTTTGAGTAGTCTTTGTAGTTGGGACTTTTTTTGTATTTTCATGTATTTTGTCATGGGGGTGAGCTTAGATATTGTAGGGGGCGTGTAGCAAAGTTCTAGCTTCTCATCTCAAGGAGGTGAGCTTAGCTATTAGAGAGGTGTGTGTAGCTAAGTTCTAGCTTCTTTAGGAATCTTTTCAAGGAAGCTTCTCAAGGAGGTGAACTTAGTTATTAGAGGGGTGTGTGTAGCTAAGCTCTAGCTTCTCAAGGAAGTTTTTCTCAAAGAAGCTTCTCAAGGAAGTTTTCTCAAGAAAGCTTCTCAAGGAAGCTACCTAGTCTATAAATAGAAACATGTGTAACACTTGTTGTAACTTTGATGAATGAGAGTCTTGTGAGACACAACTCAAAGTTCAACTTCTATCCCTTTTTCTTCCTTCAATTTCGTGCTCCCCCCTCTCTCTTTCTCTCCCTCTTTCTTTTCCTCCATTGAAGCATCCTCTCCAAGCTTCTTATCCAAGGCTCATCTTGGTGGTGAAGCTCCCTCTTCCATGGCTTATTCCCTAGTGGATGGCGCTGCCTCTTACCTCTTCTCCTTTGTCTTCCGCTGCATCTCCATGGTGGAAAATCACCATTAAAGGACCTCATTGAAGCTCAAAGATCCAGCCTCCATAGAAGCTCCACAAGCAAGCTTCCATCACTAACTCCCTTGAGTGGCATTTGTATTGGTTGTTATATTGAGTGTTTCATCTTAGTATCTTTTGTGCATCATGTATCATCATGAGTAAGTGAGACGAAAAGTTTCTAAGTTAGAAAGTTTCTTTAGAAGGAAAAACTCTCTGTTTTAATCAATTACAACCTTATCGTAATTGATTACACAAGTTTTCTAAAGCTTGCAGAGTTATGTCTCATATCGGTTTAATCGATTACAACCTTCTTGTAATCGATTACATAATTGTTTATGAGACAATGACTGACTTATTCAAAAGTCTTTACTTTAATTTATTACCATGTGATATAATCAATTACTTCTCTTTCTATAAGTGGTTCAGAAGTGAGGAAGAACACTTTAATCGATTATATTGAGCATATAATCCATTACATTACTCTTGAGTTATGTCCAGGTGTTTGGAAGAACACTTTAATCGATTAAAAAGATAATCTAATTGATTACTTCATTGAATTAATCGATTACCTTGTAGATTTAATCGATTATAGGCAATTATAATTGTTTTCTCTATAAATAACCAGCTTGTGTTATCTTCAAATAGATATAAAAAATAACACAATAAGCCTCTGAATAAGCCAAGATCACGTGTTGTTATTAGCTAAAGAAAGAAGAGAAGAAAAGTGCTTAGAAGAAGTAACTCACCTTCAAATATTTTGATTGTGAAGATCTTTTGTGATAAGTGAGTTGTGTCACTTTCTTAAGTTCAAGAAGAACACCTCTTCAGTCAAGCAAGGTTTTGCTGAAAGGATTGATCAGGTTGTATCTATCTTTACTCTTGGTTTTCATGTATGGTTTTCACATCTTTTAGTTTGTGCATGAATCACTTAAGGCATGCTAGAATAGGTGTTTCTAGTTTGAGCTAAAAGTAGAGTTGTCTTAAGCTCTTATTCACAAAGGACCCTAGTGTTGGGTGCCTAAGTCTCTTTTTCCAGGGTGAGAATTGTAGATTGGTTGTGATTGCTTGTAAAGATTCTTTATGCATTGTGAAAATCTAATTTTGGTTTTTGATTAGATAACTGGATTAGCTTCTCTGGTGATACAGAGTTAACCAGTATAAAAAGATTGTGTATCTCTTCTCGTGATCTAATCTTTATTTCTCATTCAAGTATTAATCAATTTTCAAAAAGATTCAAGATATATCTTTGTGAAAGAAAGAACTTTAATGAAGGATCTTGTATAAAGGGTGGATTGATTGAGTTTGGTTCATGAAAAGTTTTGTGATACGATCCTTACAAAAGAAGTTTTTGTAACTTTGGTTTTAAAATTTTTGTTTTTGAAAACCAATTCGCCCCTCCCCCTCCAAGTTTATTGAGTACCATCATCTTTTTTCATAAAGCACTTGATGAGACTGATCAGGATCTTCAATTGCACCTTCAACTTCAAAATTTAGCATCAGTTGAGGGGACTCACTGGGCAAGTCAAAACTATCTGAAGCAACCCAAAACCACAACACTCAGAAAGTCACAAAGGCAAAACAAGCTCCTGAAAATATGACTTTGATATAGTGTGTTATGTGCTATAGGTAGTATAAGAAATCAATTCATTTGAGCCAACCACTTATCAGGAAGTAATTTCCTATTCTAAAGCTAAAGAGCAGACGATGGATACGAATGAAGAGATCGAATCCCTTCAGAAGAACCAAACTTGGGATTTTGTTTGTACTACCTAATGGCAAATGAGTAGTGGGGTGCAAGTGGATCTTCAAGAATAAATCAAGATCATCCACTAAAGAAGTTGTGGGCTAATAAGGTTGGGATCTTAGAAGAAACTAATTATGAAAATAGAGATTTCATTTTTGTTGTAGTGGTCCAAATGACATGAGATTAGCGTCTAAATGTCAAGGATAGAATTCTATATAACTTTCATGAAGACATCAAAAGCCAATTTGGCCATTCAAAGGGTCAAAGAAATCAAAAGCAATAGCAAGCATAACATGCTACAACAAGCTCACACTAGAATGTTTGGAATACGAGTCTATCATGCCATCTCATCAAAGTATTCCTATAATAAGAAAATTCAGTGACTTTGCATATGTATTAGTGAACTATCTCAACGCATAACATCATATGCATAAAAGCTACGCAATATCTGCAAATGATACAATGAAAGATATATAAAGAAAAGAACATAGCAAATGTTCTAATCAGGTCAAAACAAACTCAGAATGGATGTCTCAACTATGCTTTCAAGTGAGGAACTTACAAAAAATTTGAAAGAAGCCCATCTATTGATGAAGTCAGTACTTCCTTTTAAAAATCTCATCTTACTATTTTGCAAAGACATCAAGAAGACCTTACTTGGAAGATCTATTAAGTATTACATTGAGCAGACAACATTAGAATGAAGTTGTTTCAAAGTTAACATTAGAGTGATGTACTTCAGAACTCTAAGAATGAGAACATCAGAATGATACTCTGATGACAGACCAGAATCAAGACAAGATGAATATAGAGATAACTACATCAGAATGATGTATTAATGTCAAGATCATGCAATATCTATACATTAGAATGAAACTGCATCAAAGTCTATATCAGAATGATGAATAACTTGACTCTGAAAACTAAACTTTAGAATGAAGTTCAGAATGGACCAAAATTACTCAGAATGCACCTCAAAGACAACATCAATTCTTCCATATGCTTCCACACATATAGAGGGCACATCAAAAGATTGAGGTTGAAAGCATCTCACTTTCCATATGTTGCCACACACACTGAGGGCACATCAGAAGTGAATCTTAACTGCATTAGAGGATGCACAAGTTGAAAGCTAAGAATGTCTTTGAGATGATTTGGTGTGCAACATCAAAATGATGACAGAAGAGACTTTGGTCTGAACCAAGGATGGAACACTAACACAACAATAACCTTTCACATGTTACCTATGTTGAAGTATGCTACTTTAGAATGATCTTCTTGTGAAGAAGTGTTTTGATTAGTGGAACTGAGCTATCTACATTATCATATCATGTTATCTTTATGTGAAGGAACCTACATCAGAATAGGTTCTTCCTTAGCAACATCAAAATGTATTCATGAGAGGCCATAAAAAAGCTTATCATAAACTAATTATTAAAATGAACTGATAAGAAAGGAGCTAACACCTATAAAGTTAAAAGCAGTATGTCTACTTCAAAAAGAAGTCACCTAATTCTCATAACAGCTAGATAACGACTAGTTTGACATGTAGGGTCTATAAAAAGACAAAGGACAACTACAAAACATGAGAGAGAAGGTAAGAGACAACCTACACTTTGCAGAAACCAAATTCATCTCTTCTCCCCACTCCAAATGCATTATAAAGCTCATAATGATTGTAACAATAGTGCATAAAACTTAGATCTTCAAAGAAAATTAACCCCAATAAGTGTTGTAAAGTTGTAAAAAACCCTCAAACATGTTTTCCTAGTTTGTAATTAGTATGTATCCTAAATTAAACATATAGGTTATGTTTGGATATGAGAGAAGTGATAGGGAGAACCCATTGAAGGTGGGTAGCTTAGAGATAGTCTCTTTAAGATGGTATCCTGAAAAGGCTAGAGTGAAATAATACTTAGGTAGCTTGAAGAGGTAAAAGAAATACTTGTATTGTCTCTTCCATGACCAAGTGGGTGTCATGGTTGAGTGGGTTTTCCTTATGCAAGTGTTGTAAGCAATCTCATGTATGTTACAATATGCACCAGATCAGGCCTAGTAAAAGCAGTTAGTGTTGTGAGTAGGTGTGTGGGTAATCCTAGTAAGGAACATTGGAAAGTTATGAAACGTATATTCAGATACCTTAAGGGTATAATTGATATTGAACTTCAAATTGCAATATCTAGAGTTATACAAAGCCAAATTCAACGAATTTTAAATGTTTTACCAAGTTTTTGGGATCAATGAATCCATTTTTGTACTCAAAAAAAGAAAATAATACATCCATCATTCCCAGTAGGTCAAATAGAGGAAAAAATGAAAATAAATCATATTTTCACATCACCAAAATTTAGGGTTCATCCATTTCAATCAAAAGTGTGGGTTCCAAGGTTAAATGAACTTCCCCTTACCTTTGTTTCCATGTTCTCAAGTTCCAAAACGAAAAATGCAAACAACCAATTGTAAAGCTTGAACTGTATCACATATCCAAAAATGAGCAAGGAACAAGAAGATTATAACTATGAAAATATAGAGAGAAAGAATGAGGAGCCCACAAAGAAGTCAGAGCACTTAACCTTTTTCTTTCTTCAAATTCAGCAGCCCTATGAAATGAGGGGACTCTCTTGGCTTTTATAAGGGGCCCTCCACTAAGGGTTAAGGGCCTTTTAGTCAATTCTAAAATAACAATAAACACAATAAAAGGGGATTGAATACTATAGATATCAAAGATATAAACTTTTGCAATATTAAAGTAGATATAGATAGTGATATGTGTGTGTGTGTGTATCTATGTTGTAAGTCATGTACTGAAGATAACATAAATATTTAATTAAGACAAATATGGTCGTCGAGTGACTTGATAAAATAAAGAGTTCTTAAAACAAATTTTCAAATTAATATTTGGTGTTAAAAGGGTGATAGATAGTGCTATAAGAGCACTCAATAAACCGTTATGGAGAGAAATGGAAACACTTGATTTATAAGCACTCAATAAACCGTTATGGAGAGAAATGGAAACACTTGATTTATAAGCACTCAATAAACCGTTATGGAGAGAAATGGAAACACTTGATTTATATTGGTTCACTCAACTTGAGCTACGTCTAGTTCTCCTTTACTTACTAGTAAATGATTCCACTAATCAAAACTTGATTACAAAACAAGTATTCTAATTTGTCACTCTTGGCTTTACAAGTATTCTTAATACCATTTCTGACACTTTCTGAGACTCCTCCTGAATCTAAGAAACCCAAGTGTTGTTTAACACTAAGCCATTCCTAGCTTTCACAAACAAAAGTTTGGATGCATACAAGTATTCTATAACACTCAATGAGTGAATAAAGAATTAAGCTCAAATACAAAATTACTTTGCTTAGAAAAGAGTGAACAAATGAAAACAATATATTAGTCATTTGGTGATTTCAACAAAGTTTTTCTTTAGATATTATCTTCTTTCTTGTAATATTTTTCATCATTTTTTGGATGGAGACTACCTTTAATAGACTTCAGTAAAGGATTTGTTACAAGATCAAGGTTGATTCCTTGAAAAAACCATTGTCTCACACAAGAAGATGAGGCTTTAGGTCATGCTCTGATTTGAGAGGAATGAACCATGGTACAGACAACGACATGTGTTCCTTGTCCTTAGTGAAAGTGACTTTTAAGAGAATATTATATGAATACCTTATATACTCTTCTATATTCTCATTTTCTTAAATTCAAACGTTAGTAAATTAAAATAAAGAGAGGCAAATTGAAATTGTATAAAATAAAACATGTGTACTTTCCTTTTTCGTCTATCGCAATCTTTTTGAGCTTCTTATTGGTTGGACATGAGAGTTAACTAAAAGACAACGTATAACACTAATTCTCATAATGGTGGATGCTCTCTAGTTTTAGCGCATTGGACGTTAGATAAAATAGAGCATTTTCTCTTTGAATGTGGACGATATTGTTGTTAAATCCTTTAACATATTGATCTTGTCCACTTGTCAAAAACTCATTATAACATCAAAAATTTATACATGTTGTTTCATCAAAATCCAAGGTGAATGAGATAAATGGTCATCCAGACCTAACATTTTTCACTTCCTTAAATTAACCATCTTATCATATTTAATTTTTCAAGTCATATGCCTTCGTAATCACTCAATTTTGATTTAAAACGAATTTTTTACGCTTAAAATACTAATAATGCTAAAAAATTAATTAATTAATGCATGACAATAGATTTTCTTGAACTAATTTCATGATTATCTTTAATTATAATTAAAAAAGTATTAAGGCTCAAACTAATTTTTTGGTTAAAAAATCACATAATTACCAAAACGTCATTAATGAGGATATTTCCTTACTTTGGTCCGATTTCACTTTAATTGATTGGGTGTTTGACTAAGGGTCTTCAAGCCTAAAACACATCTTTATAAGCCTATAATTAAAATTCTAGAGCACTTTTGTATGCTGGAACACTTCACACACATGAGACAATTATTTCACTATTGATAAAGCTACTACATAAATCATCAATCGACCGCTCACTACTAGAAAATATGCTTTCAACATCGGTTATTAACCGATGTTGAAACTACCGACGTTAATTTATCAACATTAACATTGGTTGTTTAAAAACCGAAGTTATTGTAGCAAAAAACAACATCATTTTTTTAATAACTAATGTTGTTTTATTCTTACCAATATCGGTTTTTTGAAAAACCGATGTTGTCCGTAAACAACAACATCGGTTTTCCTAAAAACCGATATTGGTAAGAAGAAAACAACATAAAAACTGATGTTGTTTTCTGATTTAATTTTAAATATCATATTTTTTTAATTAGCAACATGTAATAATTAATTCAGATCACAACTTATCGTTCAAAGTTGTATAAAAATGCATAAATCAGTCATGCACCAAAAGTTATAAACAAAGTATATCAGTATATCATGCACCAAGGGTAGTTATAAACATTTCAAAACAAAATAACATATTATAAACAAAAATTTACAAATTGATAATATATTAGAGTAGTAATGTACTTTAATTACAAACAAAGTCAAAATAAAACAAAGTTAGAAGTTGCATCTATGAACTCAAACCGATGTTGAGTTCCAGGAAGCAAATTTTGTGTTTATGCAAAAGTCCTCCATTCATTTCTAATTTTTGTGGCCTTCCTATGATGATTATAAACTATTCTACACTTTGTCCCTTCCTAGGAGTGAATCTTGTAGCTTTCATAATTGAGTACATGGTACTCGGCACATCCTGAAATGCAAAATGTGACATACAGAGAGTAGTGCTTAATTACTCACTGAACTACTACAAGTCACTTTGTACTCAGTGAGTAGGACTTTAAAAGTGGCTGAGTTAGGAACTTGGTGGTACAAGGAGTGCCTATTTAGGAAAAGCTTTGGGTTCAAAGCTGCTTTTGAAGATGGTGAGGAGGAAAACACTCTGCCCATAGTGGGTCAAGGTGACCTGATGATTTCCAGTAAGCTCATAGAACTCTCTAAGTTCCATCCATCTAGCAAGTAGAATTGGGCTCATCAAAACTTGGTTATATGTGACAAAGTGCATGTTGCCACTAGAGTGTAGCAGATGCCACGTAGGCTCTAGTTCATCTTTCCATCTTATAGCAAATGACCTACTCACTTCACCGTAAGACTATATTTAACAAACAAATTAATATAAGCAAAAGTACAGTTATATATCAAGCCATCACTACTACAAAACGCAGTTTCTACATCGGTGGAAAATGACATTCTACATCGGTGGTTGACTGATGCAGAATAAGATGTCGTTAAAAGTCAAAAGTTTCAACATCTGTCCTAAAACGGTTGTTGTAGAAAGACAACGTTTTCTACATCGCGCCTAACGTACCAACCGTACTTGATAAGTAATTATTACAACGGTGCTATACTAACCACCGATGTAGAAATTAGACCTTCTACATCGGTGTTATATTTGTGAACAATGTAAAAAAAAGGGTTTTCTACATCGGTGCTTATGTCACCACCGATGTTAAATATCGAATAACCTGCAATTAAAATTTAGGTTAATTAATAATTTTTATATTTTCAATATTATCAATATTGCTAATAATCAATAAATATTATTATATAACATGAAAATCAATTTATAATAACAATATTACAGTATTATCTACATTAGTACTAATAAAGAAATATTGCCTTTTGAGGCTCAATATATTCTCACCACCACATCATCAATTCCCCTGCACCTCAACAAAACATGAAAACCTTAGAACACCTATCCCGAAACTAGTATGCCAGTCAGCAACATGATAAGTAGAAGTTCATTAGATTTAGAGTTGCAGCAAAAAGTTTCAACCTTTTAAATGCCTTAAACAAAGACTTCATGAAGAACATGAGTGAGAAGGTGAAATTATTAACATAAAATAATTGACCTGTGATGTGAATATATAGCATATCTAAGATATATATATATATATATATATATATATATATATATATATATATATATATATATACCTGTGTTGTAGTACGAGCTATTCCATCCCACTTGTTATATGTACCCCTACTATTCTCAGACCAATCACCAAAATCCATCCTGCGGCCAACAAAATCAAGTTGTGTTATTGGTTCCAGAAACATGGAATGGCACATAAAAGAGAAGGAATTAGCCAGTACCTAACTACAACAAATGCATATCCACTCATGTGATAGGTATGCATCTTAGTATCATTGTTCTGCAGCATAATTTCCATAAATCCCTTATAAGTTCCATTAACGACTGATGTTTCTGTGCGAGGTGATCCTATAAGAGGCTTGGTAGGACCTCTAGATTAATTTAAAGATTTTTCAGGCTTTCTATAATTTAAATATTTTATGAAAAATCTTTAAATTATAGAAAGCTAATTAAAATTATAGAAATTATAGGACCTCTAGATTAATTTAATCTAAAAAATGTGTTATCAACACTTCTACCATATTATTATGGTAATGGATAGAAGAAGAATAATCATATTTCAACCAAATATATATGTATGGCATAGGAAATATGACAAAATAATAAATTAATCCCTTGGATAAAAAGAAAGAAAAAAAGTGAAAGGGATTCAGAAGTACATGTGAAGTGAAGTGAAGTGAAAGAGAGTTGGTTTTGGTGGTTTGGCTAGTAGATAAGCACCTTTGCCTTAGTCAAACCACTTGAGTTAACCTAAACCCAAAACCCATTAGAGATAAAGTGTGCAGGTCCATCACACTTCACTTTCCAATGAAAACCACACCCACATGATCTTGCTCTAGGAAATTGAAAGATCAAAAGATCTCTTCACCAATTTACCTCATTTTCCAGCCCCCCTCCCTCTCTTCTCCCACTCCACTCCAAACACATATATTCCCTCTCGTTGACCCCACACCACTAGCCTCCTCACCTAAACTTAGTGTAAATATTAATTATTGGCCGACAAGTGTCAACCTTTGATTGATACATGCACATCTAGTCATGGCCCCATCAAAAGGTTCGAAGCTTTTGCTTGCTAAGGAGTTCCCATCATTCACTGTGCCATGTGTCCACTCGTATGAGCATACCAACCTTCCAATCCTAACCTAACACTACTATTGTCTATTGAATTCACAATAGGAAAGAAAAAGGTATTGTGTGAGGTCAGGGAGTGAGCCAGTGAGTGAGTGTGACATCCTGGAATTTTTACCCAGAATTTTGTAAGTATTACATTTAAAAAATTATATATATATATATATATTCTTGGTAGAAATATGTACATTGGGGGAGAAATACGCGGATTAGACTAATTAACGAAGAGTAACCCATAACCGGACGGTTATAGATTAACTCGCAATTAATTAGTCTAAAAATTATCGTTTTGCATGCAACTTAAAATTTAACAACACCAACCTCTGAACCACGCTCACAGTCTCATTCTGAACATTTTGATATTTATATATTGTCTACTTTCGAAAACGGGCCCCAACGGGTGCAGAGAAACGTGAGGAACTGGAACTAGAGAGGCAGCACGCAAACCGAGGCATGATTTTAGTATCCAAAAAGGTCCAATTTTTTTTCCTTCTTTTATGGCTGAGTATGAGGTCAAATCAAAGGTAAAGGTGGGCCCTTTTTCTCCAACTAAAGGAGGACATGTGGAATTTTCTTTTTCAAAAGAAAATGAAAAAGAAAAGAAAAATCATTTTTATAAAAAGCCAAATCTTCTCTCTCTTGCTCCAGAAAATTCAAGCAGCTCCCTTTTCTTCTTCCACGTTGCTTTTTCTTTCTTTTCTTCTCCACCATTGTTGTCTCTCTTGAAGCTCCAAATTCCTTTTCATTTCCACACCAAATTGCAAGGAAAATCTGTTTTTGGAGTCTAGGAGCCTACCTCTACCTCGTGGGACCTTTAATTTCAGGTAAGGGTGGACTTCTTCTCACTTGAAATCTGTGGGTGTTGGGTTCTTGGGAGCTATAATGGGTAGTTCTACTAGGTTATTGCTTTAGGAAAGTTGTTTGTGAAGGAAATTGTTGTATTTATGCTAAACTTGACATGTTTGATGTAAGCACAACTGCCCATGTTGATTTAGGGTTTAATAATGACGCTTTGAGATATATGTATGCTTAAAATGTAGATAGAAAACTGGTAGACAGGATGGGGAGAGATAACTTAGAGTTAAATGTGAGAATGGTAGTGTTGTAGGTGGAAAAGGGTGAGATTTTGAGGTTTAGAAAGCCAAATTTGGGGTTAGTGGAAATTTGAGTTTAAAGTGAGTTGATAGTAGTTTAGAATGGCAATTAGGACTTGTAGGAAAGCTTGGTCAGAGCAAATGAGGAAAATGAGTGGCAAATGTGAAAAAAAGAGCCATTTATAGTGTAAATTGAGTGTTGAGAGGTCAAATTTTGAATAGGTGGAGATTTTACCTATAATTTGCTTTACCTTGGTTTGAAGTTTGTTTTTGGCTTGAACATGATTTATACATGGTTTAGGACTTGTAGGATCCAATTTGAGTGAAATTGGATACATGCAAGCTAGGTTTTGAAATCTGCAAAATTATGCAGAAAAAGCTGTCAAATTGTGCAGCAAATCTGCCAATTATGCAGAAAAAAATGGTTGTGCAGTGCTAGTTTCTGCTGTCATAGGAAAGGTAGTATATCTGGTGTTCTAGACATTCTTTAGCAGATCCCAACGGTCAAAACTTAGATATCTGTACTAGGAACCCACAGCTAAATTTTCAAGGTGATCCAATGCTTAATGAATAAGAACGAAGAGGATGTTACTGAGGTATTTGGGTAGAAAAAAAACACTGTGGAATTTGAATGAATCTTGTGTTGAGATTTCTGCCTCCACTCTGTCTTTCTTAAGGTAGTTTCATGACAAATGGATTTGAATTGTTTGGATATTGTGAAAGCTTGGAGGGGTTGATGGGGACCCTGTGCTGAGACGAATGAGGAGAAGGGCTACGTACGTGTGCGTGAGCTCAATTTAAAGGTGGGCAACTGGGGATGGTGTGCTTATGCCTGGGCTTGTGGAAATGGGATAGCTGATTTGTGCCATCGCCCGATCGCCACCTTGTACCACATATGACGGGTGCCCCATAACCCAATAAGCTCGGTGTGAGAATGCGTGGAAGAGTCAGTCTTCCAACTTTTATTAGTTGACCACAGAGTGGTACCTGAGGATATGTCTCGGGGGTCAGAAGACCTTAGGGACGTCAGGTGGGGTGCTATTGCCCAAAACCAAGCTTGACCAATCCCGACACACCCCGGGCATAGTCAGCCAGTGAGAACCTGTGACGTACCTAAGCAAGCGAGCTCCTGGCAGTCAACCAATAAAGGAACAAAAGTCCACGAAGCAAGGAGGCTTGTGTGGCGGCTGGCCAGCTATCTATCTTGGGTATTTATCTGAAAAATTCCCCCTGGTAATCGATTACCATTTGTGTGTAATCAATTACAGGGTTTAAAAATTGAAACAGGACGTTCAGTAGCCTCTGGTAATCGATTACCAATTGTGTGTAATCGATTACACAGTGTTATATGCTACTGGTAATCGATTACCAGTTGTGTGTAATCGATTACATAGTGTTACCTGCTACTAGTAATCGATTACCATTTATGTGTAATCGAATTACCACAACCTTCGCACATTGGAACCTAAAAGTTACACTATGTAATCGATTACACATAAATGGTAATCGATTACATACTATGGTAATCGATTACCAGAGAGGAAATCTCTTGAAAAATGACATTTTGACTGTGCGTAGCCGTTATGGGACGCATTGTATTGTTACCTGTGTAAACAGATTTCTTTTGAAAGAGTCTACCCCTTTCTTTTATCTCTTGTAGATCGCGATGGCAGCGCAATTGATCCATGATCGCGTTATGATGGAGTGCCTAGAGGGTGTTTGGGAGACCCTCGAAGGCAATGAGAGGTGCCGATTCCGTGGCACAATTCGACTCACTACTACTTCACTAGTACATCCGGAGCAACTCGCACACACACTTCAGCAGCCTGTGGAGTGGATACTACCTACACCTACTCCATGTCGACTAGTTGAGCTGGTTCAAGTGATAGAGGTGTCATCCTCTGAAGGGGATCTTGAAGAGGACCCAGAGGAGTTACCTCCTGAACCTGCTATGGACGCCCCTGACTTACCAGAGGATGATGAGGACCCAGTCCCTGATGTTGATTCTCCAGAGGATATTATGTCAGCATCTAAGGCAAACTCTACAGAGGAGAGTGGCCCTGGAGGGATAGCGATTAGTGACAACTCTTCATCGTAGCAGACAACTCCTTAGATTAGGCGTACATACTTTTGTGGGTGGGTGTATCTAGTTCAGACTACTAGGTTTACTCTTTTGATTTCTGGGTGGGTAGACCTCTTGTATAGAAATTTTGATGATTGTATATATTGTGGCTAAAGCCACCACAGTTGTTACCTTTGCTCTGGATGTCACTGTACTATTTTGCAAACTCCCATGTTTTGGAAAGTTTTAGATGATGAAAACAATTATGTTTTATCTTGTTATTTGAAAAAGAAATGTTAGCGAACTTTATTTGAAAATAGTTTACCGACCGCACCTTATCATTTCTCACGTGACGACCTAAAATGATGGTTGGTATATTTTTTTTTTTTTTTTTGAAAGAGAAAAATAGTTTGGAGGTTATGAGTGATCAGAAAGAACTGAATCCAAATAGTGTTGTGAACTGGCCATTCAGAACTCTATGGTGATAATTTTCCTTCAGAAATTAATTACCGTGAAATGAATAACGGAGCGAAAAAAAAAAAGAAACAAAAAAAATTCCCATGGTTTCTGCTATTTAATTTATTACTATTAAACCTGTCATTATTTAGGGACGCCACAATTGGTGGTATCAGAGCAAAAGTTGGATTCTAGTGAACCTGTGCATGGTCTTACTATGTGAATGTTGTGTATCTCTGAAACTTGGAAGTAGGTTTCGGGGAGTGACGTTAAGTCACAAATTGTGCGTAATTCTACCTTCTTGTCTTAAGCAGGAAAGTGCAATTGATTTAGTAGAATTGTTGTGTGAATATATATATAGAGAGAGATATATTGTTATAACTGTCATAGCCTATATGGTACACTCTCTCAGTATAATTTCTTGGATACTAATAGCTTCCCTGCAGGTTAGGTATGGCAGGACGTGGTGGGGATCATAACCGTGATGTCCTCGACCGCATCACAGCTGTGCTGGAAACTCTAATGCAGGAACGTGATGTGGAGCCGGCATAGTATCGGGGACTCATGGCTTTCCGTAAGAACCACCCACCAAAGTTCAGTAGGGACTATGATCCAGATGGTGCTAGGTTATGGTTAGCTGAGACTGAGAAGATTTTCGAGGCGATGGGTTGCCTTGAGGAGCATAAGGTCCCTTATGCGACGTTCATGCTCCAAGGAGAAGCTGAGAACTGGTGGAAGTTCATGAAACCTACATTAGTAGCACCTGGAGGCGTGGGAATTTCTGGATTTGAAGCAGGGAAACATGTCCGTTGGAGAATACACGGCCAAATTTAATGAACTTCTACAGTACTGGCCTCAATTCCAAGATGCTCGGAATGAAGAAGACTTATGTGCTCAGTTTAAGAATGGGCTTCGACTGGAGATTCAACAAGCAGTTAGCTACATGCAGATTACTGATTTCAATCAACTGGTGACGAAGTGCCGAATATTTGAGGACAAGATGAAAGAGAGGCAAGCCAGAGGCTTTGGAGGACCACAAAGAAGCCACCCTTTTAGAGGAAATAGTAATAAGAGGATGAAGCCATATTCCAGCAACAAGGGGAAACAACCTATGGCTACGTCCAACATGAGCCAGTCAAAGGGGACTGGGGTACAGTGCTTTCAGTGCGGAGGACCGCATCTTAGGAGAAATTGCCCACAACTCCAGCAGACATAGGAAAATCGTTGCAATATTTGTGGCAAGGTAGGCCATTATGCTCGGGAGTGTAGAATGACTGGGAGACCAACGGTAACTGCCAACTCTAACACAGTCAACTGTGGATCTACTAATCCCACGATGAGCGGTAATGTTAGCAACAACAATAACACTAGTGGTGGAAGACAGAAGGTACCCTCCCGGGTATTTGCTATGAGTGGATCAGAAGTTGTTGCCTCCGACGATTTGATACAGGGTAAGTGTTTGATTGTTGATAAACTGCTAGATGTACTCTATGATTCGGGTGCCACGCACTCGTTCATATCTCATGCATGTGTGGAGAGGTTGGGGTTATGTACGACGGAGTTACCATATGATACCGTGGTGTCTACTCTGACTAACGAGCCTGTAACCACCTCTCAGATGTGTTTGAAGTGTCCTATAACTGTTGAGGGTCGATCTTTTATGGCGGATTTGATTTGCCTACCTTTAGCTCATCTAGATGTGATTTTGGGAATGGACTGGTTATCTACTAACCATATCTTTCTAAACTGCAAAGAGAAGATGCTAGTATTTGCTGGAAATGTAATTCCAAATGAACCATTGAAGGAGAATGGTGCCAACGATGGAGTGGGGGATGTTCGAACCTACATGGTGTTGTTCTCCATGAATGTGGAGGAGGTCTCTGAAGTTAGCAGTATATCGGTGGTGTTACAATTCCCAGAGGTCTTTCCTGATGACATTTGTAAATTACCACCTGAAAGAGAAGTGGAATTCATTATTGACTTGGTGCCTGGGGCGAATCTAGTGTCAATCGCGCCCTATAGGATGTCTCCCGTAGAACTAGCAGAGGTGAAGGCACAAGTGCAGGACCTCTTAAGTAAACAATTTGTTTGCCCAAGTGTATCACCGTGGGGAGCGCCGGTCTTACTGGTTAAAAAGAAGGATGGAAGCATGAGGATGTGCGTAGACTACCGACAGCTGAACAAAGTCACTATCAAGAACAAATATCCCCTGTCGAGGATAGATGATTTGAGTGACAAAAATTCCCATGGTTTCTGCTATTTAATTTATTACTATTAAACCAGTAATTATTTAGGGACGCCACAGTGAGGGTCCCTAAATTATGGATCAACTGCTAAAATTTCCCTTGAAAGTCATAACTTTCTCAAATGTATCATCCTAGCCAGACACCTCATCATCATCTCATGAAATATCGACAAATTAAAAAATGTTTCAAAGTGAAATTAACAAAAGCTAATTTATGCAGTAATTAGTACTTTTGTAACTACCTAGATGAAATTATCAGAAGGCAAAGCAACATTTCGGCACGAGAATAGAATTGATATCCAACATCAATACCTACCATTACAAGAAAAATTAAAACAACTGAATAAGGAACTACCAGCACAAGAGTTGATCAAGCAAATGACGAGATAATTATTTAAGAGAAACATTTACCAGTGTTAGAACTAGGAGAAAGAAAATATAGGCCAAGGGTAATAGCAATGTAAGAAGCCTATTGGCTACCAACCTGAAATGTTGCCAATTCTTTTCTCAGGATACAATATCTCATTATTTTCCATCATCTACCAAAAATCCCCAAATGGAGGATAGTGTTAATGGAGGATAGTGTTAAAGGAAAACAAATACATCTTAGAAAGTATAATTAAATTGATTTCAATTAATGAAATTAATCAAATCAAAACAAATAATAGTATAAATTACAGTAATAAATTAATATATTAATACACATTTAAAAAATAGTTAATTGTTTAGACTTAAAGTACATAGTCCTGTGCAAAGCTCAGGCTAAATTAATACATCCCCAAATGGTAGGCTATGTATGGATTTTTCCAAATAGCTAATCATGTGCTATTGAGGTAAGCCATTGAAGTGAGTGCTTACACAAGGTCATTCTTGAACCTTATTCTGCGAACATGATTAATTCGGTACTCATGAGTTAACGCATATCATGTTGGAAAAATAAAACTTCCACTAATAGTAGCAATTAGCAAAGAGAATGTTTTTGTACGTTCGTGAGAGACAAATTGACTCTCGCTAAATCTCTGAGACTTGCGCATAAAATAATGATCCAATTTTAGTTCAAACAGATAAATATGTTAGCTGGATTTCTCCACACACTAACATGTTAGCATGTGCGGAAACATGCCATTGATGGATGCCTACATTTATCTCACAAAGAATTTCATTATGTGTAATGCTATATTTTTTTTATATAATTTATACTATAAACTTTTCTAATACTTTAAAAAAATTATTAAATGAAAAAGTAAAAATATTTAACATATTAGAAACATAAAAAATTCTATATTTAACAAGTAGAAAAATTAATGATATTATAAAAAAATAGAATTGCCCATTCATTATTTGTTAATTAAGGTAGTATTTGATGGCATAGTATCATTTAAATAGTAGCATGCTTTTTATTGGTAGAGAACAAAGTATCATCCACTATATTATGCTATATATATCTTTTTACTCTATCTTAGTAACCACATAAAGAATTCAACTAATTCTCAAAATACAAACTAATGTACCATGTACAGAGTATAAGAAGGTGTCCTTGTTGCAGTCTATTTATTTATTGAAAAAAAAAACTCACTTATTTTAGTAAATCCTTTTTCTTAAAATAATTAACTATATTTTGTTAATAATATAACTAACATAGATTGCCACTATCAAAAAAAAATATATCCTGTGCCAAGCTCAGGCTAAAGTATTACTTTCAAAAGCAATTGAAACCTTTAATTAGATAGGGAAAAAAAGAAATTATATGTAATAAATGAGAGCAATCTAGAATTCAATGATTCCTATGAACGGATTTAAACACCATCTTTTGATTTTGATAACAGAAGATAAAATAAAAACAATATAGAATAGGGGGGAAAAATGAATGGTCCAATCATGTATCAACAGCCAAGCAAAACACATCTGAATCAATTTAAAAAATACATGCAGCCTTTAACTAACTGCAGGAAAAAAAAAAGTTTGCCAATTGCCCTTGAAAAAGATAATGCTTGGGGAGTTTCAATTATTTCAAGGAACGGTTTTATCATTTATTACTTGCTCAATTTTCTAAGAGCGTTGAGGCATAAGGTTTCATGTTCTTATAAATATCTAACCAAAGTCAACATGATTAAACAAATAAAAGTTTCAGCTATGAAACTCATAATTTAGTATCATAAAAAGGTATGGCAGATGATAACAGGCCTTGCATGAAAGCTAATATGTAATGCTAATATGACCAGGACAAGAAACATTCAACAGATTTAAAACTGAAAGCTAATATGTAATGCTAACATGTACAAGCTAATATGACCATCAATGTTAATTTAAAACTGAAAGCTAATATGTAATGCTAACATGACCAGGACAAGAAACATTCAACAGAATCATAACAGGCCTTGCATGAAAGCTCATTTAAGATTAGAAAAATACCTAGTGTATGCTGAAATTATTTCATCTTTTGTGAAACTATCGTCTTGAGAGCCAATCTCATGAAGATATAGACAATCTGGATTGCTGCAAGGCTGGTCATCAAGATCTATCCCCAATCAAGCTTTAACTAATGAAAGAACAAATTATAATTCATAAGGAATTAGTAATTTTCAAACCATGTTTCTGAGCCATGCATGACGATATTTAGTGGTTCCAAAACAAGCCCTGCAAATGCATATATAAATTAAAACCCCTGCCCTTTGCACAAATTAAAAAAATCCAAAAATTACTATTGAATAAAACCAAGACACACATTGACATAACAATACAGTGAAACACACATTTCAATTTCAACATGTGCAAAAAGGTCATTAACTAATAAGAACTACAATCAAGGTCATTAACTAATAAGAACTACAATCAAATAAGAGAGAAAATTATACCTTGATCTTGGTCAACATTATCTTGAACCTATCAAAATCATTGAGGGATGCCCTTCTCTTTCTGACAATGAGTTTCCCTGCCCCCATGAACTCTTCTCTCACTTGGTCTTAACATCTGTTCATTAAAAAGTAACATAAACAAATATTTTCAACTATAACCTAATGATAAAATTAACAATAACAATAATCGATAGAAAAGCAACGAAACAACATCCTCCATGGCTTTGACAAGATCTTTCTTCTTAGGGACCCTCTTAATGTCAATCTTAATGTCGGTTAGGGAAAGCCTTTTGAAATTGACTTGGGACCTCACCATATCAGGGTGATGTGCCATCATTTTCTTCTATTTTCTAAACCCTTTTTGCACCATTTTAATTACTGATTGGTCTTAATTGTCAATTAATTAGGCAGTTTTATTATTTGGGCTCATTTAGCTAATTTGATATTTTTAATCTAATTTCAGGAATTAATGAAACTTTGGGCTTAATCCAGATTTTGGTTATCGACTTGAAGAGGGCAAATAAAGCAGCGCTTACCTTAGTTAATTTCTAATTAGGAAATTTCGCAATTTTATTATGTTGTTCAGTGTTTATTTCTTTTTGGCCCAGAGTATTGTAACCTCAGATGGTCCAGCCCTCAGCAACAACAACAGCAGCCTGCTCCTTCCTTCCAAAATGCTGCTGGCCCAAGCAGACCATACATTCCTCCACCAATCCAACAACAACAACAACCCCAGAAACAGCCAACAATTGAGGCCCCTCCACAACCTTCCCTCGAAGAACTTGTGAGGCAAATGACTATGCAGAACATGCAGTTTCAGCAAGAGACCAGAGCCTCCATTCAGAGCTTAACCAATCAGATGGGACAATTGGCTACCCAATTGAATCAACAACAGTCCCAGAATTCTGACAAGCTGCCTTCTCAAGCTGTCCAAAATCCCAAAAATGTCAGTGCCATTTCATTGAGGTCGGGAAAGCAGTGTCAAGGACCTCAACCCATAGCACCTTCCTCATCTGCAAATGAACCTGCCAAACTTCACTCTACTCCAGAAAAAGGTGATGACAAAAATTTACCTAACAATTTCTGTGCAGGTGAATCTTCTTCCACAGGTAATTCTGATTTGCAGAAGCAGCACATTCCCCCTCTTCCATTCCCTCCAAGAGCAGTTTCCAACAAAAAAATGGAAGAGGCAGAGAAAGAGATCTTGGAAACGTTTAGAAAAGTAGAGGTAAACATACCTCTGTTGGATGCAATAAAGCAAATTCCAAGATATGCCAAATTCTTGAAGGAGCTGTGCACTAATAAGCGGAAGCTTAAAGGAAGTGAACGAATTAGCATGGGCAGAAATGTCTCCGCATTGATTGGTAAATCTGTTCCTCAAATTCCTGAAAAATGCAAAGATCCAGGTACATTCAGCATACCTTGTATTATAGGGAATAGTAAGTTTGACAATGCCATGCTAGATTTAGGAGCCTCTGTTAGTGTTATGCCTCTGTCAATTTTTAATTCTCTATCTCTAGGTCCCTTGCACTCAACTGATGTGGTAATTCATTTAGCTAATAGAAGTGTTGCCTATCCTGTTGGTTTCATAGAAGATGTCTTAGTTAGAGTTGGTGAACTGATTTTCCCTGTTGATTTTTATATCTTGAATATGGAAGATGGATTTTCTCAAGGATCAGTTCCCATCATTCTAGGCAGACCCTTTATGAAAACTGCTAGAACTAAGATAGATGTTTATGCAGGCATACTGTCTATGGAGTTTGGTGATATAACTGTTCATTTTAATATTCTGGATGCTATGAAATACCCATCTGAAGATCTTTCTGTATTTCGTGCTGAAATAATTGACCATGTTGTTGATGAATACATGACTGATCTTTATTCTAATCTGCATGCCTCTCACTCTTCATGCATTGAGTCTGAAATTGTACTTGATCATATGTCTAAATTTGATGCTGAGAGTGAATCTGAGAGTGATATTGATTGCATGTCTGGTGGTGGTGTTTTACCTCTCGAGATTGATTTTATAGAGTCAAATAGGACTAACCATGTTTCAGGAAGTACACATACCTTTGACTTTCTTTATGAGGTAAAGGCTGAGAAACCATCTCCTTCTACCACTGTCCAGCCGACCACACCAGAATTGAAGCCTCTGCCATCAAGTTTAAAATACGCTTACTTGGATGACAGCAAGAGTTTTCCAGTGATTATATCTGCCTCCCTTGCTGATGAGCAAGAGGAGAAGTTGTTGTCAATTCTCAAGAAGCATAAGAAGGCTATAGGCTGGACCTTGGCGGACATTCCTGGTATTAGCCCATCCACATGTATGCATCGAATAAATTTAGAGGATGGAGCTAAACCAGTAAGACAGCCACAAAGAAGACTCAACCCGGTGATTCTTGATGTAGTGAAGAAGGAGATAACCAAGCTTTTGCAAGCTAGAATCATTTATCCTATCTCCGACAGTCAATGGGTGAGTCCCGTCCAGGTAGTCCCGAAGAAGACCAGCTTCACAGTGATCAGAAATGAGAAGGATGAGCTGATTCCTACTCGGGTGCAGAACAGTTGGAGAGTCTGCATTGACTATAGGAGGTCGAACCAGGTTACCAAAAAGGACCATTTTCCCCTGCCATTCATTGACTAGATGCTTGAACGCCTGGCAGGTAAATCCCACTACTGTTTCCTTGATGGTTTTTCTGGTTATATGCAAATTACTATTGCTCCTGAGGATCAGGAAAAAACCACATTCACCTGCCCCTTCGGCACTTTTGCTTATAGGAGGATGCCTTTCGGCCTGTGCAATGCCCCTGGTACCTTCCAGCGGTGCATGATTAGTATTTTTAGTGATTTTTTAGAAAATTGCATAGAGGTGTTTATGGATGATTTCACTGTATATGGATCCTCTTTTGATGGTTGTTTGAATAGTTTGGAAAAAGTTTTGAATAGATGCATTGAAACTAACCTTGTTCTAAATTTTGAAAAATGTCATTTTATAGTTGAGCAAGGTATAGTTTTAGGCCACATTATTTCTAATAAGGGTATTGAAGTAGATCCTGCAAAAATTTTTGTTATTTCACAATTGCCTTACCCCTCTTGTGTGCGAGAGGTGCGATATTTTCTTGGTCATGCAGGATTCTATAGGCGCTTTATAAGGGATTTTAGCAAAGTAGCCCTTCCACTGTCCAACTTGTTGCAAAAGGAGGTGGAGTTTGACTTTAATGACAGATGCAAAGAGGCTTTTGATTGCCTCAAAAGAGCGTTAACTACCACCCCCATCATCCAGGCACCCGATTGGACAGCCCCTTTTGAACTTATGTGTGATGCATCAAATTATGCATTGGGGGTTGTCCTTGCTCAGAAAATTGATAAATTGCCCAGGGTGGTATATTATGCTTCTAGGACTTTAGATGCTGCCCAAGCGAATTATACTACTACTGAGAAAGAGCTTCTAGCCATAGTTTTTGCTCTTGAAAAATTTCGATCTTATTTGCTTGGTACCCGCATTATTGTTTATACTGACCATGCAGCTCTAAAGTACTTGTTGAAGAAGGCTGATTCTAAGCCTAGGTTGATCCGATGGATGCTCTGGCTCCAAGAGTTTGACTTGGAGATCCGTGATAGGAGCGGAGCACAAAATCTAGTTGCTGATCATTTGATTCGGATCGAACGTGTATCTGATGCAGATTCACCTATTCGGGATGATTTCCCGGATGATCATTTGTATATATTGTATAGTATTTCTGACTCTCTTTCTACTCCCTGGTTTGCTAACATTGTCAATTATTTAGTTGCCTCTGTTTTTCCTCCCTTAGCATCTAAGGCCCAAAAAGATAAAATTAAAAGTGATGCTAAGCATTTTATTTGGGATGACCCCTACATGGTGGAAATTGTGCAGTGATCAGGTAATTAGACGATGCATTCCAGATCATGAGACTGACTCAGTCCTGCAGTTCTGTCATTCTTCCGCACCGGGAGGTCATCTAGGTGTTCAAAGGACAACTCGCAAAGTGCTTGATTGTGGTTTTTATTGGCCCACCATCTTTAAAGATGTGTGGAAGGTCTGCAACACTTGTGAGCAGTGTCAGAGAGCAGGAAATACACTTACATGGCGACAACAAATGCCTCAGCAACCTATGTTATTCTGTGAGGTGTTTGATGTTTGGGGTATAGATTTCATGGGCCCTTTTCCTGTCTCTTTTGGTTATGTTTACATTCTCCTTGCAGTTGACTATGTTTCAAAATGGGTGGAAGCCAAGCCCACTAGAACTAATGATGCTAAAGTTGTTGCAGACTTTGTCAGGTCTAATCTGTTTTGCAGGTTTGGAGTACCTAAAGCAATTGTTAGTGATCAAGGAACCCATTTTTGCAACAGGACAATGCATGCCCTGCTTAAAAAGTACGGGGTGGTACACAGGGTATCCACACCATACCACCCCCAGACCAATGGACAGGCAGAAATTTCTAACTCGAAAATCAAGCGAATTTTAGAGAAGATTGTGCAGCCAAGCAGGAAAGATTGGAGTACCAGGCTTGATGATGCTCTCTGGGCACATCGGACTGCCTACAAAGCACCCATAGGAATGTCTCCTTATCGGGTTGTCTTTGGAAAGGCATGTCATCTTCCAGTGGAAATTGAGCACAAAGCTTACTGGGCAGTGAAGACTTGCAACTTCTCTATGGATCGAGCTGGTGAGGAAAGAAAGTTGCAACTGAGTGAGTTAGATGAAATCCGCCTAGAAGCCTACGAGAATGCCAAGTTCTACAAAGAAAAGACCAAGAAGTTCCATGATAGCATGATAGTTAAAAAGGACTTCATGGTTGGGCAAAAAGTGTTATTGTATAATTCTAGGCTTGGACTCATGAGTGGTAAGTTGAGGTCTAAATGGATTGGTCCTTTTGTTGTTACTAATGTTTTTCCTTATGGTACAGTTGAGATCAAAAGCAACTCCACAAACAAGAGCTTCAAGGTCAACGGACATCGACTTAAGCCATTCCTCATGAACCCTTCTTTAGTGGACGTAGTGGTGGAAGAGACTTCCTTACTCCACCCTACTCTTCCTCCACCATGACTTAGGGAGTTTTTCTTTTCCTACCTCCTTCTTTGCTTTTATTACACTTGTCCGATTCTCTTTGATGATTTAATTGTTTTTAATCTTTTAATTGTGCTACATTGAGGACAATGTGTTGTTTAAGTATGGGGGGAGTGTTCTTTGGTTTGCTAGTTTTGTTGGTTTTGTTAATTTGTTAGTTGTGTTAATTTGTTAATGTTGTTAGTTTCGTCGGATTTTTAGTTTAATATTTTGGGTTAATTTTGTGTGCATGTACAACTTTGCATGTTTTTCTTTGAATTATAGGATATGTTCAAGAAATGGGTAATTATTTTGAAAATAAAAGTTCTTGACATTTTGTGACTTGAAATCCTTGATTCTCCTCTACATGTCATGATAGTTTTGAAAGCTCAATTTGAAAGTGATGAGTTTACCTTTGTGAGAATTTGAGCCATCCATTATCATAATCATTTGGTGTGTTTTGCCCCATTGATTGCTTGCACAATAGCCTTGGCTTGATTCTTGTTGATGCTTCCTAATTCACATGCATATTTGGAAATGATTGAGGCAATTTTGTTCTTATAAGCTTCTAGCCAAATGGACTTACCTTGAATTAATTCCTTTGATAGCCCTTTTGAGCCTTGTTTCCCTTTCCTTGTTTTGAAGCTCACTACAAGCCTTAAATGAAAAACCATGATATCACCATATCCTTAAGGAATTTTGGAGCTTTGGAATTGTTTTGGGAATAAGTGTGGGGGGTTTTTTGTTTCATTGGATAACTTGTTTTGTTGGCTATGCTTCGTGATGTATTTTGGGCCATACTTGATGTACATTGTATATTGGTTAAATGTTGGACATGCTGAATGAAATGTTGTTTCTCAAAGGCTATAGAGTAAAAAAATAAAATTCGAAAAAAAAAAGAAGAAGAAAAAGAAAAGCAATAAAGTTGAGTGAATAAGATCTTAAATGGCACAAGAATGATGAAACTCTTGGTTCTACTCTTTATGTTTAATTTTTATCTTTACTTCTTTTTATTTTCTTATTTTTTTTCTTAATATGCACTTATTCCCCATTGCTCCTCTATTTCTTTGGGATTTAGCTACTTATTCCATATTTCTCCATACCTTGTCCTTGGCCCCATTACAACCTTAAAAGACCTTTTGATCCTCATGTGCTTGTGTTTGTGGGTTAATTGTCAATTTTAGAATCTTGCCAAGTTTATGTGGTGTTTGCTTTCATGGGTGCTTTGAGGGTAAATAGTAGCCTAGACACTTGAGAGATAGAGTGTATATCTTGTGAGGCTTTATCACTTTTCATTCTTGAGCTGATTAACTATTTTGCCATGATTGGGTTGCTTGGATGATTTTCATGAATGTCTAGACTTTTTGGATCTCCTTATGTTAGATGTTACTCATTCCTTTCATTCCTTGATGTTCATTGAGAAATATGTGAATGTTTTTGTCTGTCTCTCTTTGATATCCTTGGATTTTGTTCTTTGTTTCATTTTGCCCAGGAGTGCAAAAGGCTAAGTATGGGGGGTTTTGATGTGCCATCATTTTCTTCTATTTTCTAAACCCTTTTTGCACCATTTTAATTACTGATTGGTCTTAATTGTCAATTAATTAGGCAGTTTTATTATTTGGGCTCATTTAGCTAATTTGATGTTTTTAATCTAATTTCAGGAATTAATGAAACATTGGGCTTAATCCAGATTTTGGTTATGGACTTGAAGAGGGCAAATAAAGCAGCACTTACCTTAGTTAATTTCCAATTAGGAAATTTTGCAATTTTATTATGTTGTTCAGTGTTTATTTCGTTTTGGGCCAGAGTATTGTAATAGGGCCCAGTGACTTTGAGTGACTCTTTTTAAATAGCAGCCTTGGGATTCGTGTAAGGCATTTTGGGAGGCTATTCATTATTCAGAGCTTTTGTTTTAGGGTTTTACGTTTTCTGCTTTGATGCTACTGTTCACTTAATGCAATTTTACATTTTCTGCTTCTAATTACAGTTTCGTTCTTGCTTCTTCTTCTACTCTCATTTACGTTTCTGTTTCATTTACATTTCTATTCATTTACGTTTCTGTTTCATGTTTCATTTGCGTTTTCTATTTGAATCCATGGAAGACTAGATTTTCTGGTGTTGTTTCCTTTTGAGGACGAAGCCCAACTCTCTTTGAGGTTTCGCTTGTAATGTGGTTTCCTGGAAGTTTTCCCTTCACCAGTTATCCCAATTTCGTGAATATTAATCAATGCACTCTTCGTGTTCGATTAATTGCCTCTGAGCCTAACTTGCGTTCATGCTTAATGGACGAAGGGCTAACTGGTGTATGTGGTGTCTAATCACGTATTGAAAACCCTAAGTTGATTTTCGCTTAGTAAATTGAAATAGGGTTGGATTAAGTGGTTGACTGTTAGGGACGAATTCTCCATAACCCAGGATAAGAGAATGGCTTCTGAATCAGAGGAAACAACCCGTTTTTAATATTAGTAGTTTCGTATTCCAGTTTACTTGTTCTGCTCTTTCATTACCAAACAACCAAACCCCCCCCCCAATCGTTACTGTTACTGCAAGTATATTATGAACATTTGGTTTGTCACTGCTCGTTGGGAAACGACCTAGGATCACTTCCTAGTTACTGCATTTTCATGTTTATTTGATTCGGGTACGGCCTCGATCACAGGGGCATTGACAAGAGCCTAATATTATTAGGATTATCAACAAAGCAAGAACTAATTCTAAGAAAGCATGCAAATGGATGTGTGTAAATGTGAATAAAGGTAAGAACTTGGGTGGTGGTGGGGGAGTTACTCTGTTCTGGTCAATGACGTCAACAATGACAACGAGCCTGCCATATTCCTTACCGTAGTTGATTTGGGCAACCCTCCCAATCTCAACATACCTCTTGAAAGGCTAAACAAGAAACAAAGAAAACACAGTTAAAATACGACAATATGAAAGAGAAGAAGTAGCGTAGAGTGAAAAAGAGAGGGAGAGGAATCACCATTTTGGCTGTAGATTGCAGAGAGGCAGACACGGTACATGCATCAAGGCGAAGCCACCTTCTCCGAGCTGGCGCACGATGCGAAAGCATTTCTCGTTGATCCAAACATCACCTCCACCGTTCACGAAGTCGTAAAGTGCGTTTAACCCGGACTCCAAGCTGACGCGTGAGGGGTGGAGCATCTCGAAGGCGAGGTTGCAGCGTAGGGCGCGCGACGTGATGCCGTAGGGGGCGGAGTTGATGTTGTGTTGGTTGTTGATGATTTTTCCGATTGTTGGTGTGGAAGCAAAGCTTCATGATGAATCAACAATGATTCAAAGGTGTTTTGATGATAACAATAATGACAACAAAAGATGATGACAAAGGTGATGAACAAAAAGCTCAAAAGATCAAAGAACAACTCAAGTGAATCAAAGAACATCTCAAGTAAATCAAGAACAAGTCAAGAGTTCAAGAATCAAGGAGAATTCAAGACTCAAGAAGAAAGCCTAGAATCAAGAATCAAGACTCAAGATCTCAAGAATTAAGATCAAGATTCAAGACTTAAGATTCAAGAATGAAGAAAAGACTCAATCAAGATAAGTATTAAAAAGTTTTTTCAAAACTTTGAATAGCACATGAGTTTTTGACACAACCTTTACCAAAGAGTTTTTACTCTCTGGTAATCGATTACCATATTGTTGTAATCGATTACCAGTAGCAAAATGAGTTTGAAAAAGTTTTCAAACTGAATTTACAACGTTCCAAATATTTTCAAAAGTCTGTAATCGATTAAAATGTTTTGGTAATCGATTACCAGTGTCCTTGAACGTTGAAATTCAAATTTAAAAATGAAGAGTCACATTGTTTCACTCAAAAGCTTTGTGTAATCGATTACACTTATTTGGTAATCGATTACCAGTGTTTGTTTCTGAAAAATCTAAAGATGTAACTCTTCAAAAAGGTTTTGACTTTTTCAAATGGGTTTTAAGTTTTTCTAAAAGTTATAACTCTTCTGAATGTCCTTCTTGACCAGACATGAAGAGTCTATAAAAGCAAGGCTTTTTTTTGCATTTTCTATCAATCTTTCTAACAACAATCTTGAATACTTTTCCAATCATTTCATTACAATCCTTTACAAGCCTTGAATCTCTTTGAACTTCTTCTTCTTCTTTGTACCAAAAGCTTTCTGAAGTTTTCTGGTTTTCTAAACCTTGAAAACTTGTGTTATTCATCTTTTTCATTCTCTTCTCCTTTTGCCAAAAAGAATTCGCCAAGGACTAACCGCCTGAATTCTTTTTATGTCTCTCTTCTCCCTTTTCCAAAAAAACAAAGGACTAACCGCCTGAATTCTTTTGTGTCTCCCTTCTCCCTTGTCAAAGAATTCAAAACGACACAGTCTGAGAATTCTTTTGATTCTTCCCATTCCCTAATACAAAAGCGTTCAAAGGTTTAACCGCCTGAGAATTCTTTTGTATCCCCCATTCACAAAGTATCAAAGGTTTAACAGCCTGAGATCTTTTTCTTAACACATTGGAGGGTACATCCTTTGTGGTACAAGTAGAGGGTACATCTACTTGGGTTTGACTGAGAACAAGAGAGGGTACATCTCTTGTGGATCAGTTCTAGTGGGGGGTACATCCACTAGGTTCAAAGAGAACAAGGGAGGGTACATTCCTTGTGGATCTTTGCTTGTAAAAGGATTTTTACAAGTTTGAAAGAAATCTCAAGGACCGCAGGTCGCTTGGGGACTGGAGGTAGGCACGGGTTGTTGCCGAACTAGTATAAAAACTCTTGTGTGTTTGTTTCCTTCTTCCCTACTCTTTTACTTTCCGCTGGGCATTTAATTTTCACTTTTAATTTCTGTTAAGTTTCTCTTCTACTCCATATTCTCTTAACAACAAAAGTAAAATCCTTAAAAGAGTAATTTTTAATTGGTAAAGTTTTAGGAATAATTAATTCAGCCCCCCCCCCCCTTCTTAATTATCCTGAGGCCGCTCGATCCAACAGTTGGTATAGATTTGAGAAGAATGCAGTGTAAATGATGGATTAGGGTGAATGTTTTAGGGATTTTGAAATTGTGAGGAGTGAAGGAGCGTGTGACTGTGAGAAGAAAGAGAGAGTGACCATTCAAAAAATTCGACAAAGTGAGTGTGCTGCCCAACAAGAGAAAGAAAGCGAAAAGGTTGCACTGCCCAATGAAAGAATGAGAAAGTGTAAACATTTAAAGATGGTTTTTTTTTTACAAAACCATCTTTGTATATAACTCAATTAGTACAGTTTTTGAATAACCATACTTAAACTCATAATATTAATGTGTTTAATTACAATACTGCCATTACCTTATTTTCAAAGACATATATGGCCGACCGTAGTTATTAGTGCGTCGTAATAAACAATTATTTTAGTAGTGCATGTTTATTTTAGAATAGTCTTGAAATAATTTCTAGCCTGATCAATAACATGAACAGTGTTGAACATTTCATCTAATTCTTTGTTAATCTTCATCATTATGTTAGACATTTTCTTCCAGTTTTGTTGATGTTCATCCATGGTTTATAAACTCTATTTACAATATAAACATGACATTAATATGCATGATAGATTTGACATACCAATATGATATTCCTATTTTGGGGGCTTAAGGCTGTGGCAAAATTCTCACACCATCACAAAGTCCCATTAACAAGCACATACACACAAAACCATGCAAACTAGAAACAATATTGTGCAACCAAAGCCTATTTTCTAACAGTGTGTACATGAAGCTACTATCATATACATGACCCAGAAGGCCACAACTATATACAACAAGATGCACTATTATAGCTTAAAAACACATGTATAATTTAACTTCCATGGTAATAACCACAAACCAAGCAAAAATATAGAACAAACAACAACACTATCATAGCTTACAACACAAGCTTCATTAGAGAATCGCAATAACAACAACACTAACATTTACATCATTATCAATTTCAGAGAGTACATTTTCAGACATAAAGCAAACGCATTGCGATGCTATCACCACATCACCCGTGTTTCATCTTCTCGAAACCAAATAGGACTTATTTGTCACAAGGTATGGAGAAGACGAAACACAACTAAGGTGGTGACGACAGAACATTGGAATGTGAGGAAGAAGAGGTGCGAGGAATAGGATGTGTTGACGGCTTACCTGCTAAGGGAGCAAATGCAGCGGAGATGCAAAGAGGCGCGAGGAGGCACGAGGAGGAGAACAGGTGAGGAGGCGAACAAACAAGAATGCAAGGAAGAGTGCGCACGAGAGAAAATATGGCTCGTAGAGACATTTCAAATATTTTTAAATGTAGGTTTTAACATCGGTTTCTACTAAAAACCGATGCATTGATTTTTAGTAAAAAAAAGTTGATGTTAACATTAGCATCACATAGTTAACATTGATTTTTCGGAAAACCAATGTTAACGAAGTCACATTATTTACAATATTGCCACCGCATTTTTGTTAACATTATTGGTTTTATCGAAAACCGATGTTAAGGCAATGATGTTAAATGTATATTTTGTAGTAGTGACTTACTATTTTCACTCAAACATTCTAAAGTATGCAAAATCGGGGTGTTACATTATTGACATCAAATACCACTTCATTCTTTCTAAGAAGAGGTTCGATGTCCAAAAAGTTGATACGAGGAAGAATCCAACTAATATATTCACGAAGCTTATTCCAAGAAGCAAGTTCATGCACTGTCTGGATCTACGTAACGTACATTGTTGAAAATGATTTGAGTTACTTGTAATTCAAAAATGTTATTGAAAATGATTTGAGTTACTTGCTTCTATATTGGTCATCCAATATTTTATAATCTAGTGGAGTGCCCAGTCACACAGAATGAAATGTCTACTCTGATAGTTCATTGACATAGGTTATGTTGTAATTGTAATTATTTGTCTATTTTTTTAGTTAGTCAGTTAGTTGTTGTCTCCTTTATTAGAAGCTTTGTATTTTGGATTCAGTGAACTTGAGAGTGCTTTGAACCCTAAACCCTAAATCCCTTCATTGTAAATTTTGTTATTCACAATAAACTTAATAATTTTGAGCAACATTTTTCTTCTCTTTCTATCATCTGAACTTTTCTGTTCGAATATAACTTTTCTAATATTTTCTAAAAAAAACAGACAAAATATTTTAGAAGGACAAAATTCAAATTTTATGAATTTTATAAGGAAAAAAAATATTTTAGCCTATTATAAATTTGGTGGATGCACGTCGATACACATCATAAAGCATAGGCAATAGAATTAGTTATAGTGTGCAAAATACGAGGTAGAGCAAGATAATGATGAAAAGTTTATATATTGATGTGAACAGACCATGTGTGAGCAGCATTATTCACACCCTCAACTTGGTGCAGCTCCACCAACATGGAACTAACCGTGAATCTAATGCTCTTGTCCTTGGTTTAACTTGTTGAGACACGAATGTTGGACATTTTAGTGTAATTGATCTCTTTGTTATGTTAAAATAAGAGTGCACGCTTGTTTTAATGTAATAACGAGATGTTCGGTTTAGGCAAATGGTTGGAAGTTACATGGAAGTTACTAAAACTTCTATCAACGGCAGTTTTTAAAAAGAAATAACTTCCATCAACCGCCAAAAACCACCTTTTCTTTGATCATAAATAATCATTCTGGTTCAGAAAGCATAACGGGTGACAAAATATACAAGACCAAAACAAAACTCTTGAATTATAATCTTCTGATTTTATCCGATTGAACAATTTTGGTTGAACCCCAAAATTTGATTCAATCTGAAAGTGTTATACACAACTTCAGATTTATCCAGTATCATCTCGATTTTTCAAATTAACCAACAAAAGATTGAATCAAATCTTTCGAGATGACGAATGATAGTTCGAAGATGACAAGCAAGTTTGCGAAGTTGGACAAGTTTGAAGGGCAGGATTTCAGAAGATGGCAGAAGAAGATGCACTTTCTCTTGACAACATTGAATGTGGTGTATGTGCTGAGTACACCGATGCCGGTGTTTATGGAAGACGAAACTCTGGATCAAACAAGGAAGCGTTCGAAATGGGAGAACGACGATTACATTTGTCGTGGACACATTCTGAACGGTATGTCTGACTCTCTCTTTGATATTTATCAAAATGTTGAGTCTGCTAAGGAATTATGGGACTCTCTTGAATCCAAGTATATGGCAGAAGATGCTTCAAGTAACAAATTCTTAGTTAGTAATTTCTTTAATTACAAAATGATTGATTCGAGGCCTGTTATGGAACAATATAATGAACTGCTGCGGATTTTGGGTCAGTTTACTCAACATGATTTGAAAATGGATGAATCCATTGCAGTTTCATCTATAATTGATAAACTGCCTTCTTCTTGGAAAGACTTCAAGCATACCTTGAAACATAAGAAGGAAGAGTTGACTCTGGTTCAACTCGGTAGTCATTTCATGATTGAGGAGTTGCTGAGGGCTCAGGAAATTGACAAAGTCAATGATAAAAAACGTAGCAGGTTCCTTTTCCGTTAATATGGTAGAGGAAAGTGGAACAGTTAAGCAAAATTATAATGCTAAAGGTAACAAACGCAAATTTCAAGGAAATAAGAACAAAGGTCCAAACAAACAGACAAAATTGTCATGTTGGAAGTGTGGGAAACCTGGTCATTTAAAGAGGGATTGTCGAGTGTTCAAAGGAAAGAACAAGACTGGTCCAAGTGGGTCTAATGGTCCTGAAAAGCAACAAGGATGATGACGTTGCTTGGTGGTTTGATTCGGGAGCAACAAGCCATGTGTGCAAAGATTGTCGTTGGTTCAAGGAATTTAGACCTATCGATGATGGCTCTATTGTGAAGATGGACAATGTTGCAACTGAACCAATCCTAGGATTAGGTTGTGTGAATTTTTTTTTTACTTCCGAAAAAAGTTTGTATTTGGATAATGTCTTATTTTTACCTAGTATTCGTAAGAACTTATTGTCTGGTATGGTTTTAAATAATTGTGGTTTCAAGCAAGTACTTGAAAGTGACAAGTACATCTTGTCAAGACATGGTTCGTTTGTTGGATTTGGTTATCGTTGTAATGGAATGCTTAAATTAAACATTGATGTTCATTTTGTTCATGAATATGTTTGTATGGCCTCGTGTAGTTCTATAATTAATATGACAAAATCAGAAATTTGGCATGCTAGATTAGGACATGTTCATTACAAAAGATTAAAAGATATGTCAAAAACAAGTATGATTCCTCCTTTTGATATGAACATTGAAAAATGCAAAACTTGCATGTTGACCAAGACCACTAGGAAACCTTTTAAGGATGTTAAAAGTGAGACTAAAGTCTCAGACCTTATTCATAGTGATTTGTGTGATTTGCATGCTACTCCATCATTAGGTCATAAAAAAAATATCTTGTTACTTTTATTGATGATGCATCAAGGTATTGTTATGTATATTTATTAAATACAAAAGATGAAGCTCTTGATAAATTTAAAATTTATAAGAAAGAGGTAGAACTTCATCAAAATGGGCTAATTAAAACTCTTCGTACGGATAGGGGAGGTGAGTATTATGATCCGGTTTATTTTCAATCTACTGGAATAATACATCAAACTACAGCTCCCTATACACCACAACAGAATCGTGTAGCCGAAAGGAAGAATAGAACCTTGAAAGAAATGATGAATTCCATGTTATCCTATTCGGGTTTAAGTGAAGGATTTTCGGGTGAGGCTATGTTGACAGCCTGTTACTTGTTGAACCGAATTCCTAACAAAAGGAATAAGGTTACCCCATATGAACTTTGGCACAAAAAGACACCAAATTTGAGTTATCTCAAAATTTGGGGATGTAGGGCTGTAGTCAGGCTTACAGAACCTAAAAGGAAAACCATAGGTGAAAGAGGTATAGATTGCATATTTATTGGATATGCTGAACATTCTAAAGCATATAGATTTATGTGCTAGAATCTAATGATTCTGTTGCTGTGAACTCGGTTATAGAGTCACGGGATGCTATCTTTGATGAACAAAGATTTACATCTATACCTAGGCCAAAGGACATGAATTCCATGTCGAAAGTCTCAGTTAATATTGAGGATATACCTTCAACTAGTACTGAAACTAGAAAGAGTACGAGAGTAAGAAAGGCTAAGTAATTTGGTGATGACTTTCAACTCTATTTGGTTGAAGGGTCAAGGAATGATATTGAATTTCAATATCAATATTGCCTTAATGTTGAGGAAGACCCAAAGACTTTTAGTGAAGCAATGGCTTCAAGGGATATTGTATTCTGGAAAGAAGCAATCCAAAGTGAGATGGATTCCATCATGCAAAATAATACCTGGAAATTGGTTGACTTACCTCCTGGATCTAAGCCATTAGGATGTAAGATGATCTTTAGGAGAAAGATGAAAGTGGATGGTACTGTTGACAAGTACAAAGCCAGATTGGTTATCCAAGACTTTAGGCAAAAGAAGGGTATTGATTTTTTCGATACATATGCTCCTGTTGCTAGGATATCCACTATTAGACTGTTGTTAGCACTTGCTGCTATCCACAATCTGGTGATTCACCAAATGGATGTGAAAACTGCATTCTTAAATGGTGAATTGGATGAAGAGATATACATGAAACAACCTGAAGGGTTTGTTATGCCAGGAAATGAAAATAAGGTGTGTAAACTGATGAAATCTCTTTATGGCTTGAAACAAGCGCCTAAACAATGGCATCAAAAATTTGATGAGGTTGTGTTGTCTAGTGGTTTTGTTCTAAACCAAGCAGATAAATGTCTATACAGCAAGTTTGATACTCATGGCAAAGGAGTTATCATTTGTCTGTATGTAGACGACATGTTGATCTTTGGTACCGACCAAGATCAAGTTGATGAAACTAAGGAATTTTTTTCTTCTAAGTTTGATATGAAAGATATGGGGGAGGCGGATGTGATCTTAGGAATAAAGATCAAACGTGGAAACAATGGCATTTCCATCTCTCAATCACATTATATTGAGAAGATATTGGAGAAATTTAATTTTAAAGATTGTTCTCCGATAAGTACTCCCATTGATCCTAACCTGAAGCTATTACCTAATAAAGGTGTAGCAGTGTCTCAACTTGAATACTCAAGGGCGATAGGATCACTCATGTATGCAATGATTAGTACTAGGCCTGATATAGCTTATGTTGTTGCTAAACTTAGTAGGTTTAGAAGTAATCCCAGTTCTCAACATTGGCAAGCTATGAATAGAGTATTCAAGTACTTAAAGGGAACCATTGACTATGGTTTGACATATACTGGATTTCCTTTGGTTATTGAAGGTTACTCTGATGCAAGTTGGATAACCAATATGGAAGATTATTCATCCACAAGTGGTTGGGTATTCCTCCTTGGAGGAGGTGCTATCTCTTGGGCATCCAAGAAACAGACCTGCATTACAAATTCAACAATGGAATCTGAATTTGTAGCTTTAGCAGCAGCTGGTAAAGAAGCTGAGTGGCTAAGAAATCTGATCTATGAGATTCCATTGTGGCCCAAACCTATACCTCCCATGTCTATCAAGTGCGATAGTCAGGCTACTTTGGCTAAGGCATATAGTCAAGTGTATAATGGGAAGTCTAGACACTTGGGTGTTAGACACAACATGGTTCGGGAGTTAATCATGCATGGTGTGATATCAGTGGAGTTTGTGAGAACTCAGCATAATTTGGCCGATCATTTAACCAAAGGGTTAAGTAGAGATCTCGTGAAAAGGTTGGCTGTGGGATTAGGATTAAAGTCCATCTGAAATCTCTTATGTTAAGATACCCAATTCCCATCTAATATAACATTAGGTGCTAAATTCAATGTGGAAAGCTTAACATGTAGAGATTGGAACACATCATCGAAAGTATCCCAAAAGGTATGTGTTCGGTTCTGTAAGTTAAGGAGGTTGGAGTATAACTCCTCAATGGTTCTTTTGAAAAATTGCATTTGCAGGTGCACGAAAGAAAAGAACTACCTATATAAGCATGAAGTTTAGCCGCTTCAAGAAGCTGGGACTTGGCTTTGATATGCTTATGAAGGATAGGGACACAGGCTAGTAAACTAGTGTCGAGCAAGAGTAATGTTATAAACTATTGTGCAGATTATCTTCATGTATTCATTATGAATAGAAAGGGTTCAATCCTTAGTGACACCCTGATATTCGAATATTTGAAACGTGTAATTTGCTAACATGAAATTCAATCGTCACGATATTTCATCTATGCAGTAGTTTGTTGTATGTTATGACTTTGGTGATTTGATCGGTAATTACACTAAAATGGGGGAGGTTTGTTGGACATTTTAGTGTAATTGATCTCTTTATTATGTTAAAATAAGAGTGCACGCTTGTTTTAATGTAATAACGAGATGTTCGGTTTAGGCAAATTTTGGAAGTTACATGGAAGTTACTAAAACTTCTATCAACGACAGTTTTTAAAAAGAAATAACTTCCATCAACCGCCAAAAACCACCTTTTCTTTGATCATAAATAATCATTCTGGTTCAGAAAGCATAACGGGTGACAAAATATACAAGACCAAAACAAAACTCTTGAATTATAATCTTCTGATTTTATCCGATTGAACAATTTTGGTTGAACTCCGAAATTTGATTCAATCTGAAAGTGTTATACACGACTTCAGATTTATCCAGTATTATCTTGATTTTTCAAATTAACCAACAACGAAGTGGGTTGTGAGTTTGTCGTTAATTAGAAAGGCGGGAGACATTATCCGAGGGTCGTCCTAGACCATCACTCATTTATGATCCTGATTAATTTGTACATAACATGCAATAAAAATTTATTATTTATTTTGTAAAATTAAAAAATTTAAATGTGTCAAATTAAGATTGATGGAGATCATAAGCTCTTAATGGTTTGGGACTACCTAATAATTTCTGGAGAAAGATGTGAGCGAAACGGCAGTACTTAGTTGCATGAAACGGCAAAGGTAACGCATCCGGTTTGTTGGTGAAAGTGTGAGTAAACGCAATTGCGTTGCTTCCAAAATCACGAGGGAAGCGTGTGTTGGTGTTGGGCTTGATATCTTATCCCCTCTTACATTGACGTAAAACGCGCCTTGTCAGATTCTCACTCGCATTCCATATTCTCAACCTTGCTTCTTCATTTCAACAATTCAATTGCCATTCTACTTGGGCCTCACTCTTCTTTTAATAAACTTTTTTCTTTTAATAATTATCGTGTATCTTAACTGTTTTGAGGTTTTCTAAGGAAATAACAGAAAATAAAATGAGAAAGCTAGGTTAAAGGGATAAGTGGAATAGGTCCCATGATAACCATGCGTACATGACTTTTTAGGTGATTAATGGAGATAATATAATCTATTCTTCATGTTTCTTTGCCTTGGTATGCTTAGAGGAGTCAGGAATTAACTATATCAAAATGTTTTGAGTTTAATTAATTACACTTTTAATTCTTTTAGTTTAGAATATGCAATTTTAGTCCCTAGCTTCATCGATTTTATTTGTAAAATTAAGTAAGTTTGATCTCTTCATTAATTTATTTCTAATTAGAACTTTTATATTCATTATCCTGAAAAACTCATCAATTCTTATTTTCTATTCAAAATTTTCACAATTTGATTTAATTAAATTTTTAGAGCTTTTTTTTTACTCAAAACTCATCGCCCCAACTAATTAAAAAATGGCTAAAATTCTCTCTCTCTCTCTCTCTCTCTCTCTCTCTCTCTCTCTCTCTCTCTCTCTCTCTCTCTCTCTCTCTCTCTCTCTCTCTCTCTCTCCATATCCTAATTTTACATCTGATCATAAAATCCTTCAAAATTTATTAAGTTTTAACTAGAATTGTAACTTCTTTTCTTTTAAAAGGATTTCTTGTCCCAAATATATAACAAATTCTAAGTATTTAAAGAGAAATAAGAATTAAGGGTATATTTAATTAGAAAAATTAATAAAGAGAATAAATTTGTTTAATTTAAATATCGAACTTCTAAGTGGCTAAAATATAAAAGATCAAAATCAGACACAATTTAAATTTTAAAAAATAAAGCAAAAGTACATTATTTAAGCTTAAATTTTATGTCTATTTGATAGTTATGAAATTTGTATAAATAGCAATATATAATTGATATGTACACATACATAAATAATTTCAAAGCACTATTTTTTTTTGGAAGCAAGATATTTATATAGTTGAAAGTCATGATATTGACTTTCAAGTATGTTGCAAAGCATTATTATTACTTAGAATGTGGAAGTAAAAAAAAAAAAAAACGAGTGGCGACAAAGGTGCAAACCACAATTAGTCCAATGTCTGTAATATAGTGATAAAGCAAGGGTGTTTGATTATCCCACGTACATCTCTCGTGATGTGCATATATAGTGTTAGTTTTTGCCATAGAGGAAAGGAAAAAGAGTGACACTAATTTCAAATGGAAATTGCTCTCTCATAAAAGAATTCAAGAGGAGGAAGAACAACAAGTATATTAAAACTATATCTACATAGTTATATCTCTCTCTTGAGATTTGAAACGTAGAGATATGGAATGGAGGAAGTGCTACTTGGATGTGATATTGGTGCCCTTGGGATTTCTAACAAGCATTGGGTACCATTTCTGGCTATGGCACAAGGTTCGAACTCAGCCACACACAACCATCATTGGCATCAATGCTAGTGGCCGTGGAAATTGGGTTAATGGCATGATGAAGGTACCAATCTTACTTCCATTTTTGTATTTAGTTTTGGCTTGCTAAGAGTATATATAATTCTTTCACTATTATTTACGATATTTTATTTTTTCAAATTACCAGTACTACAACAAAACTTGCTTTTATAATGGCTAATGGCCGATGAAACATGAAAAGGACTATTTTTAATGAAGCACTTTTCGTAACAAATACGCAAAATTTTGATTTCCTTTAAATATTATTTTACAAATTTTTTATACTTTTTTTAATTAATATTCGTTTTGAAAATTGTCATTTGTCCACCATATTGGTTCATGTATTTTGTGCAACTAACAGCGCTCATGAAACATATCTAAGTCCACAATTTTTGCACCAAATAAACGTTGGTAGGTAAAAGGTTCATTTATAATAGTATGGGTTTATACCAACAATAAATTAGCACACTTGTTATAATTACTAATAACCAATTCTGATTTGACCTTAATTTATTTGTCGGTAAATGTTTTACCAATCATTTCTACAAGGCACAATACTTACTGTCAAAAATGACTATTAGTTAAGAATATTAAAAAGAAATTGATTGTTAAAGCATATCTATGAGAGATTAAATTAACTAATAATTGATAACGTATTACTATACATAATTGCAAGATAGAGGGAAAATAATTATAAAGAAAACGAATTAAGATTTTTTACGGGAAGAAAATTATTTCATTCATAATCAAAGGATAAATGTATAAAGGAATATGATCGAAGGTTTGGATACAACTATGAAATCTAGACATGTACACCATAGATAGTATGAAAACGAATTTAGTTTAAACCCTACGTTTTCTGGTTCTAAAATTCAATACTATATTACATTTTTTTGCCTTGATCCATGTTCTATGTTAACTCTAAGTTGTTAATTCGTAAAATATCCTAATAAAAAAAAGATTTTCGTATAATGGATTTTCGAAGGTAGGAGAACAATATATTGTGCAACTAGCTAGCTGATTTTATATATACCCTGTACCCTGGTTTTTAGCATTCAGGAATCATATTTTTCTGTAACTAATTTTTGAGATGAGCACTGATCAGAAACATTGTATAGTAATTTTTGTGCACGTAGCATTTCCTGGAAGAATAAGAAGGACAAGGAATAAATTACATCTGAAAAAGTTCTCTTCGCAATAGGATATTGCATGTTTATTCTATATTCCTAAGCATTTAGCTTTTTTAAATTTATTCGTGTTCCTCCTGCTGGAAGATAAATGCCACTTAAACAACCATGCATAAACAAAAGCAAGACAGAATGTTCTTTATGGTACAATTAGGTGAATATCCATATCAAGTGCCTTCAAAGTAGACCTAGATAATGTGCATTACAAATCCACATATTAATGGTAATATATTCAAAGAAATTTGTGCATATTTAAATTAATTAATTTTGGAAATTACTTTCTTTTACAATTACTAGTATTTTTCTATAATTGCTACTTATGTACACAGAATATATAATATCTGTGGTAATAATTGCTAGTAATGTATAATTTTTAATTTACATTAATCCGTACCAATGCCATATCAGCGTATGTATCTTAACAACCTCCCAAAACAAATCAACAGTATTCTGATTTAGTGCGTGCTGAGTCGTGAATAACATGCGGTGTTTTCTACGATCCTCCTTGTTCCTTAGAAACGTTGTCCCACGATACAATGTCTCACGACACGAATAAAAAGCATGCTTTTAAACCACAAACTATCATAAATTCAATTATATATCGATCTAATTTATAAAACATTGAGAAAAAATATTTCTTTTTGCTGCTTTAATTCTTCACTCTATGCAAATAACAAGTCTTATCATGATACAAAAACAAATCTTTTTTGTTACGAAAACAAATCCTTTATCTTATTTACCCAAACCAAATCTGTCATATGTAGTATGTACGTTGCCCAACAAGAACATTCGGCGAGTCTTCCCATCACTTCTCTTTTCTTTATCTTCTATAGATATATTTGTTTTCATCAACTAATAGTTTATTCGAAACAAGAGCCAGAGTAGTTTACATTCGAAACAAGAGGATATTGCAACGATGAGTTAAATTTTTTTTACTATAAATATTATAATTTGGATCTTACTAAGTGTATTACTATTTTAATGACATTAGTTAAGAAATTAAAAACATAATTTTTTATTAAAAGTCATGCAAAAATACACTTAAACATCATAAAGAAATACATTTTTAGATATTTTAATAAATATTTTTTTGTTTCCTTAATCATCGTTTTTAGAGAAATAGTTAAATTTTGCCTAAAAGAATTATATTATCAACAATCAGGCATCATTATTGTTATAAGTTAAAAGTTATACTTATAATTAATTTAAAAGTTGTTGGACTTATCATACATGTTAAAAGTTGTTACACATGCTTCTATTTATATACTAGGTAGCTTCCTTGAGAAGTTTTCTTGAGAAAACTTCCTTGAAAAGCTTCTTTGAGAAAACTTCCTTGAAAAGCTAGAGCTTAGCTACACACACCCTTCTCATAACTAAGCTCACCTACTTGAGAAACTTCATTAAGAAGATTCCTAAAGAAGCTAGAGCTTAGCTACACATACCTCTCTAATAGCTAAGCTCATCTCCTTGAGATGAGAAGCTAGAACTTAGCTACACACCCCCTATAATAGCTAAGCTCAGCCCCATGACAAAAAACATGAAAATACAAAAAAAAGTCCTTACTACAAAGACTACTCAAAATGCCCTGAAATACAAGGCTAAAACACTATACTACTAGAATGGCCAAAATACAAGGCCCAGACAAAGGAAATACCTATTCTAATATTTACAAAGATAAGTGGGCTCATACTTAGCCCATGGGCTCGAAATCTACCCTAAGGCTCATGAGAACCCTAGGGCCTTCCCTTGGATCTTTGACCCAATCTACTTGGAGTCTTCTATCCAATGTCCTTGTGGGGTAGGATTACATCATTCCCTCCACCTTGGAAAGGATTTGACCTCAAATCTTGAGGTTCTTCATACTCTGAGCTCCTTCCCTGAACACCTGTAAAAAGAACAAAAACATATGTATTAGTGGTGTTTGTTATGTTGAACTAAGGTAAGGTCTGAAAATCCATTTCCTGGGCATCTTCCCATGAAGGAACATGGTTCCTCACCAACTCAATGAGTGGTGCTACAAGTATAGAAAAATATGGGACAAACCTTTGGTAAATGTTTGTTAAGTCATGGAAGCCCCAAATTTTTCTTATACTTGGTGGAGTGGGCCACTTAGGAATGACCTTTATTCTCTTAGGGTTCATGGGAACCCCTTGATCACTATTTGAAAAATTAAGAAAAGTAACGCAATAAAACATACCTTTTTCTGTATTTTCATATTGATTATTCACTACAAGAAAAATGACCTATGCTTACGGACGTTTTTTTCCTACAGACATTAATTAGTGTAGGTAAATCTCAAGAATACTTCTACCTACAAGTGACTAATGTAGGTAAAACTCAACCATTTGTACCAACTATTATTTGTTGTAAGTAAATTCATTCAAACTGAAAAAAGACTTCTACCTACAATTACATTGTGTAGGTAAAACTCCAAAAAACTTGTGCCTATGGTTGATTAGTGTAGGTAAAACTCAAAATGATTACTACCTACACAAGCACAGTGTAGGAAAAATTCTAAAAAACTTATACCTACAGCTATGTGATGTAGATAAAACTTCATAAAACATGTGTCTATAATTGATTGATGTAGGTATAACCTCAAAAGTCTTATACCTACGATTGTTAGTGTAGGTAAAACTCTTTAAGACTACTTAAATTTGAATACTAGTCTCTTGTTTTTTTAGTAAATACTCAATCTCAAAAAATAACCATTCAATTTAAATTAATTTTTAGTCAATAATTGTTTAAAATTTTAAAGATAAAATATATTAATTAGTAATATTAAATTTTAATTTAGATTAACATTATTTTTATGGATTAATTTAGATTAACATTATTTTTTATGGCAATTTCTTGTTAGTTTCAGGAATGATATTCATTTTATCCTGAAATCAAACTACAAAATGACCACAAGCCTTTGGATTATGGACCGGGCCGGGTATTTTAGTCAAATCCATTTCAATCTCCGTGTAAACCCTGCCACTCCGTTTTTTCTCTTCTTCTCGTGCTTCGGCGGAAATCGGCTTAGCTCTTCGACCGGTTAGTGCCACGGAACCAGTTTCACTTTCGGATCTGTAATCTAGGGTTTGAATTCGAAGAGGAAAACACTAATTTGTCTCTTCTTTTTGTTAATTAGAACGAATTTGTCCTTTTCTGCTTCAATCTTCGTCCTTTTTCTTAATAACGTTCTTGTTTTCATTGTTTTTCTTTTTCCGAAAGATAAGTTGTTTGGCCTGTTGGCTGATTCTGAGACTTTTTTCTATGGTAAATTTGAATTGGTGTTCCGTTTTTTTTTTTTAAATTGTTTTGAGGTGTGGTGAGGGTGAAGGTTTTATGTTTTATCTGTAGGATGATTTGAATCTTGTGATTTGTGAAGCACGTAGTCAATTGCTGAATTCGATGTGATTCTGAGAAGTTCTTCTTGGAAGATGTGGATCTTCCTTGCTAATTAGTTGTGTTTAGCTTGCAACGATTTCAATTTGTTGTTTATCCTGTTAGTTTGGAAATGTTTTAGGTGCATTTTGAATTTTCTCTTTATTTTGTTAGTTTTCTGGTGATACTGATTTTGAGCAAGCTTGCTAAATCTGGTTTTGTGGAAGATTTTAGTCTGGCTTGTTTTTGGTGCTGTTACTCTACACAACCTTTTTTCATCAGCTATTTGGTATTGTCAGGTTTTCCTTTTGGTTTTGGAGATTTTTATGTTTTCTCTTCTGTTTTGAGGATACATTTTGTCTTTTCTATGCTTTTATACTTTATTGTCAATAGTGTCTTATTTCTATTTTAGAAAATTGACCTGATTTGAAAACGTTGACTCCCAAATATCCTGGTATTTAACATGGATTTGAGTCGTTGTTGTTGACACTAGGCATTGCTAGTAGAGTTATAATTTTATGGAGGTCATTTTAGGGTAAAATAGGATTAACTATGGTTGCACCACGTTAGCTCTTTGGAGTCAAGGTACGCATTACATAAATTCTGCCACACACATATAAATTATGCTCAATTTCTTAACAACGTGATCTTGTCAGAGTTGATGATGATTAATTTTCTCTTTCGTATGCAGATGGTTCATCCAATTCTGGATCAGAGCTTCTTTCTTGACAATACTCACAAGATGAGACTTAAGGAGGAGTTTAGTAAGTACACCCGTGTTTTATCATATATTATAATTATAATCCTGCATAACTAAATCTAACTCACCTGTCGCTGTTGCTAGAAATTGAACCATGGACTTTTGAGCAACATGTTGGAGAAGCTGTCATCATTCCTTCTGGATGTCCATACCAGATTAGGAATCCTAAGATCTCTGTTACATTTGTATTAAAGATTTCTTACCCCATTTTTCTCTTTTTGAGTCAATTTAAAGAACAAAAACTTTAAACTATTCTTAACCTGATATAAATTATAAATTATGATTGGATGACTGTTTAAAATATCAATTTAAAGGTTTTTGTAATTCAGTGGTTGCATCTGGTGGAGGGCTAGTCCCGTTTTCATGTATGTTCCTTTATCAAGAAGTTGCCAGATTCCAATTTGTTGTTATTCCTTTTGATGATGTTCAGATTTTTATTTGATCATCACTGTAGCCTTTAATATGATAGTTTATTCATTAATACATTGAGTTTTTTTCCTACATGCTTACCTTTCAGTAAGTTATTCTTTTTTAACTTATTATCATTGAATATTTCTGCTATTTTTTGCCTCATAAAGGCAGGTCTTGTTTGAATACATTTCTTCATAAGCATTTATATGAGAAGAAAATAAGAAAGGTAAATTGAATCGAGATTCTGCCACAAAGTAAAATGAACTTTTGCAGTTAACTGTTATAGGAGCTTTCATCTAACTTCTCTAAAAGCTGAGATGCATAAGTTGGTTTTTAACTTATGGAAAAAACTTAATTTATTTTACTTTTTTATTCTTTTTTTTGCTAGTGTTTATGGGGAAGTTTATTCAAATGAGGCCTAACTTGTCTTCCAGCATTTGACTTGTATGAAAATTCAAATCACTCCCCTCACACACCCACCTCTCTCTCTGGTCCTTCTCATACTTTGTGCTTATTAAAAAGGGAATCATGATGACATTGCGTTATTTGGTTGTTATTCAAGAAGAAGCCTCTTTTATTGAATTCATTGTTGTATTCCTCGTGTTGACATTGTACTAAAATTGTGTTACTGCAGGGTAGTGCCAATTCAAAGTGCTCTCGATCACTGACTTGTATCACTGAATATCTTCTTTCAATTTATTTAAGTTATACTAAAAAATAGTAGTAATGTATAAGATCATAGGGCAGAGTGATTGGTGTGTTGGGTTGGAGTTAGCTGGAGTTGGGTTTCTTGTGTGGTGTGTTGGTGTTATGGGTGAGGGATGACGAAAGATAAGGTGTCTCTCCGACTCCGGATAATGGGAAGAAGCTAAAGGACAAAAGCGATTTTTGACGGTTTGCATTAATTCTACTTTCCTTCTTCTTCTTTTTTCCATTAAAAAATAGTCAATGATCCTGCTAAAGAAAATAAATAAATAAACAGTCCATAATTAGTCATTTTAGTTCCTTCGGCATCTATAATAGAAGTTAATTAATGACCTCTTTTAAAAAAATATTATTTTGATGTATCTTATGTGATTTTGAATTCTTTAGAATTAAAAAGAATTATTTATATAAACAATTATTATTTATATGTTGTTTAACTTTTTGTATTAAATATATATAAAAAAGAAATATAATATTTAAGTTAACAAAAGTTTCTCATCCCAAAAAAAAGAAATCATTTGATGTCTTGTTCAGGGAAAATAGCTATTTGTATTGATTGCTTTTGTATTTTTTCTTTTGAAATTAATGTACATTTTTAGTCTGACACTTCGACCACAGACTTCTCAATGATTTATAAACTTTATGGAACTTAAGTATCACTTAATCCCTATCACTAATTTCCCCTGTTCATTATTCTTTATAGAATTTTATAGATGGTCAGGTTTATCAGCAGAGAACCTTTAGTTTCCATTGCTGATCTTACCCTTTTCATTTATAAAGAATTGGCTGTAAATGTCCATTACATGGAATGCTTTGGTTCCTTTGCTCCCATAAGAGGTTTGACTGAAGATAGGAGCCAAGCCCAATGGTTTGTAGATGGACAGGCAACATTTGAAGCAATTGCTACTTCAATTCAAGATGCAAAGTTAGAGGTACACATTTCCGTTGTTCACCAATAATTTATACACACACACACATATATATATTGGTTTCCTAATTCAATTTTAATAATAAGAGAATGCAAATTGGCTGCAGATCTTCATTACGGGTTGGTGGTTGTGCCCAGAGCTATATCTGAGACGGCCTTTTGATAGCTTTTCTACCTCTCGGTTAGATTCATTACTAGAAGAAAAGGCTAACCAAGGGGTTCAAGTATGCCTACTATTCTCATCAATACATTCAAGCTTGTTTGTGTTCATCTTAGAAGATTTAATTTTTTATAAGATTGATTTACAATAAAGAGAACAATGCTTATGCCATTAAATGATCCAACAGATCTATGTGCTTCTCTACAAGGAGGTTTCTCTAGCTTTAAAAATCAACAGCTTGTACAGTATGAGAATACTGTTAAAAATTCATGAGAATGTGAGGGTATTACACTATCCTGATCATTTTGCTGCTCGTGTGTTGCAGATTTAATTTCACAGGGTTCAATTCTAGGTGTTGAGGTCAACGTTTCTAGAAAATCATATTCTACTCAACTGGTTGTCATGGAAGATGAGAATGGGAACCAAAATTCCGCGCCACCTCAAAATGAAGGGTTACTCATCCCGAATATATTTACTTTAACTATACCGCAGGTTAATGAATAGCTTAATACATAGCTTTTGATTTCGTAAATAGTTTGGTTGAGTTTTCTTGTTGTGGTACTGATTTTGATTGAATTCTTACTGGTTTGTGGTAGGTTGATGGAGGTTCCAATTTATCAATTAAAGTTTGGTGGTCATAATGACTTCTCAATTTGAAACTTTTATATAAAAGTTATTGTGAGCATAATAATAAGAATTCTGACTTTGAAAGTGCTTTTGCAATGCTCAAAATCTTGAGAAGCAGTTCTCAATTTTTGTTGTTGCCTTTTGGTATAATAAAGTTGTTTTGGACACTATTGATCATGATAGGGACACAAATGTTGCTCTTCACTATTACCATCAACTAACTAGTGCTAACTTATGTTTTGAAATTATCAATATGAGGGATCATAATATTCATTTCATTTTATTTTTTTGTAAATAGTTATGAGTATTATTATTTTCCATTTCGGGAAAATTAGACTATCATAATATTCAAATTTATGATAGTCTAATTTCTGTAAATAATTATGAGTATTATTATTTTTGTAAATAGTTATGAGTGTTATGGAATGCATTTGTATAGAAATTGAAATGAACACTTTTTCGAATTTATGTTTCCCTTCCACTCCCAATCCCCTATTTAGAACCTTGGCAAGCAATCAAGTAATTTTATTCATTGTTCACTTTAATGTGGATGGATTTTTCAGGACTTGTCTCATCCTTTCCTTGCCAAGGCAATCAAGTAATGTTATTCATTGTTCACCACCTCTCTCATCCCCTCTTCCTTTGAGCCAAAGCAAAAGTATGAAAAATAAAATGAGGTATTTAATTTGGGTACTATAAAAAAGTAATAACTTTCATTTGCTCGAGTCACATTTTTAATTCTGATAGCTGCTGAAGGAAGTACCTGTTTCTGTTTAAATGTTTCATTTGAGAATACATGCTACAGGACATCCCTTCATTGGTGCATGATGGTCAGTACTTGCAGTCTGAGTTATTTCCTCGACCTCAATTTGGAATTACTCTTTCAATTTAATTGCTTATTCTAATGATGTGCAGTTTATATACTTCCATTGTTGATATAATATAATAATAGCCTCTGTAGTGTGAGTTATTTATATAAGCACTTTAGCAGAGGAAAGAGCAATAAGTTCACCAAATCACTTGCTGTAATTGAGTATTGGAATGAACGTATCAAGTTAGCTGAAAAGTGATTATAAGATATAGTTTGTTTGAATTGTCTAAAAAAATTGTTTATTTTTTTAATAAAAAGATTAGAAAAATAGTATCAAGTTACTTGTAATAGTTGATTTTGTATTTAAAATTTTACTTATTATAAAAAAAATTGTTTCCCTCTTTAAAATGAGTAAATAGTGTATGGTTAAAAGAATTTTACTCTATCATCTAATTACTAATTACCATACATATATGATAAGTTTAGTTACTTTAAAAGTAATTACTTTAAAAGCCATACTATCTACAGTATCTCTAATTAATTGATAGTAGAAAGATTTTTATATTTACAATGTACAGAAATTAAATTATGTTAAAATTATATTAAAGATTATAATCTAAATTACTAAAGATATTTGAACATTAATTCTATCAGTTCCTTTTCCATAAATCAAACTAAAGTGTTAGAAAAAATATTTAATCCAAACATGCTCTAGTAAGTTATACTACAAGGCCACAAGTAACTTTTCTGTAGATTCCATTCCAAGTTTTCTGAGCTAATCATGTGTATGTCTGGTCTACTTCATCATGTTTGAAAAGGACCGTGTCAATGGAATCTAGAAACAGAAAAAAAAACAAAAAAAATGAGAGAAAAATTTGCTGCTTGAATTCAAGAGAGTGGCTGGTTTAGCTAGCTGAGAAAAGATGAGGGTAGGCAACTTTTACCAAGAAACGGTGGAATTGGATGCCGCAAAGCTAGAAGTAGAAAATTGGACACAAACCAATGATAGGATGGGAAAAAATGGACAAGAATACGAAAAAGCTTTGAGAATCACATGACATTGGATTTTTTTCATATCAAAGGTAAAGAAAAAGCAATGTGTATAAGAATATTTCTCTTCTTTGTGACAGCTGCCTACTTATGTCGCATGGACTGCCTAATCAGTATTGTTTCAATGATATACTGATGTATGTGTGCATAGTTTTTTCAAATATTTTTTTTTAAAAATGAAGTATATAAAAATAAAATCATGCCTATATATATTTGTATAGGTTTAAGAAGGACTTGCCACTAGCAAAATAGTACATTTGAACAGTGGTGACAATCATGTTTCTAACAAATTTCTAAACAGCTTTTGGTGGGTAAAATTGGTTGTCCAATCCTTCCATCATTTTTTGTTCTTTTTTAATTTCTAAAGGATGGATTATGATGTTTTTTCTGTTATATTTAGCAAAACATGTTGCTAAATATAAAATTGGTTCTCTTTTAAATTGGTTGTGATTTATTGTAAGTTTTGAAATTTAAATGGCTCAGGTACTTAGATCAACTTGGAATAGCTTCCTGCTACAGCACTAAAGTCTATTGCAGGCAGACTTTAATTGGAGGGAACTATGGCCTTCTCAATACCACCAACTTTGCTCCCAATCCTGACTACTACAGGTATGTACTAATTGAAAATTGCAACAAACGAAAAGAAAATACTTTTTTTTTCCTTGAAGGTTAGTTGAAGATTTCTGGTGATTATTACATCATGTTTGAACATATCTAATCCTAGGTTCTGGCTTTGTTTCTAAACAGTGCAGTTTTGTGGCATCGGTTAATGGGAAAGAAGGTTCTTGCGGTCTCAAGTGATGTTCATATTAAAGACTTTTACCTATAATTAAGAAATGTAAGTAGAAGTTAATGACTTTTACTTACAGTTGAAGATGATAGGTACATATTAAAGACTTTTACCTCCAGTTAGGAAATGTAAGTAGAAGTTAATGACTTTTACCTACACACTATATATAGTAGGTAAAAACTATAGTGACAGACAATTAGCCGTCATTATACGTCCCCTCAAAGTTGACAGAAGAAACGTCTGTAGGACAAAGTCTATAATACATTTACCTACAAATTTTTTATTTACGGTGACAATTTTTGTCTGTAGGTATAGGTCATTTTTCTTGTAGTGATTCCTACCAAAAAGTACGACAAACCTAAGGTGTCCTATATGAGTACCTAAGTTTGTATTAAAACTAAAAATAAGAACAAACCTACCTAATAGGTCCCTATGTACACAAATCATGAAGATGTACACAAATCATGAAGATGTTAGGTCCCTATGTTGGAGTGATTTTACAAAAGAGGGTTGCACCACTCAAAACATTCATCATACCACCTATTTTAGGGACTTGGTACCTAATAATACCTATTTTGGGCACCAACAAAGCACAAGGATTTAAGCTCTTGCGAACCAAACCCTCATCCAACAACTTCTTTACTTGAGGAATAAACTCAAGCCCAAGAGGTGTGGCAATGCTAGCAAGTGCCTTTTTACAAAAGAGAAAATGTGGAGGTTGTCTAAGAGGGAAAGTTTCTTTAATGTTTGTCATTATTGTAAAATTAGTTTCCTTCTTAGCTAAACTCTTGGAGGAGACACCTACCTCCTTACACTTCTCTTTAACCACTAATGGTTGTCCTTCTTCTTGGGGGTAGATTTCTTCACTAGATTCTTCCCCTTTTGCTTTTTCACTTTCACTAGAGGAAGGTGAAGTAGTAGCCTCATCTTGGCTACTATAAATGTCTTGGCCCCTCATAATCATGGTTTTTGTGGTGGGGCATTGAGAAGTAATGTGTCCTCTTCCAAGACATTTAAAACACTTTATAGAGCTAGTTTTCTCTTGCATACTAGCCTTAGGGGCTTGGTTTTCTATTGTCTTCCCCTTATCATCTTTGGGCTTAGAAGGTGTCACCCCTAAGATGCCTTGACCTTGGTCTTTCTTTGGATAAGAGTGAGAGCTATAAGATTTTGAAGTAGACTTGTTTTTAAGTTGTTGCTCTACCCTTATTTCCCAATCTAAGTTAGGCTCTACATTGTCCTTCCCATAGAAGTATGAGAGGTTAATGTTAGCCTCTTGAGGCTTTCTTTCCTTTTCTCTTCTATGGGAGTGAGGTCTAAGATGTGACCTATGCCTTCCCAATCATAGTGATAGTTCCTCTTATAACGAGTAATATCATCCATGTATTGTAATATGCTCAATGTCCCAAGTAGTATACTTAAGGTGGTAATAAAACTTAATGAATAAACCCAACGTTTATTCATGGTCCAAAACATAATTTTTCTCAAATAAATCAATGTGCACCTAAATATGAGAAAATATCTTAATATCAAAGTTTCAATTTTTAAATGTATGTGTACAATCCTAATGTGGAACCAAGTCTCATTCTTTCCACATAATCCTTAAATTTAAACAGTGGCATGCCCTTAGTTAAAGGATCAACGATCATCAACTCAGTGCCTCCATGCTTAATGACCACTTTCTTGTCTTTTACTCTTTCTCTAATGGCTAAGTACTTAATGTTGATGTGTTTACTTCGACTTCCACTTTTTTTATTCTTAGCCATAAAGACAGCAACTGAGTTATCGCAGAAAATTCTCAAAGGTCTTAAAATAGTATCAACTATCTTCAACCCAGAAATGAAACTCTTAAGTCATACACCATGTGATGTAGCCTCAAAACAAGAGACAAACTCAACTTCCATGGTAGAAGTAGCAGTCAAAGTTTGCTTAACACTCTTCCATGAAATAGCTCCACCAGCCATCATGAAAATGTACCCAGATGTTGATTTGTGAGAATCAACACAGCCAGCAAAGTCCGAGTCTGAATAACCAACCACATCTAGATTGTCCGTCTGTTTATACATAAGCATGTAATCTTTGGTCCTCTGAAGGTACCTCATCACTTTCTTAGCAGCTCTCCAGTGGTCAGTACTTGGATTATTCTGATATCTTCCTAAAATTCCAACTGCAAAAGCAATGTCAGGCCTTGTGCACAATTGAGCATAGATGAAGCTTCCAACAACTAAAGCATAAGGAATGTTTTTCATCTATTCCCTCTCAAAGTCATTTTTTGGGCATTGGTTCAAATTAAGCCTATCACCCTTCACAATGGGAGCAACACTTGGTGAACAATCTTTCATCCAAAATCTCTCTATAATTTTGTTAATATAGGTTTCCTGTTATAGACCAAAATACCTCGAGGCCTATCTCTATGAATCTTAATGCTGATGACATAAGATGCATCACCCATATCCTTCATGGCAAAATTCTTAAAGAGAAATTGTTTCACCTCATGTAGCAAACCCCGATCATTGGCTGCAAGTAAAATATCATCTACATATAAAACAAGAAAACATATTTTACTCCCACTGACCTTGTGGTATATGCATTGATCCATGGGGTTTTCATCAAGACCAAATGAAGAAATTATCCAACGATACTCAAGGTACCACTGACGGGAGGCTTGTTTTAAACCATATATAGATTTATTAAGCTTACTAACCAAATGTTCACCACTACTAGAGGAGAAGCCTTCAAGTTGTTTCATATAAACCTCCTCCTCTAAATCACCATTAAGAAAAGCTATTTTCACATCCATTTGTTGCAACTCAAGGTCAAAATGAGAAACTAATGCCAAGATAATACGAAGAGAATCTTTCTTAGATACAGGATAAAAAGTCTTTGTGTAGTCAATTCTTTTTTTTTTTTGGGTAAATCCCTTAGCAACGAGTCTTGCCTTGTATCTCTCAATGTTACCTAATGAATCCCTTTTGGTCTTAAAAACCCATTTATAGCCAATGGCCTTTGCCCCATTAGGCAACTCTACAAGGTTCCAAACTCTGTTACTTTGCATGGAATTCATCTTATCCTTCATGACATCATACCATAAATTTGACTCTTTACAACTCATGGCTTGACCAAAAGTTTCAGGATCATTTTTAGCTCCAATATTATAGTCAGATTCTTGCAAATATACAATATAATCACTAGGAATAACTTATTTTCTTACTCTAGAAGACCTCCTTAATGCTGCATCAACATTTTCTTGGGGATCATGTTGTTCAACTGGTTGTTCATCATTTTCAGGAATTTGATGATCAATTTGATCTACTGGATTATCAACAACAGGTTGTGGAATGCCAATCATGTATTGTTCATCATCCCTTTGAATTTGACGGGCATGAATTACAACCAATCTTTCACTTGATGTGGAAGGTTGAGACTCTATATAATCAATTTCAGAACCTAAGTCCCTCAATTGATCACTCCCACTGATCAAGTCATTTTCAAGAAACTTGGCGTTTCTTGATTCCACAATTCTAGTAATATGAAATGGACAATAAAACCTATAACCTTTAGACCTTTTGGCATATCCAATGAAATATCCACTAATAGTCCTCGATTCAAGTTTCTTCTCTTGTGGGTTATATATTCTCACCTCAGACGGACAACCCGAAACGCGCATATGTTTCAAACTCGATTTCCAACCTTTAAACAACTCAAAAGTGTCTTTGGGACAGCCTTGGTTGGAACATGATTTAATATATACACTGTCATCTTTAGTGCTTCAGCCCACAAGGATTTAGGAAGATTGGAGTTGCTAAGCATACTCCGTACCATGTCCACTAATGTTCAGTCCCTTCTTTCTACCACACCATTCTGATTTGGAGAACCAGACATAGTGTATTGGGTAATAATCCCATGTTCTTAAAGAAACTTTGCAAAAGTATTAGGTGCTTGTCCATTCTTAGTATATCTACCATAGTATTCTCCACCTATATCTTATCTCACTATTTTTATTTTCTTGCCACATTGGTTCTCAACTTCAGCCTTAAAGACTTTAAAGGCATCCAATGCTTCATTTTTGTTATGAAGCAAATAAACATTCATATATCGTGAATAATCATCTATAAAGGTGATAAAATATTTATGACCACGTGCATCTATATCAGAACAACAAATATCAGTATGAATTATTTCTAATATGCTTGAACTCCTGTTAGCACCCTTCTTAGACATGTTGGTCTGCTTACCCTTAATGCAATCCACAGAAGTCTTAAAGTCAACAAAATCTAGAGTATTGAGTACCCCATCTTTCACTAACCTTTTAATCCTCTCAATGGAGATATGTCCTAATCTCCGGTGCCATAACATAGAGGAATTCTCATTAATATTACACCTTTTAATACTAGTTTGAACATGCTTTGAGCTATAAGTGACACAATTTTGTAAACCAAGAAGATAAAGATCATCAGACAATATACCATTCCCAACACATTCAGAATTATAAAATAACTCAAATGATGTGTCTTTAAAACTAAAGGAATATCCTAGAGGTACAAGTCTAGAAACAGAAATCAATTTTCGAGAAAAACTTGGTACATAAAAGGTCCTTTCTAATTTTAAAATAAAGTCATTACTTAAAGTTAAAATGCAAGTTCCAATGGCCTCCATAGGTGAGCCTAGCTTATTGCTTGATAAAATGCTTTGCTCACTTCCCACTGGTTTCCTTAGGATTTGCATGCCCTGTAAAGAATTTTCAATATGGATAGTAGATCTAGAATTAATCCACCAGGTGTTAATATTAACACTAACCCTATTAGATTCATAACATACTAATGAGATTGATTTACCTTTCTTCTCAAGCCATTTTTGGAATCCAGGGCAATTCTTCTTCATGTGTCCCTTCTTCTTGTAAAAGAAACACTTTGCCACTTTCTTAATATCAACTTGAGGTGGTATTTTACCATTCCACTTGTAATTAGCTTGAAACTTGGTTGCTTTGTTCTTCCCACAAGTAGTTGTTAGCAATGCACTCTCACCCATCTCCATTACAATCCTTTCTTCTTCTTGAACACACATGGTCATTAATTCATTGATAGACCATTTGTCCTTATGTGTGTTGTAGGAAATCTTAAACGGTCAATATTTATGCGGAAGGGTGTTCAAAATGAAGTGCACCGGGAAGAACTCAGACATATCAACCTCCAGTTTCTTAAGTTGAGCTGAAATATCTCGCATTTTCATTATGTACTCACACACATCTTTCACACTGGTGAGCCAAAGTGAGGAGAACTTCATGATGAGGGTGCTTGCTAAAGTCTTATCTGAAGTGATGAACTGATCATCAATGCCCTTAAGCAAGTCTCGGACCTTTTCATGCTGGTCAACAGAACCACGTATCCAATCGAGATTTTGGTCTTAATGAAAATCACGCTGAGCCGGTTGGATCGCTCCCACCGCTCATATAGTGCAACATCAGCTGGGCTACTTTCATCAATGATTGCAGGTGGTTCATCTTTCCTTATAGCATAGTCTATGTCCATCCACCTCAATTGCAGAAGAATTCTCTCCTTCCATAACTTATAGTTATCTCCTTTGAGTTCGGAAACATCACATTGAATATCAGAAAAACTAACAGTTTAAGAAGCTGCAAAATTCAAAGACTTATGTCAAAATTTGAGGCATACTAATCTTAATTTTATCTTTTACCAATGTAAACATACTAGAAAATTGAATCTTGTGACATAAAAATTGCCTGTGGGCTAAATTTTTAATTCAATAAGAAACAATTAAACCTTATGATGGAATAATCAAATTACATACTCAAATTCATGTTTTACGGGTACAACATGAAAATAATTTAATTTCTATCGCAAATATTTACTTTATGATGAAATTGACAAATTATACATACCTCATGATGCCTGTGGGTAAACCATGAAAAATAATGTCATTTTATCCCAATTAATTATACAAATATAATAAAAATTACTGTGGGATAAAATTCATTAAATAAGTACAATTAATCAAAATATTATGTCTAATTCCTTATATGATCTTTAAACAACTTAATATATAATTTTAATCAACATATAGATGTTGTGGCTAATCCATAATTAATCAAAATTATAAAGATCACTTAGACATAAAACTTAATTATATGAGAATAAATCATATTATGCATTTCAAAATCAAGATATAATATAATTATGAATAAGATTCTCATACATAATTTCATAATTGAAACATAATATTATGCATTTGATTTCATATATATATATATATGCATAGAATAAAATTTTTCATAATATATTCATGGATAAAATAAATCAAAATTCCATAAATTGTTAAGGTAAATAGAATAAGGATATAGGATATGAAAAACAAATACATATCAAAAAACCTTTAATGATTTAGTGGCTTTCACATACTATAGCATCCCGTTAAAAAAGGTTGGACTTTTTCATTTTTTTTTTTAATTTTTTATAGCAAAACACTATCCATCATCTTCAACCTCTAGCGGGTCAAACCCGACCCATATGCAAACCCGGTCGGTTCTCGCTCATTTGGGTACCGTTTTAGACGATTCAAAAGCCAAAAACAAGGAAATCAAACAAAGTAAAGATTTCTAATCTTATTTTTAACAAACAAGGCCCTAAATACCATAAATGAAATTAAATTGGAAAAATACTGAAAATCGAAAATGGACAAGGAAGAGGCAACTAAGGCTCTGATACCAAATGTTAGACTAAAATGTTTAACCTATGATGTTACAAACTACAAAATGAAACACAGGTCATTAATAAAATGCGGAAAAACTAAAATCAAATTATACCTCTAGCCATTGCCATGAAAGAGTTGTCTTGTTTTGGTTCTTCCAAGCTCTCACTCTTTTTCTCTAGGTGGTGTATCAGATGAATTGGAAGAGGTGAGCTCAAGGACCAAATACATGTGCTATGTATAAGCATTCTACCATTAAGAATGCATTTAGTAGCCATTACCATTCATTAGTGGTCATTACCACCCATTAGTAGCCATTCAATTTGGCTTCTCAATTCCAAAACTGATGGAGCTTTTCATTTTCCAAAACGTTCAGACCAAAATTATTACACAATAAATCAAGTAATGGTGGAAATAATAATAAGAGTGATGATGGCTTCATTGACAGAAGCAAAGTGAGGATTTTGTTTTCCGATAAGATTCCAAGAGTTCTAAAAAGGTGCTTACTCTTCTTTTGAGAAGCTCTTACGAGGGCATGGAAGGAACCCATTTTCCTTTCTTATTTTTTTGGCATTAATTTGTTCTAATTTAGAGTAATACAATAACAATAGGAAAGATGATGAATTTTGGTTTGCTTGTGTCTTGCTGAAGATGTTGAGTTGAAATTTTCTTTGCTAGAATGGTTAGTGATGTAAGTTTTTTGGGCTCATTAAGTGATGATAAATCAGTTTTGGGAATGATGGTGGTGCAGCCACCGGAGAGTTGCTAGAAGAGGTGGAAGCAGTCGCCGAAGGTGGTCAAGGCATTACCAAAAGTGACGCGGAGGAGGTGAAGATGTTGCCGAAGGCATCAAAGAAGAGGAAGAGTAAAATTTGAAAAAAAAATTCATGTGGAAGGTGTGTAATAACATTGTGCACCTTATATATATTAATCCAAGAGCTATAAAATTGGTGCATGATCGACTACTTGTAAAGATGGTTCACCTTTGAAGTCGTCGTCTTTATCATTAGTCGAATTTCTAATTGAGACTAAGGATTCTATTTATCAATTCAATCACTACCAACATTTTTTATTTTTCTTATTAAGAAATAAATTATTTTGTTTGTATAATTTACATGTCTTGTATTTTTCAAAACAAAGTGATTCAATTGATAATATTTGGTACGATACTTATGACATTCATGAAATTAAAAAAAAAACTTAGAACATATTGATCTAACAATTTGGGTCGATGTTTTGAAACGTCCTTATTTTATAAAGGAATTACCTTGATTTTACTAATTAAATACGTGGAAAATAATTAAAGATTCATCTCAATTACGATACACAAGTATAAAAATACATCGATACGTAAACAACTACTCAGAAATACGTAATTGATTTTTTTTTCGAATTAAAAGATAACATATTTCAATTAAACAAAAGCTATTTGGATAATTCATAAATGATAACAATGCCTTAAATTGAAGTCTCTAAAGTCTAAAATACCGACAACATATTATTTACGTAAAGTATTAAAGTAAAATCGTTTGACATGGATAACATAAGTGTTTACAAACCACCACAATAAAATTACTAACCGAAAAGATAATATAGGTATTGCATCTAAATAACTGTACTAGACTACCCACCCATGTCTACATCAAAAAGTAAAATCTTGTCATATAAGGATGAAACCTAACCACTGCCCATTATCGACTGATCCATATCCCAATAAGCTAAGAAGAATCCTCTGATGGGTCCTCCTTAATCTCTGTAGACTCCTTCACTTCACTCTCATCCTCGGAAGGATCCTCCTCCTCACTGTCATCATCAATGTAGTCCTCCACAACGGGTGCCAAATCAATTGAATGTTTAGGCAAGAGAAACCCTGTCTACGTAACTGGATCATACGGCGAATAAACGACTAAAGGAATCTTGCTACCTAGAATGGTAGAATGTACTCCCTAACGATAGGTTGGGCAATGATCTCCTCTACCATCATAGCAATGTTGATCATGAAAGCTACCGACAATGAAGAACGAGAAGGTGAACAAGGTGAAGTCTTTGGAATGCACACATACCAGGTATTAGATACTAGGTCAACACCAACGATATGTCAAAGTAAAAAGGTGGAATATGTGGCTCCCTTGCCACCAATGAAAGTTTGAACCCAACTGATGTGTCATCATTTTCTCATATTTCTTAACCCTTTTTGTCACCATTTTAATTACTGATTAGCCTTAATTGTCAAATTAATTATGAAGTTTTATCATTTGGGCCTACTTGATTAATTTTGTGTTTTTAATTTAATTTCAGGAGAATTATAAGCAATTGGGCTTGAATCCAGAATTGGGCTTGGACTTGAAGAGAGCAGACTATTTTATTCTACCAAATTTTATCTTATCTAGATATTATCTAGATTTGATCTCATCTAGATCTTATCTTATATAGATTTTATTTTATTTATGGGCTTGAATTTAAAACAGATTTGTAAGCTTTGGGGTTGAAAACTATATAACAGCACCAAGGTTCTAGTTTAGGCTCTCTTCTCTCTCTCCTCTCCTCTCTCTCTTTTTCGTTTTAGTTTTAGAGTACTACTCTCAATTCATTTTAGTTTCTTTTTTGTTTTGGAGAATAATTCTAGTTTTCTTCGTTTCTACTACAATTTCATTTTCTATTGATTAATGGAAGGATAAGTCTCCAGTGTTGTTTTCTCTTGAGGATCAAGCACAACTCTCTTTGAGGTTCTATTATTATTATTAAATTCTTATCAGTTTTTCCTCTTCACCAATTACTCTGTATTTGTTGCTATTAATTCATGCATGCTTAATGCTTGATTAATTGTCTCTGTGCTTAATTTACGTTCATGCTTAATGATAGTTCATGATTAATTGGTGTATGTGTTGCTTAATCACATAATGAATGCCTTATGTTAAATTTCGCTTAGTAATTTAATTTAGGGTTGGATTAAGTGGTTGAACAGATAAAGGATAAACTCTCGTAACCTAGGATAAGAGACTTGCTTGTGAATCAAGGGGAAGCAACTTGTTTTAATTTTGATATTTTCTAATTCACATCTATTCGCTGTTTAATTTACAAAAGCAAACAACCCCCCCCCCCCAATTCGTTACTATTTTCCTACTATCTGTTATGAACGTTTGGTTGACCATTGCTTGTTGGGAGACGACCTAGGATCACTTCCTAGATACTGCATTTTTAATGTTTATTTGATTCGGGTACGACCTCGATCAAATTTGGTGCCGTTGCTGGGGACCAGTGTCCAAAGGTTCATAATAGCTAGTGATTCGTGTTTTATGTTTAGTTGTTTTAAGCTTTCGTGTTGTGTTAGTGTGGTGTTAGTGTTGTGTTAGTGATGTTTAGTTGTTATTTTGTTTAGTGTTGTGTTTTGCTTTAGTTTTTCTGTTCAGTGCTTCCCCTGTTTCAGTTTTTGTGTTTTGCTATGAATAGTGCTTTGCGACGGATTTAGCAACCACTTTTGTTGACCTGGCAAATAGAGTAGTAGTGCAAATCCATTAGTGACTACTGCTGACAATTTAATTGACGATTTTTGTTTTGATAGTTAGGGTTGTTATTTTTGGCTGAATTTTGGTGTGATAAGTTCTTTTGACTCATATTTTGTGTGAAAAATAACAGGAACACTTGTTGTGGCCAGATTTGAGAGATTCAAAAAAATTTGAGAACTTGTGTTTACCAAAACTTCAAACGGCCATAACTTTTGCTCCGGGTATCAGAATGACTATTATTATATATGTATTTGGGGTAGAAAAAAATTTCCCATACCTTAGAAACTCGCGAAAGGCCTACTGAGGTCTCTAGCTAGCCAAACTCGCCTGTTTACTAGTTTTTCTTTATTTTTCAAGTTTTTATTGTTTTATTTTTCTAAACTTTCCTTAGGTAGTTTCCATGGTTAGACTATGAATTTTTGCCTGAAAAGTTTTGTGCCATCTTTTCATGATTTTAGGGTGTTGCTCACAAAATTTCAAGTCATTTGGATATCATTTGAGGGTAGCTATAGTTCAAACCTACACTATTACTTGCATAAGAAGGCAACTAGTTGTGCATGCTGAATGTAGTGTATGACTAGAGGCAATCCATCTGACTTACAACCCTTTGATCCTGAGATAGATAGGACATTTCATAGATTAGTTAGGCATCATTTTGTATCTTTTGAGCATCCTGAGCATTATGTTATTGGTGAGTCTGAGCATTATGTGGTTGGTAATTTTGAACATTCTGAGAACATGACACAACCTCTACCCCATGAGAGGACTCTAAGGGAAATGGCTGCACCTGATTTCACCTACGAAAGCTTGTGCATCCAATACCTTGATGAGGACGTCCCATATGTTCTTAAAACTGGACTGATCCATTTGCTTCCAAAGTTTCATGGCCTTGCAGGTGAAGACTCGCACAAACATCTGAAAGAATTCCATATTTTCTGCTCCACCATGAAACCCCCAGATGTCCAGGAGGATCACATATTTCTAAAGGCTTTTCCTCATTCTTTAGAGGGAGTGGCAAACGACTTGCTATATTACCTTGCTCCAAGGTCCATCACGAGCTGGGATGACCTCAAGAGAGTATTCTTAGATAAATTTTCCCTGCTTCCAGGACCACGACCATCAGAAAGGATATTTCAGGCATTAGGCAACTCAATGGAGAGAACCTATATGAATACTGGGATAGATTTAAAAAACTATGCGCCAGTTGCCCTCACCACCAGATTTCTGAGCAGCTTCTTCTCCAATATTTTTATGAAGGACTCAGTAACATGGAGAGAAGTATGATAGATGCTGTCAGTGGTGGAGCCCTTGGAGACATGACCCCTGCTGAAGCCAGAAATTTAATTGAGAAGATGGCTACAAACTCCCATAAATTTAGTGCCAGAAATGATGCTATTGATTAGAGGAGTGCATGAAGTAGCCATGAATTCATCTTCATCAGCTAAGACTAAGAAGCTTGAAGGTAAACTAGATGCCTTGGTTAACCTGGTAACCCAACTGGCCATGAATCAAAATTCTGCACCTGTCGCCAGACTTTGTGGTTTATGCTCCTCTGCCGATCACCACATAGACCTTTGCCCTTCTGTGCAACAATCTAAAGCGATTGAACAGCCTGAAGCTTATGCTGCAAACATCTACAATAGACCTCCTCAACCTCAGCAGCAAAATCAGCCACAACAGAACAATTTTGACCTCTCCAGCAACAGGTACAATCCCGGGTGGAGGAATCAACCCAACCTTAGATGGTCGAGTCCTTCATAACAGCAGTAACAACAACAACCTTATTTTCAGAATGCTGTTGGCCCAAGTAGACCATATGTTCCTCCACCAATCCAGTAGCAATGACAACAACAGCAACAACCCCAAAAACAACAAACAGTTGAGGCTCCTCCGCAACCTTTCCTTGAAGAACTTGTGAGGCAAATGACTATGCAAACCATGTAGTTTCAACAAGAGACCAGAGCCTTCATTCAGAGCTTAACTAATCAGATGGGACAATTGGCTACACAGTTTAATCAACAACAGTCCTAGAATTCTGACATATTACCTTCTCAATCTGTCCAAAATGACAAAAATGTGAGTATCATTACATTGAGGTCAGGAAAGCAGTGTCAAGGACCTCAACTAGTAACATCTCCCTCATCTGCAAGTGAACCTGCCCAACCTCACTCTACTCTAGAAAAAAACGATGACAAAAATTTAAAGAGTAAGTTACCTAACAATTTCTATGCAGGTGAATCTTCCACTGGTAATGCTGATTTACAGAAGCAGCATATCCCTCTTCCATTCCCTCCAAGAGCAATTTCCAACAAAAAAATGGAAGAGGTAGAGAGGGAGATATTGGAAACATTTAGAAAAGTAGAGGTAAACATACCTATGCTGGATGCAATAAAGCAAATTCCAAGATATGCTAAATTCTTGAAGGAGCTGTGCACTAATAAGCGGAAGCTTAAAGGAAGTGAAAGAATTAGCATGGGCAGAAATGTCTCCACATTGATTGGTAAATCTGTTCCCCAAATCCTTGAAAAATGTAAAGATCCAGGTACATTCAGCATACCTTGTATTATAGGGAACAATAAGTTTGACAATGCCATGCTAGATTTAGGAGCTTCTGTTAGTGTTATGCCTCTGTCTAGTTTTAATTCTCTATTTCTTGGTCCTTTGCAGTCAACTGATGTGGTAATTCATTTAGCTAATAGAAGTGTTGCCTATCTTGCTGGTTTCATAGAGGATGTCTTAGTTAGAGTTGGTGAACTGATTTTCCCTGTTGATTTTTATATTTTGAATATGGAGGAGGGATTTTCTCAAGGATCAGTTCCCATCATTCTAGGCAGACCTTTTATGAAAACTGCTAGAACTAAGATAGATGTATATGCAGGCACACTATCTATGGAGTTTGGTGATATAACTGTTCATTTTAATATTCTTGATGCTATGAAACACCCATCTAAAGATCTTTCTTTATTTCGCGCTGATATAATTGACCATATTGTTGATGAATACATGACTGATCTTCATTCTAATCTGCATGCCTGTCACTCTTCATGCATTGAATCTGAATTTGTACTTGATCATATGGTTGAATTTGATGCTGAGAATGAATCTAAAATTGATATTGATTACATGTCTGGTGATGTTTTACCTCTTGAGATTGATTTTCTAGAGTCAGATAGAACTAACCATGTTTCAGGAAGTACATATACCTCTGACTTTCTTTATGAGGTACAGGCTGAGAAACCATCTCTTTTTACCATTATCCAACTGCCCACACCAGAAATGAAGCCTCTGCCATCAAATTTAAAATATGCTTACTTGGATGATAGCAAAAGTTTTCCAATAATTATATCTGCCTCCCTTCCTGATGAGCAAGAGGAGAAGCTGTTATCAGTTCTCAAGAAGCTTAATAAGGCTATAGGCTGGACCCTGGCGGACATTCCTGGTATTAGCCCATCCACATGTATGCATCAGATAAATTTAGAGGATGGGGCTAAACCAGCAAGACAACCACAGAGAAGACTCAACCCGGTGATTCTTGATGAAGTGAAGAAGGAGGTAACCAAGCTTTTGCAAGCTGGAATCATTTATCCTATCTCCGACAGCCAATGGGTGAGTCCCGTCCAGGTAGTCTCGAAGAAAACCGGCCTCACCGTCATAAAAAATGAGAAGGAGGAGCTGATTCCTACTCGGGTGCAGAACAGTTGGAGAGTCTGCATCGACTATAGGAGGCTAAACCAAGTTACCAAAAAGGACCACTTTCCGTTGTTCATTGACCAGATGCTTGAAAGCCTGGCAGGTAAATCTCACTACTGTTTCCTTGATGGTTTTTCTGGTTATATGCAAATCACTATTGCTCCTGAGGATAAGGAAAAGACCACATTCACCTGCCCCTTCGGCACTTTTTCCTATAGGAGGATGCCTTTTGGCCTGTGCAATGCCCTTGGTACCTTCCAGCGGTGCATGATCAGTATTTTTAGTAATTTTTTAGAAAAATGCATAGAGGTGTTTATGGATGATTTCACTGTATATGGATCATCTTTTGATGATTGTTTGGATAGTCTGGAAAAGGTTTTGAATAGATGTATTGAAACTAATCTTGTTCTAAATTTTGAAAAATGTCATTTTATGGTTGAGCAAGGTATAGTTTTAGGCCACATTATTTCCAATAAGGGCATTGAAGTAGATCCTGCAAAAATTTCTGTTATTTTACAATTGCCTTACCCCTCTTGCGTGCAAGAGGTGCGATCTTTTCTTGGTCATGCAAGATTCTACAGGCGCTTTATAAAAGATTTTAGCAAGGTAGCCCTTCCACTATCCAACTTGTTGCAAAAGGAGGTGGAGTTTGACTTTAATGATAAATGCAAAGAGGCTTTTGATTGCCTCAAAAGTGCACTGACTACCACCCCCATCATCCAAGCACCCGACTGGACAACCCCTTTTGAGCTTATGTGTGATGCATCAAATTATGCATTGGGGGCTGTCCTTGCTCAGAAAATTGATAAATTGCCTAGAGTGATATATTATGCTTCTAGGACTTTAGATGCTGCCCAAGCGAATTATACTACTACTGAGAAAGAGCTACTAGCCATAGTTTTTGCTCTTGAAAAATTTCGTTCTTATTTGCTTGGTACTCGCCTTATTGTTTATACTGACCATGCAGCTCTAAAGTACTTGTTGAAGAAGGCTGATTCAAAGCCTAGGTTGATCCAATGGATGCCTTGGCTCCAAGAATTTGACTTGGAGATCCGTGATAGGAGCGGAGCACAAAATTTAGTTGCTGATCATTTGAGTCGGATCAAACGTGTGTCTGATGAGGACTCACCCATTCGGGATGATTTCCCGGATGATCATTTATATATATTGTATAGTATTTCTGATTTTTTTTCTACTCCCTGGTTTGCTAACATTGTCAATTATTTAGTTGCTTCTATTTTTCCTCCCTTAGCATCTAAGGCTCAAAAAGATAAAATTAAAAGTGATGCTAAGCATTTTATTTGGGATGACCCCTACTTGTGGAAATTATGCAGTGATCAGGTCATTAGACGATGCATTCCAAATCATGCGACTGACTTAGTCCTGTAGTTCTGTCATTCTTCTGCACCGGGAGGTCATCTGGGTGTTCAAAGGACAACTCGCAAAGTGTTTGACTGTGGCTTTTATTGGCCCACCATCTTTAAAGATGCGTGGAAGATTTGTAGCACTTGGGAGCAGTGTCAGAGAGCAGGAAGTGCACTTACATGGCGACAACAAATGCCTCAGCAACCTATGCTATTCTGTGAGGTGTTTAATGTCTGGGGCATAGATTTCATGGGCCCTTTTCTTGTCTTTTTTGGTTATGTTTACATTCTCCTTACAGTTGATTATGTTTCAAAATGGGTGGAAGCCAAGCCCACTAGAACTAATGATGCAAAGGTTGTTGTAGATTTTGTCAGATCTAATCTGTTTTGTAGGTTTAGAGTACCTAAAGCAATCATTAGTGATCAAGGAACCCATTTTTGCAACAAATCAATGCATGCCTTGCTTAAAAAGTATGGGGTTGTACACAGGGTATCCACACCATACCACCCCCAAACCAATGGGCAGGCAGAAATTTCTAACAGGGAGATGAAGAGAATTTTAGAGAAGATTGTGCAGCCAAGCAGGAAAGATTGGAGTACCAGGCTTGATGATGCTCTTTGGGCACATCGGACTGCCTACAAAGCACTCATAGGAATGTCTCCATATCGGGTTGTCTTTGGAAAGGCATGTCATCTTCCAGTAGAGATTGAGCACAAAGCATGTTGGGTAGTGAAGACCTGCAACTTCTCTATGGATCAAGCTGGTGAGGAAAGAAAGTTGCAACTGAGTGAGTTAGATGAGATCCGCCTAGAAGCGTATGAGAATGCCAAGTTCTACAAAGAAAAGATCAAGAAGTTCCATGATAGCATGATAATTAAGAAGGACTTCATGGTTGGGCAAAAAGTGTTATTGTATAATTCTAGGCTTGGACTCATGAGTGGTAAGTTGAGGTCTAAGTGGATTGGTCCTTTTGTTGTTACTAATGTTTTTCCTTATGGTACAGTTGAGATCAAAAGCGACTCCACAAACAAGAGCTTCAAGGTCAATGGACACCAACTTAAGCCATTCTTCACAAACCCTTCTTTAGTGGACGTAGTGGTGGAAGAGACTTCCTTACTCCACCCTACTCTTCCTCCACCATGACTTAGGGAGTTTTTCTTTTCCTATCTCCTTCTTTACTTTTATTACATTTGTCCGATTCTAATTGATAGTTTAATTGCTTTTAATCTTTTACTTGTGCTACATTGAGGACAATGTGTTGTTTAAGTATGGAGGGAGTGTTCTTTGGTTTTGCTAGTTTTGTTAGTTTTGTTAATTTTTGTTAGTTGTGTTAAATTTGTTAGTTTTGTTGGGTTTCTAGTTAAATATTTTAGGTCAATTCTGTTTGCATGTACAACTTTGCATATTTTTCTTTGAATTATAGGATATGTTCAAGTAATGGGTAATTGTTTTGAAAATAAAAGTCGCTTGACATTTTGTGATTTGAAGTCCTTGTTTTTCCTCTACATGTCATGATAGTTTTGAAAGCTCAATTTGGAAGTGATAAGTTTACCTTTGTTAGAATTTGAGCCATCATCATAATCATTTGGTGTGTTTTGCCCCATTGATTGCTTGCACAATAGCCTTGGCTTGATTCTTGTTGATGCTTCCTAATTCACATGCATATTTGGAAATGATTTAGGCCTTATGGACTTACCTTGAATTAATCCCTTTGATGGCCCTTTGAGCCTATGTTCCCCTTTCTTTGTTTTGAAGCTCATTACAAGCCTTAAGTGAAAAACCATGATCTCACCTTAACCTTAAGGAATTTTTGAGCTTTGGAATTGTTTTGGGAATAAGTGTGGGGGGTTTTGTTGGATAACATATTTCGTTGGCTATGCTTCTTGATGTATTTTGGGCCATACTTGATGTACATTGTATACTGGTTAAATGTTGGACATACTGAATGATATGCTATTTCTCGAAGGCTATAGTGCAAAAAAAAAAATTATTTAGTTGAATCAATTCGAAAAAAAGAAAAAGAAAAGCAATAAAGTTGAGTGAATAAGATCTTAAATGGAAAAAGAATGATGAGACTCTTGGCTCTACTCTTTGCGTTTAAATTTTATCTTTAGGTTTTCTTATTTTTTCTTAATATGCACTTATTCCCCATTGCTCCTCTATTCCTTTGGGATTTAGCTACTTATTCCATATTTTTCCCTACCTTGTCCTTGGCCCCATTACAACCTTAAAAGACCTTTTGGGGGTAAATAGTAGCCAAGACACTTGAGAGATAGAGTGTGGCAAATTGCCCCAAATGGGGTTCTTTTACAAACTATTTCCCCATTTGGGGTTGTTTTGAGAGATTTTCCACGAGGGTGCAGTTTTGAACATACCCTGCATGAAAATATCACACAAAACGCCAACATCATTGGCGCATCCTCTTTGCATGCGACACGTGGCAGTGGCGCTACAGCCACTGGCGACACCAGCTGGTATCGCCACCTGCACTGGCGCTTTGGCCATGCATGGTGGAGTCGCTAGTCAACCTAGCGATTTACACGTAGGTTCAACTTTTTCTTTTCAGCTTTATGGCAGTAGTTTTTCAGCTATGGCAAGGAGCAGGAGCTTTTCATCTATGGCAAGGAGAAGGCACAATTATAGTTGGCGAGGATAAGTAGAAAACGCCACTAGCTTTGGCGTTTTAGCGTGTTTAAATACACCCACCAGCTTTAGCATTTTTTGCAGCTGCTTTCCCTTTGCAACTTGTTTTCCCTTCGTGGCTTTGGCAATGAAAAAATTTTGTGGTATGAAATATTTTTTTAAAGTAATTTTGTTAGGCTGAAATAAAGATTGAATTTGAAGTATTTATTTTTTAAATTAAATTAGCTTTTATATTCGATAGTCTTGTTAGTGTGTGTTTAAATGTCTAAAATAAAAGAAAAATTGTGTAACAATGTTTATTTGAAGAAAATATTTTCAATGAAAATAAAATATTTTGAATATGAAATTTGTAGTATTTTTTAATTAGATTAGGCTGGTGTTGATGATTTATTAGTGTGTTAAAAATTGATGAATGTTTGAACTTTGAATAAAAAAAATTTGTAGATCATATTTATTTGAAGTAAGTATTTTGAGTACGATTTTTTTTTAATATGAAGTTGCAGTATTTTTTTAATTAGATTAGGTTGGTTTGTTGGTGTGTTAAAAATTTATAAGCGCTCAACTTGAAAGTGTTATTTGATGCTTTGTTTTTTCTCATATCATATTTATTTTAATATATTTGTAGTAATTTTGTAATTACCTATTTTCATTTTAAAGTTATTATTGTTAAGATTAATTATTTATACTACTAACTAACTTCGTTCATGAATTATTTTGTCTTTAAAATTACTATCTTGAAATTGTTCATTTTTTTAAGTGTCTCCCATGAAATTTATTTGAAGTTAATTAATTTTTTTAAAAGAAAATTTGAATGTGAAGTTCCAATAAAGGGACCTTTTGTGATTACATTTTATTATTTTGGATTTAAAGTTTTTTAAAATCGTTCGTGTTATTTAAGTGTGTTGATGTGAAATTTATTTAAAGTTAATAATTTTGATTACATCTTGATTAGTTTACAATTACTACCTTGAAATTGTTAATGTTTTTAAAGTGTCTTAATGTGAAATTTATTTGAAGTTAATTTTTTTTAAAATTAAGTTTTATTGTGAAGTTCCAGTAAGGACCTTTTGTGATAACCATTTTATTATTAAAGTTTTAAAATATTGTTTTTGTAGGTACACGATGAATTCGGTTATAACAGTGTTGTATTTCAATGGAAGGGTATATGAAGATAATGATGGTGTAATATTTGAAGGCAGTAAAAAAGCGATTCAGATTAAACGTGAAATTAGTTTCAGTGCTTTGAAGAAAAAAATTGGAGATAAGGTAAAGTTACAAAATAATGAAATTATTTCTGCTATCAATTGTAGATTTTTAGTGTCAGGAAGATATATTGCCTTGCAAATTTGTGATGACGAAGTTGTTGAAACGATGCTCGAAAGTTTTAAACAACAAGAACAAATGTCAGTTCTAGAATTATACATAGAAAAGGATGTGGCGGGTGGTTCTATGTTTCATTATGCAAATTCGCTTACATCATGTGGAAATAATTTATCTAATAATGACACAACCGCCAACAAATATGAGCAATTTACATGTTGACGAAGATGATGATGATGATGATGATTATCTTGTGTCTAACTTATACGTTGAAGAGTCTTTAGACGAAGATGACAGTGTTGACGGTATATCTAATATAGACGATGAAGTCACCGACATGATTCAACCACTAAAAATTGTTCACCCAGTTGAAGGTATAATTTGCTGTATAAAAAAATTACACAATACATTTATTATTTGATGACAATTGTATTTAATGCTAAATAAGTATGATTTGAATTTTTATTTTGAACTATTTGGTGCACAAGGAATTCAACATCCATTTTGGAATGATGCTTTGCATTATAACAATATCAACTGGAGTCATCCTGATGAGGAGGACATTTGCGGTTTGGAGATGCCGTCGACCTTTAATGTTGGGCAAGAATTATATGTTGGCATGAAATTTTATAGTAAAGATGCGGTCAAAAATGCAGTCAAACAATATGTTATGAAGATGCATCAAAGTTTCAAAGTTGTTGAAAGCAAATCGAACAAGTATGTGGTTTGTTGCTTGAATAAAAGTGTTGAGTGTCCTTGCCCTTTCTATATGAGGGAAAATTTATCTAAAAAATAGATACGTGGAAAGTCACACAATGGGGTGGACCACACACATGTCTGAATATGACCATGACACAAGATCACGAGAAGTTTGATTCAGATTTAATTGTCACTTGTGTAGTAGGTACGTATTTTATGTTCATATTATGTTAATTGTCATTTAAATTTTGCTATGTTATTGACAAACATGATTAGAGAAGATCCATCAATAAAAGTTTCTTTGATTCAAGAGAGGATTAACAATGAATTTGCGTACAAGGTGTCGTACAAAAAAGCTTGGTTGGTGAAACAGAAAGCCATTGCAATTGAATATGGCGATTGGGATGAGTCATATGCGAAACTTTCGTCGTGGCTAACACACATGAAAAATAATTCTCCTGGATCATATTTTCAAATACTACATGACGATTTTATCATTGGGAATATGGTTAGTCGTGAACACCGTCAGTTTCATAGAGATTTTTGGACTTTTGGTCAATGTAAAGAGGCTTTCAAGTACTGTAAGCCAATCATACAAGTTGACGGCCACATTTGTACGGCAAATACTGTGGGACCCTCTTAATGACCACATCACAAGATGGAAATGGTGGTATCCTTCCTCTAGCATTCGCCATGGTCGAAGGTGAGACGTTGACAATGTGGTCATGGTTTTTGGCACACTTGCGTGAACAGGTCACAGATAACAATGGTATTTGTCTGATATCTGATCAACACGCGAGTATAAAGTCCACTATGTCTAACGAAGCACTTGGTTGGCAACCTCCCCACGATTATCATGTTTACTGTGTGCGACACATAGCAAGCAACTTCAATCGGAAATTCAATAATGCCAAACAACAAGAAATGTTGAAGAAATTGGGTAACATTTCATTTCATTTATGATGGTCACGTTAATTTAAGTTTCATATATAGTTAAAATTGTTGTTGCTAACTAATTTCATGCAGGGTACACTCCTTGCAAGCACATTTTTTTATCAAAATTTAGAAAAATTCTGTCAATTGAGTCCAGCCATAGCAATATGGATTGATCGCATTTCAAAGGACAAATGGACGATGGCTTATGACAGAGAAGGACGTTGATATGGCCATATGACAACCAACCTGTCAGAATGTATAAATTATGTTTTGAAGGATTGTCGCAACATACCGATAACAGCGTTGGTGAAATCAACATATAGTAGATGTCGAAAGTACTTTGTTGATCGAGGCCGCCAAGCCCAACAACGGTTAAATGAAGGCCAAGTATATTGTTCTAAGCTTGTTAAAGAACTTAGAAAAAATCAAGAACAAGTTTGTTCACACATCGTTCGCGTGTATGATATCCACTCAACAAGGTTTGAAGTAGAGGAGACCTTCAATCCTATCACGCAACATGGCGGACAAAAGTAGGCAGTAAACTTAAATGGCCATTATTGTCAATGTAGAAAGTATTTTGTGCTTCACTATCCATGTTCACACATTATTGCAGCTTGTGGTTACATGAGCATGAACTACTACCAATATGTAGATGTTGTTTACACGAATGAGCACATCTTAAAAGCTTACTCCGCACAATGGTGGCCTCTCAAGAATGAAGCGACAATTCCTCCTTCTAACGATGAATGGACAATTATCCCTGACCCAACTACAATTCGTGCAAAAGGTCGGCCAAAATCAACTAGGATAAGGAATCAGATGGATTGGCTCGAACTGTCTGAGCAACGACAAAAATGTAGTAGATGTGGAGCAGAAGGGCACAACAGGCGACGATGTCCAATGCAATCTGAGCGTGGGAGTTGTTCATTTAATTGATTTATGTATGAAAAACAAAGTCTTCTATTGGTTTAAGTTGTCTTCAATGTATTTAATTTCTTATCTTCAATGCAACCGTTGGTTAGTAACATTAGTTATTTTCGTTTGCGTACTTTAATTTTTTTTTTCATTACTTATTTTCGAATGTAGCAGTCTCTTAATGGCTGGCAACATATTTAGATGACCTCTTAACCGTCAACCCTAAGACATAAATCCTAAACCGTAAACCTTAAACCCTAAACCATAAACCATAAACCCTAAGACATAAACCCTAAAACGTCAACCTATGACATAAACCCTAAACCATATACCCTAAACCCTAAGACATACACCTTAAACCCTAAACGCCAAACTGTAAACCCCAAACCATACACCCTAAACCCTAAATCGTAAACCCCAAACCCTAAACCATAACCCATAAACCCTAAACCCCGGTTGAGTGAAAGTGGGGAGTCCAATGTTGTAGTTAAGGGTATTCAAATTGATACTAAAGGAGAACTATCTACAATGATGAACTATGGACTTAGTCAACGTGGACTATCTACACATATGGCATTGGTGTTCGTCGTTAGTTACTAAAATTACTTATTTTTCGTTTGTCTACTTTAGTTTTATTTTTAAAATTTATTTATTATTATAGTTTGATGCGCGACATAAACTGTATCCATTAGTAAGGCTTAATAAATGAGATACAATAGATTAACTGTCAAAATCAAATGTCATACATACAACAACAATGTGTTCCTCCCTTGTGGTGACACAACTTCACCCTGCAATTATTAGCGTCAAGAAATTAATGCTCATGCTTAACAGAATAATTAGAACTTAAACATTGAAAAACAGATAAATACCAATGTAGTTGTGTTTGCATTATTTGGGTCGACAAACATCTTTGTTTTACGCCTATACCAGACCATGTAGTCGGAGTTAAAACTCAGTAGGCCCTCCTGTCGAGGATAAACGTCGACCCTAAACTCAGCTCGATTGTTCCATTGACTGATCATTGGGGCCAATAGCTGGAACCAATTTTCATCTTGTTTGCCTTTGAGCGTTATGCCATGGAGATTCTGCGATTGCGAAGGACACCCGGGAATAGGTTGTTGCATTCCAAATTGTCGCAAAACTCTATCGGGTTGGTGCCACTCAACAACATGGAAACAAATTAGTGGCACCACCGCGAACCACACTACACTTCCAACCACACAAATTAGAGGCGACGCTGCCATCACAGTTGCTGTGTAAGGCTCCCAGACAAACTGCATATAGCAACACAGTTGTCAATTTTCAGTCAAACATAACATATTAACATTTCATTTAACCAATACATTACGATCTTCTTACCTCATTTTGTTTCATGATATCCAATTTGCAACGGAAAACTCTAAGATCATCATTGCCAATATGCTGATTTCCACGTCGTAGCCACCTACAATAAAAATGAAATCATCATTGTCAACACATTACATTATTAATTATTTTCAATTGAAATCTAATTTTTTAAACGACAAACCTGTGTCTGAGTGGTTTATTTTCTATTACGGGAGGCATCCTCTTTGGAGCAAAAGTCGTGCATCGTTCCCATGCCCATATTTGGATTAAGATGCACATACCTCCGATTGATTTAACTTTGTAATCGGTGGCGCTGCACATCTCTCTATATAAATACGCAAGCACGGCAGGTCCCCATGCATACGTGCTACATTGTTCAAAGTCACATAAAAATTGTAGGTACCTCAGGGAAACTCTGCTACTGCTTTTGTTAACAAAGAGGACACCTCCTATGAATCTAAGGATTCATGCACAGGTAAACCTTTGTAATTGTTCTACGTTACCGTCATGGTTATTTAAGTTTGAAAAATGCTAAGCCAACCAGCTTAATTTAACCACACTGCCTTCAAGTTTGTCTTCCTGTGGTCTGACTCCTAATAATTCTACACATAAATCAGCCCAATCAAGATTTGTTGGACCAATTAATGGTGCCCCCTCAATACGAAGACCTAATAAAACTGACACATCTTAAAGAGTAATGGTACACTCTCCGCATCTCAAGTGAAATGTGTGTGTTTCAGGCCTCCATCTTTCAATCAACGCACTAATTAATGCCGCATTTATTTTTAGGTATCCCATCTTCAATATCCAGTAAAACCCAGATTGTCGAAGAAGAGGAACAATTTCCTATGGTATTTGTTCTTCACCTTGATACGTGGGGACAACTCGTCTGATATGTAATTTTCTGTCTGGTTTCCCATTCCAAACATGTTCTGAAACATGCATAGGTTGCATTCACAAAACGTCACCATCAATTGGACCAGACCTAATTTGTATATTTGATGAGCTTGACGACGAAGATGCCATTGATCCTGCAAACTAAAATATAATACAATAAAATGAATAATATACTCTCCAAAATTCAAATAAATAACAAATTATATTTTTCAAATTTCAATTATTTCAATAACAAAATATATTATACAATCAACGAAATTTAAATATATTCTACAAATAAATTAAATCACATCCAAACACAACTTTACATAAATAAAAAATAATTTTTTTTAAATTTTAATAACAAAATATATTATACAAATAACCTAATTCATATATATTCTACAAATAAATTAAATTACATACAAATATAAATTTAAATATATAACATAATATTTATATTTGTGGCTAAAAATTAAAACAATATATATATATATATATATATATATATATATATATATATATATATATATATATATATATATATATATATATATATATATATATACACACACACACACACACACAAAATTAATAACTTAAAATACTTACAAGTAAAATAATTTAGCATACAAAATTAATAATTTAAAATACGTAAAACTATTCTAATGTAAACAGACTTTATGAAACTAATAATAACTAAAACTAACGTAATATAAAAAATTTAATTGTGACCTAATTTAAAATTAATAATTTACAGTACCTAAAACTATTCCTAATTTATCATATCAAATATTTAAACTAAATGTAATCCACCATATAAAAAATTTAAAGTAAACCTAATCTAAAATTAATAAATTATGGAACCTAAAACAATTCTTAATCTACTATATAAAAAATTTAAACTAAACCTAATCTACCATATAAAAATTTAAAGTATTCCTAATTTACCATATAAAATTAATAACTTACATTACCTAAAACTATTCCTAATCTACCATATAAAAAATTTAAACTAAATCTAATCTACCATATAAAATTAAGAACTCAAACTAATAATATTAACAAATTAACTAAATCTAATGTATCCTATAACACAAATAATAACATACTAACTAAAATTATAACAAATACATATAACACAAATAATATTAATATTTCAAATTACTAATTAAAATTTATAACTACCACCTAAACATACGTAACATATAACATATAAAACAAACCTAACCTAAACATACGTAACATATAACATATAAAACAAACCTAACATAAACATACTTAACATATAACATATAACACCTAAAATTTATAACCTAAACAAACCTAAAATTTATTATCAGTTAAAAAATACTTACCAAGAAATTAGAAGCAACAGGAACGAACCAAAGAAGGACTAAGAACCAAAGGAACCAAGCTTTCTGAAGAAGCAAGATGAAAGTGGAAGTATGAGGAGTGACAGAGCAATGGAGTGGAGAAGCATTTATAGAGCAATTTTTTTTTGAAAGAAAATCGCAGAATGCAATGGCGCCTCCTTCCTGCAACGCGCAACCACCAATGGCGCGTCCCTGATCACTGCATCCTTGACCTCCTGCTGCCACTTCACTTTGCAGCTACGCTACAACCCTAGGGCCTTCAACGCGCCAGTTTGACTGGCACCATGCCCAAGTTGCCAGGCATGTTGGCGACTCCAACGCCACGTAGGAAAAAGGGAAGGCGCTGGTGGGAATGGCGACACCAGCGCCACGTGGCATGTCCTCACCGAAAGTGCCAATGGTGGTGGCGCCATGCATGGAGTTTACGTGAAAAAGAGCACCCCTACGGAATAAGTTTAGAAACAACCCAATTTGGGGAATAAGTTTCTAAAACTGCACTAGTTTGGGTAATTTGCCGATAGAGTGTATATCTTGTGAGACTTTATCACTTATCATTCTTGAGCTGATTAACTATTTTGCCATGATTAGGTTGCTTGGATGATTTTCACGAATGTCTTGACTCTTTGGATCTCTTCATGTTAGATGTTACCCATTTTTTTTCATTCCTTGAGATTCATTGAGAAATATGTAATTGTTGTTGTGCCTGTTTGTTTCTCTTTAATGTCTCTGAATTTGTCCCTTGCTTTGTTTTTTTTTCCCAGGAGTGCAAAAGGCTAAGTGTGAGGGGATTTGATGTGTCATCATTTTCTCATATTTATTAACCCTTTTTGTCACCATTTTAATTACTGATTAGCCTCAATTGTCAATTTAATTATGCAGTTTTATCATTTGGGCCTATTGGATTAATTTTGTGTTTTTAACTTAGTTTCAGGAGAATTATAAGCAATTGGGCTTGAATCCAGAATTGGGCTTGGACTTGAAGAGAGCAGACTATTTTATTCTACCAAATTTTATCTTATCTAGATTTTATCTTATCTAGATATTATCTAGATTTGATCTCATCTAGATATTATTTCATCTAGATCTTATCTTATCTTATCTAGATTTTATTTTATTTATGGGCTTGGATTTAAAACATATTTGTAAGATTTGGGGTTGAAAACTATATAACAACACCAAGGTTCTAGTTTAGGCTATCTTCTTTCTCTCCTCTCCTCTCTCTTTTTCGTTTTAGTTTTAGAGTGCTACTCTCAATTCGTTTTAGTTTCTTTTTCATTTTGGAGAATAATTCTAGTTTTCTTCGTTTCTACTACAATTTTGTTTTCTATTGATTAATGGAAGGCCAAGTCTTCAGCGTTGTTTTCTCTTGAGGATCAAGAATATTTTCTATTTGCACCCCCTGTTTACTAAATACACCCCCTGCCTTTTTTTGCTGATTTCTTTTCCGTAACGTTACGGAACTTTACAAATTTCATAACGATACTTGTTTTCTTTCCGTAATGTTACAGAACCTTACGGATTACGTAAGCATCCCTTTTTTGACTTTTGGAATGTCGTGGAACTTCACGGATTGTGCAACAATGCATTCTTTTGATTTCCGGCATGCCACAGAACTTCATGGATTGCCTAACGATGGGTGCCAAGTACCTCGAAGCGGTCAGACAAAGGTTGCATGCCATCAAACAATGGTCCTCGGGCGAAATTAGGGTATGAAAATTGTCCCTCTTTACTTATCTTTTATTGGAGATAAAAGGGAAGTAAAGACAAGACACTAATTTCGTTCGAGCGAAACACCATTTGGCCGGTCAATCTCCCTGCCAGCAGAACCTGCAAAAATTTTGAAAATGATCAGTACCGACGACCAACATCATCCTGATACTATCGAATTCGTTCCTCTTGGTTGACACAAGGCGCAAAATGACCATAATTTTTCTCTGCGTGCCTTTGGACACGATTGAGCCTGGGTGGCAAGGCACAGAATGACCATAATTTGTCTCTGCGTGCCACCGGACACGATCGCCTCTGGATGGCGAAAAGGTGTGGGGAATGACCATAATTTGTCTCCGCCCACCTCTCGACTTACTGTCCCTGAATCACAAAGGGCGTAGAATGACCATAATTTGTCTCTGCGCGTTTATCACTCGACTCACGAAATCTGAATGACAAAGGGCGCATAATGACCCTAATTTGTCTCTGCGCGTTTATCACTCGACTTGCTGCTCCTAAATGACAAAGCGCGCAGAATGACCATAATTTGTCTCTACGCGTTTATCACTCGACTCGCTGCTCCTGAATGAAAAAGGGCGCAGAATGACCATAATTTGTCTCTGCGCGTTTATCACTCAACGAGTCTAACAGATAGCAAAAACATTCAGATTACCATAATTTGTCTCCACATGTCATTGGGCCCGTCGCCTCTGGATAACAAAAGGTGAAAGAAAGTGCGGGACCAAATGGTTCCCCGCATGTCATCGGGCCCGCCGCCTCTGGATGACATAGGCAAAAAGTGCGGGACCAAATGGTTCCCCGCATGTCATCGGGCCCGCCGCCTCTGGATGACAAAAGGTAAAAGTGCGGGACCAAATGGTTCTCCGCATGTCATCGGGCTCGCCGCCTTTGGATGACAAAGGTAAAAGTGCAGGACCAAATGTTTCCCTCTTGTCATCGGGCCTGCCGCCTCTGGATGACAAAAGGGCGCAGAATGATCATAATTTGTTTCTGTATGTCATCTGACATGACTGTGTCTGAATGGAAAAAGGTGAGCGGAATGACCATAATTTGTCTCCGCATGTCATCGGGTCTGCCGCTTCTGGATGACAAAAGACGCAGAATGACCATAATTTGTCTCTGCACGCCATCGGACACGATTGTGTATGGATGGCAAAAAGGTGAGCGGAATGACCATAATTTGTCTCCGTATGTCATCGGGCCCGCCACCTCTGGATGACAAAAGACGCAGAATGACTATAATTTGTCTCTGCATGCCATCGGACACGACTATGTCTGAATGGTGAAAAGGTGAGCGGAATGACCATAATTTGTCTCCGCATGTCACATGACCCCAGGGTCAGTATGACAGAGATTGTGGGGCGGCCGACAAATGAGATTTTGGATGTTTGCATTTCGTTTCTAAATGACCATTTAGAGGAAACACTGGGTTCAACAAAAATAGAAGAAAATCACTCAAAGTGTATCGATCTCACACAGGTAAGTGTTTCATCCTAATTCCGAACCATAGATATGTCATGACTTGATTTTGCAAGTCATTTCCTATCAAATCAAAGATTACATGCGTGATCATGGATCAGTAGGACTTTTCCTCGAGAATGGTTTGTTTCTTGTGGGAAATTTGGCTTTGAGTGTTCTTGGCCTTTTCCTTTTCTGTTTTTGTTTAGTGTGAGGTGAACAAGCCACCGACGCACAGGATTTTGGTTGGCAATCAAAAGGAGGGGACCACTTTAGATCGTGGTTTCCCTTTTTTTTTTGTTTACTTGGTGACAATTTTGTATTGTTCAGATGTTGTCTGGTTCAAAGACCTTTCTGCATATTTCTTCTGTTTTCTTCCGATCCTTGATTGGGAATTTTCTTTCTTTTTCTTTCTTCCGATTTTTGATTGGGAATTTTCTCCCTTTCTCTTCTCTCTCTCCTTTTTTTTTTGTTTTTTTGTTTTTTTCTTTCAAGAGCAAGGATGGACATTCTCACCTTGGGTCAAGGTTTATGGTAAGTTGGAATTTCGGCTTAAGGTTTGCAGAACAGCTGGACATGACATATGTCAGGGTTTGGTTTGGTTCAGGCATAAAAGGGGATGTCCAACATTATTTCCATGACACAAAAGCAATACCGATGATTTGGAAATTTTATGCAAAACTAGTCATGCATGCACCTATGTGGACACTCAAGTGTCAAAAATTTTTTGGTCATGTGATGCTAGGGCTCATGATTCATTTCCTCTACTTTAGTCAACCCAGTGTATCCAAAATATGTTCTTTTATCAATTTGTGCATTCATCCGAGTCCATTTTTGGGCGTTCGGGAAAACTTTCACAGTGTTCATCCTTCAAGTGTATACACATTTTTTTTCAAAAACTGGTTATGATCAATGAATTTTTTTCAAAGGAAAGTTGGAAGTTATCTCTTTTCATAAGCATGTTGTTTTTGTTTTAGCTAGACAACTTTTTATTTTTATTTTTTTTCCTTCTTTTTCTTTTCTTGCTTGCTCTCTTTTCCTTTTCCTCTTTTTTTTTTCCTTTTTAAGTTATTTATCATTTGTTCATTTCCTCTTTTTTTTTTTTTTTTTCTTTTTTCTCTTTTTCTCTCTGAAATGGTCGTGCGGACGAGGGCACACACTACCTACTTACGTCTAACCACAAGGTAAACGAAAAACACACGAAATGGTAAGTCGCAAAAACGGTGACGAAAATAACTGAGAGCCATAACGCCAAAAATTTCTAACAGAAATGAACGATAATAATAGTAATGTTAGTAACCATATGAACAAAAACAGAAAATAGTAATGTCAACAGCAATATAGACAATAACAGAAAACGTCAATAGCAAACTAACAGAAAAATGTCAATAAAAAGATGCGGTGACCTCGGTCACTTGGCTCCGCTTCCTCCCAAGAAATCGAGCAAGTCCGTCATCTCCTCATCCATACGGGCTTCCTCTGCATCGGCGGGGGATCCTGCAGGCGCCTCCCCTGCCTGGGCCTCGGGCCAATCTCCGTGCCATGCGACCTTAGCCCTAAACTACTCCGGAGTAGGGCACGCAAAAGGAGTGAAACCCCACCCCTGCTGACTCAGGTTAAGCTAGTAGAGACACTCATGTATCTGCACCTGCCCACGGTGGTTGGCCGCCTGCTGGCGAACCAAGTGATGTAGATAACGCTCCATGCCTAGTGACCCAGCGAGATCAGCCTGATGGGGTGGTGGCGGTGCATCTGTGGCCTGAGGTGCATCACCCTACGCCTGCCTAGGTGTGCAATACTTCTCTATGAAGGCCCGGGTGATCGGCTGTCAGATCACCTTACTAGGGGTGACGGGAACCCCGAATGACTGGCAGAGGCTCGTGATCAATGTCGAAAACCCCAGGGCCCTGTTAGACTTATCCGGGTCTAGAGGGTGTCTGGTGGGTGGCATACCTGCAAACAAATAGATGGCGTCAGCAATCAACTGAGCTACATGGACACTCATCCATGTCAGGATGGCGTACACCAGCTGACACTTCAGCAAAGGGAGATTGGAATTATGATCACTAGGCAAGACATTGCTGAGCAGCAATGTCATCCACATCTGGGGTCTGAGCGAAATCCTGCCCTGGGGTGCACAACAGCTGGGCAATGGCCTCCTCATTGAACCCATCGGGCCTGTTCCTCCTCTGACCGAACTCGCACTCCTGGCCTTCCTCCAACACTAGCGGGTCACCCAGGAACTGGCTAAGGGCATCTGCGTCAAAGGAAATCCACTGACCCCTCACCCATGACCGCATGTCTCGCACTCCCTCTTCTATGGGCCAAGCATTAGCATAAAACTCCAGGACTATATCAGGGTCAAACTTAGCCTTGGGAGTCACCAGCGACGTCCAATGTCGGCGAACTATCTCCTCCTAAAAATTTGTGTACTCATTCTCCTTGAGTTGGACGCGTCTCTCTCTGTGGAACGACCATCCTTTGATGACCTCGAAGCGCTGCTAGTGCTCGGCGCTCCTGAAACGGTGGCTATCAAACTCGGGGGCGGCACTGGTTCCTTCAGCCGCGGCGTCCCTCCTAGATCTCTTCGCAGAAAGCTTTTTCGGAGCCATTTCCTGCGAGGACAAACATTTGGAAAGTTAATTTACAAGGAAATACCAATCATTACAAACAAGAGCCAAACAACACTTATATGGTGCGAGTGTCAACATGCACTTTACAAAACAATCGTATTGGGGCATGTGCTATTTTATTTCACATACCTATATACATGCATTTACACACACATAATTTTTTTGGTGAAAGGCATTTTATGACACATATCCACGTGTCTTTTTTAAAAGAATTTTCATGCTACATCCCACATACATGCATATTTCTTTTGAAAGGCTCCTTATGCTACCTACTCACAAATATACATATTTTGAAAGGCATTTTTATGCTACCTATCCAACATATACACATTTTGAAAGGCATTTTTTGCTATATATTCACACACTTTGCAAGGCATTTTCATGCTATATATTCAACATATATACATACTATTGAAAGGTATTTTTTGCTATATATTCACACACTTTGCAAGGCATTTTCATGCTATATATTCAACATATATACATACTATTGAAAGGTATTTTTCATGCTACCTAGGTGCAAGGTACTCCTCATGAGGCAGCAAATTCAAATTCTAGTAAAAAACCTCACAAACATGTTCTAATATTCATGCATCTTTTACATTCAAAACCAAAAACTTAGATTCCTAGGCATAAGTCATGCTTTTGGCACTTTAGTCTAGCTTCTACAAAACTGCCCACACACTCACAATGGCAGCCATATGTGCATAATTCGTTCCACAAGCTAAGCTTCACAAAATCATGCGCAAATGCCATTGAGGCATTTCACCGAACACTTGGTGGGCGCATGTTTGGACATGAAAAAATGAGGCACGGGGGCAATGCAACATGCCCATGCATTTCAGAATATAGAATAGGCCTACAACCATCCCCTACGACCCCCAATTCAAGCAAACAATCATGGATTCACATATGAATTGCTTCACGAATTTTGCAAAAAATGAGCAACTAAAGCACTAAACCACATCAATGGAGAGCCAAATAATCAAGGGAAAGTGCACTTGCTTGTAGGGAGTGAGCAAGAGTGCAAAAATGGAAGCAAAAACGCAAAAATGGTGACTTAGGGCTGCAAAACTCGTGAATCTCGTAGCTTTCATTTTTTTGAATGAGGAGGGAGAGTTTTTAGGTGCAGAAAACTTTCCCCTCCCCCTTTTTAACCACCCTCGTGCAGGGGTTGCTTGCCCAGGCGAGCTAACCTGCATTTTTTTTTGGGAAGAAATAATTACGGCTTCCCACGGGTCGACGTTATCTTACTCGAACCCCCTTAGGGTAGATCAGGCATCCAATATTTACTTTAAAGATACAACAGCAATAACTACTGGGAATTTAAAGAATACTAGGCTGCCTCCCAGCGGCGCTTTCCGTTTGTCCAGAGCCGGGCAAGGGACGGCGATCTATCAGTCGTGACCCTAGCCTCTACTTGCGTCCGTCCCTAAGTACCTGAAAGTAGGAAACGACATCGCGCAACAAAACTGTGGCCACGTTACCATTTTACCTTGATCGATTTCTGCCTTTAGCCTCGTCCCGACATTTGACCACTGCCTAAGACGATTCTGCTCCTGTCATCACAAAATATGCATGTGTATGCATATGCATGAATTTTTTTCAAATGCAACAATCTTTTTAGTGAAAGCTGGTCAGGTTCAGTTTTAATTAAGCGCTTGGGACATCCCATGAACTGAGCGAAAAGGCTTAGGTTATCACAAACTGCACATGGTTTAAAGCACAAAGTGAGGACTGAAGTCTCAATCTCATGTTCTGCTCTTTTAAAAGACTGTGACGAGAAAATTACAGCCGACAGGAATCCCTGGGGGAAACCAAGAAGAACACACAAAAATAAAAGAACATGCAGTGACTTCCTCAATTGCCCCAGATTCTAAGCATAATATCGCTTGACAACATCGGAGTTCACGGGTAAGGGTAGCTCCTCACCATCCATGTTGGTAAGCACCAGGGCCCTTCTAGAAAAAAGTCCTCTTTACAACGAAAGGCCCACTTCCCTCGATTATCTTTAACAGCATTGGACATCTTTTTCAGCACAAGGTCCCCCTCATGGAACTTGCGCAAGCGCACCTTCTTGTCGAACGCATTCTTCATTCTTTGTTGATACAGGTGCCCATGGCTCATGGCCGTCAAGCGCTTACCTTCAATAAGGTTGAGTTGGTCGTAGCGTGTTTGAGCCCATTCTGATTCTTCTAAGCCTGATTCTGCCTCAAATGGGAGTACCGCTTTCATTCCATAAACCAAGGAGTACGGTGTTGCCCCAGTAGAAGTTCGTACCGAAGTTCGGTATCCATGCAGGGCAAAAGGCAACATCTCATGCCAATCTTTGTACGACACTGTCATCTTCTAAATAATTTTCTTAATATTCTTATTGGCTGCTTCCACGGCTCCGTTCATCTTTGGTCGGTAGGGCATGGAATTGTGATGCTGGATTTTGAAATCCGTGCACATTTCGTGCATCATTTTGTTATTCAGATTGGTGCCATTGCCAGTAATGACCTTCCTAGGGAGTCCGTACCGACAAATCAGCTCCCTCTTTATGAATCTGACCACTACACTCCTCGTGACATTGGTGTAGGAAGCCGCTTCGACCCATTTGGTGAAATAATCTATTGCCACGAGAATGAAGCAATTACCGTTCGAAGCCTTGGGTTCGATGGCCCCTATGACGTCTATCCTTCACATGGAAAAAGGCCAAGGGGCGGACATGACATTTAGAGGATGTGGCGGAGCATTGATATTGTCCGCGAACGTTTGACATTTATGGCACTTCCTTACATGGGTGCATCAATCACTTTCCATGGTGAGCCAGTAATAACCTGCTCTCAGGATCTTCCTGGCCATAGCATGCCCATTGGCGTGCATTCCAAATGAACCCTCGTGGACTTCCTCGATGATGTGGTTCACCTCTTTGGAATCCACGCATCGCAGGAGGGTCATGTCATGGTTTCTCTTATATAGTATGCTCCCGCTCATGAAGAAACCGGCCGCCAATCTCCTCAATGTCCTTTTATCATTGTCGGAAGCCCCCGGTGGGTACTCTTTGCTTTCAACGAATCGCATGATATCGAAATACCAAGGCTTACCATGTCGTTCCTCTTCCACCCGACAACAATGCGCGGGTCTGCCACGACCCCGGAACTCAATGTATGGTAGGTCCTCGTGCGGTGTTAGCTGGAACATGGACGCCAAAGTAGCAAGCGCATCCGCCATCTGGTTTTCCTCTCGGGGAACATGATGGAAGGAGATCTCATCAAAGGAACCAGCCAACTCCTTGATATAGGCTTGGTAGGGTGTCAACTTGGGGTCTCTAGTTTCCCATTCCCCTCTCAGTTGGTGAGTCACCAGTGCTGAGTCCCCGTACACTTTGAGCAGCTTGACATTAGAGTCAATTACCGCCTGGACGGCCAGGGCACACGCTTCATACTCAGCCATATTGTTGGTGCAGTCAAACCCCAGCCTGGCTGTGAAAGGTATACATTGATTGTCTAGAGAGACCAATACCACTCCAATGCCATGGCCTAGAACGTTTGACGCTCCATCAAACCACACGGTCCACTTGTCCCGGTCCTCGTCTAGATTTTCCTCAAACAAGGCCATGATGTCCTCATCCTGGAATTCGGGATGCATGGGCTGATAGTCGTTGAGAGGCTGCTGAGCCAAATAATCTGCCAAGGCGCTTCCTTTTATCACCTTTTGGGTGACGTAAACTATATCAAACTCGGATAGCAAAACTTGCCACCGAGTGATCCGTCCTGTGAGGGCAGGTTTCTCAAAGATGTACTTAACCGGGTCCATCTTGGATATCTACCAGGTGGTATGGCTCAGCATGTATTGTCTTAGACGGTGGGACGCCCAGACTAAAGCACAACATGTTTTTTCGAGCAGGGAGTAATTCATTTCACAGGCCGTGAACATTTTACTCAAGTAGTAGACAGCGCGCTCTCTCTTCCCGGACTCGTCATGTTGCCCCAACATACATCCCATCGACTCGTCCAAAATTGTCATATACAAGATGAGAGGCCTTCCGGGTACCGGCGGCATAAGCAAATGAGGGTTCATGAGACACTGTTTGATCCTTCCAAACGCCTCTTGACAATCCTCGTTCCAACGGACGGATTGGTTTTTGCGTAAGAGTTTGAACAACGACTCATAAATAGCGGTGAGCTGTGATGTCAATCTGGCAATATAATTCAAACGTCCCAGGAAACCTCGGACCTGCCTCTCGATAGGGGGTTCCAGCATCTCAAGGATGTCCTTCACCTTTTCGGGGTTCACCTCTATCCCTTTCTGGCTCACGATGAAACCTAGCAATTTCCCTGATTTGACCCCGAAAGTGCACTTAGCGGGGTTTAACCTCAATTGATACTTCCTAAGCCTTTTGAACAACTTCCGCAGGTTGACAAGGTGTTCCCCCTCGGTTTTAGACTTGGCAATTATGTCGTCCACATAGACCTCGATTTCTCGGTGCATCATATCATGGAACAAAGCCACCATAGCCTGTTGATAAGTTGCCCCGGCGTTCTTGAGTCCAAAGGACATCACCTTATAACAGAACGTTCCCCACTGGGTGAAGAAGGTAGTCTTTTCCATATCCTCTAGCGCCATTTTTATCTGATTGTAACTGGAGAACCCGTCCATGAAGGAAAACAAAGCGAAATTGGCTATATTATCCACGAGGATATCGATGTGCAGCAAAGGAAAATTTTCCTTGGGACTTGCTCGATTCAGGTCTCGATAATCTATGCACATTCGTACCTTCCCATCCTTCTTAGGGTCTGGCACAATGTTGGCAACCCATTTTGGGTACCGAGCGATAGCCAAAAAACCAGCGTCAAATTGTTTCTTTACCTTTTCTTTTATTTTCAAGGATGTCTCGGGCTTCATCCTCCTCAGTTTTTGCTTTACCGGGGAACACTCGGGATTTAGAGGTAATTTGTGCTATACAATGTCAGACCTCAAATCGGGCATATCTTGGTACGACCAAGCAAAGATGTCTTGGTAGTCTTTTAGCAGGGTTGTTAATTCTTCATGGATGGGGGCGGTCATACCCGTGCCTATCTTTACTTCTTTTTTCCCATTGCCGGTTCCTAAGTCCACTATCTCCGTCTCTTCTTAATGAGGCCTCATTTCTTGGTCCTCATTGGCGACTATCTTTTCCTACTCTGGGGGAAGTCCCACATCTTCGTTCTCTTCATCCTTCATTTGATCCGTTTCTTGCTCGAAATCGATGGTCGGGTCCCAGGTATTAGTACCTTCGAGGGACTCGTCGTCGGATCTGGCATTTTAAACGTAAAGAAATAAACATGCAAATGGATGAGAATGGGTAGAGACATAGGAACAGATGAAGAAAGATCTTTGAATTATAAATTCAGGAACAAAAGACATAAAGCCTTAACAAAAGGAAACTCTAAAGCCTAGGCCCAACCGTAGAGTTTAAAAGCCACAAAGGGTTACATTATGCTTGTCACGTAAATGTCCGGGCGCTCCTCCACTCGCCAATTTCCTAGTCGGAAACCGGGAGGGCATGGTCGTACCGAATCTGACCCACTCAGAGAATCATCTTCGCATATCGCAACGACTTGGCCTTCGTGTCCTACACCCGCGCTTATAATGCTCCTACTGATGTGACAGAGCGGGCCCCCTTCGACTTCTCATCCCAATCGCGAGCCTTGACCTCCGCTCTTCCTTCCCGCAACACTTTTTCTTATGTCTGCTTGTGTGGGTTTATAGCCTAATCCAAACTTCCCACGGTTTCCTATGGCACTTATCAGGCTGGTTCTGCCGCCGTTGTCCTTGTCTAATCCCATTCCGGGCTCGTAACCATTCCCCAACATCACCCGGGCCACCATTACTGTCGTATCGGACAGGCAAGGTTTCCCAGAGAAGGAATCTACGGAGGCAATGCTTACCACCTCAAAAGACTAGAAGGCTGTTTCTAATGACTCCTCCGCGGCTTCCACATATGTCATAGAGGACGGGCAACTCACCAAGATGTTTTCCTCGCCCGATACGATAACCAAATGCCCCTCTACTACGAATTTCAATTTTTGGTGGAGTGTAGAGGGAACGACTCCCACCGAGTGGATCCACGAGCGTCCGAAAAGGCAGCTGTAAGCGGGGTTAATATCCATTATTTGAAAGGTAACCTGACATGTATGAGGGCCTATCTGTATAGGGAGGTCGATCTCTCCCCTAACCTCTCGACGGGTGCCGTCGAAGGCACGGGCCACCATGGAACTTGGCTTTAGATGGGAAGCATTAAACGGTAATTTCTCCAAAGTGCTTTTGGGCATTACGTTTAAACTGGAACCGTTATCGATGAGCACCTTGGCCACGACGTGGTCCATGCATTTGACTGATACATGCAAAGCCCTGTTATGCCCTCTCCCCTCGGCAGGGATTTCTTCTTCAGTGAAGGCGAGATAGTTGTTAGCGGTGATATTATTGATGAGTCCTCCAAAGCCTTCTACAAAGATATCTTGGGCCACATGAGCTTCGTTCAAGACCTTTACTAGCAAAGCCCGATGAGGCTCAGAGCTCATGAGTAGTTCCAAAAGATAGACCCTGGCCGGGGTTTTGTTGAGCTGCTCAATAACCTTGAACTTGCTTTGCTGGATAATGCGGAGAAACTCACTTGCTTCCTCTAGCGACACTTTCTTCTTGTCATAGCCATCCCTTTTCTCTGAAAGACCTTTCACTGGAATATCCTCGTTCAGAGTGAGGGTTGTTCTGTCATTTTGTTCTTCCACCACATTTGCCTTCCCCTTAACGTTTGCGGGTTGAGTCGGTAGGTCGGGGGGTGCAAACACGCGACCGCTGCGGGTCACGCCGCTCAGCCCCGTGATATTGGTCACCTTGGCTGACAACGAGCTGATGTCAGTGGCCTCTTCTTTCCTTTCACTTGGAGGTGCATACCTCCATAGGACTGCCTGGCTATTTCGGTATGGGAAAGGAACAGGTTTAACTACTGAGGGATATCAAGGCTTTTGTGGAGCTGCATCCTTGGAGAAATATATCACCAAAGGTTTAGGCCTCCCAAAACTTCTTTCATCTGCAGACTGCATACATATATGTTGCTCTTCCCTCCCCTCATCGCCGACTTCCAGTCGGCCTTGATCTATCATCTGTTGCAACAAGTCTTCCACTGCTAAACATGTTTCCATGTTATGTAGCTCGCCAGGATGCAACAAACAAGAATCCTCATCATGCCCACCATGGGGAATCACACCCCCCTTTTCTAGGGCCTCAAAGATAAACCTCTTGGGGTCGTCACATCCTTTAAAGGCTTAGACCTGCACGGCCTATCCGACTCTACGACATTAACTGCTCCCCCTCCATGATTGGCGAGCAGGTTCGTTTTCACGTTGGGCTAATCCTCTTGAAGCGTCAGCCATCCGACATCTATCAAATGTTGGACCTTGTATTTAAGGGCCAGACATTTTTCGGTGGAGTGGCCCGGGGTTTCCCATGGTACACGCAAGTTGTGTCAAGGTCATACCACTTTGGGAAAGGATGTTGTTAGATCTTCCCGGGAGTTATTACAGCCATTTGGTTGGCGATGAGGGAGGGCAAGAGGTCTTCGTACGTCATTGGGATCGGGGTGAATTCTGGAATTGGCCTCGGGGGAAAGTTTTTCATCGCGTTGGAACCGGCACCAAAGTGGGCATTGCCGGCTGGGCGAGTCGTGGTTGGAGCCGGAGCTTAGGGGGCCTCCCTCTAGATGGGGGCGGGCGCTCTAGGCTATTCGCGAGTTGAGAAACTCATGTGATGTTGCGCTTACTGTTGGGTACCATGAGAGGTCTGCTGGGGCTTGACCCATGCCGGCGCTGAAGTGATGGCATGGGTATCTCCTTTCTTCCTTTTTGCTCCAGTTGCTCCAATTCTCCTAGCATTGGTACTTGTGGAGGAGACGTAATCGAACTTCCCTCTCGTCAACCCTACTTCAATTTTATCCCCGGCGAATACCAAGTCCGCGAAGCTGGAAGGCATGTAGCCTACCAACTTCTCATAGTAAAACACTGGCAAGGTGTCTACCATCATGGTAATCATCTCCCTTTCGACCATGGGAGGGGCCACTTGTGCTGCCAGGTCTCTCTAACGCTGTGCGTACTCTTTAAAGGTCTCACTTTCCTTCTTAACCATGTTCTGTAGCTGAGTGCGATCGGGAGCCATATCGGAATTATACTGATATTGCCTCAGGAAGGTAGTAATCAGATCTTTCCAAGTACGAATGTGGGAAGCTTCCAGATTAGTGTACCAAATAATCGCGGCTCTAGCCAAGCTATCTTGGAAAAAGTGCATTAACAACTTTTCATCCCTAGAATGCGCCCCCATCTTGCGACAATACATCTTGAGATGGTTCTTAGGACAAGTCGTCCCCTTGTACTTGTCGAAATCAGGTACATTGAATTTTGGGGGGATGACGACATCCGTTACCAAGCAAAGATTCGTCATGTCTGCGAATGGATAGTCACCAAAGCCATCAACAGCTCTCAATCTCTCCTCGAGGAGATCGAGTTTCCTTTTTTCTTCCGTCGCCGGGGGTGGTTCTTCTGTGGACAAGAATATTGGTTGTGTTGTGAGGTTGTGCTGAGGCAATGTGTTAGGTGCCGGCCCCACGACGGGGATCGGGGGGTAGAAATCGACATCCCCTTGGGCATACTCTCGATGATCTTCGTGGACCTCGTCGGGCTGTCGAGGATGCTCCCCTTCAAGGATGGGGGAAGGGACATGGCCCGCGTCATCATGCATCATTAGGCGGTAATCCATAAGGGTAAGCCACCCGGTTGTATCCCAAATGGGGGTTGCTGCTGTGCCCCAGTGTGCTCCTTTCTTGTCCTACCGTGTTTGGGGGAGGATGGTGTGCAGTAGCTAGGAGAGTTGGGTCTGCTTCGGCAGCCGAACTAACAGTGGTAGCGGTGGCCACGTTTTTCTCCATGATTTGTCTCATTCCTAACATGGCCTCTATCATGGAAGCCATTTGCTCTTTCAAAGCTGACATGTCGGCTTTCATCTGTTCTTGTGTCTCCTCTTGATCACCCATCGTTCTAGATTTGGATCTAGTGCGATAGGGATGCCCTGGGGCACGTTTAGTTATTGTGTTTTTCCTAAAAAACCAAACGTGAGGTGTAAGTAAAGAAAAATAAATGCATGCTAGAGATAAAATGCGGGAGTGATTTGATTCGTACTGACTTTGGAGTAAAAACATGGGATAAACTCATTTTATTTAGAAAGTTATAACTAGTCAAGATCTGAGTGATTGTACAAACTTCCTAGCGGTTTCTAATTATATTGGCCATTAAATCTATCATATGCTGACAATAGCTGAGAAGTTTGTGGATCTCCTCGGGGGCGGAGTAGGTGTCCACCATCGCATTGGCCTTGGCTAGCAATCGAGGAAGTTCTTGACTCCTGTTCAAGGAAAGAGCAAACTGGTCCATCCACATTGTTGCATCTTGATGTAACGAGTCAATCACCCTTCCTCTATCCTCCTTTTCCGCATACACTTGGGCATACTCGTCCGCCACTCTATGCTCATGGGTCGTGGCTAGATTTAGTTCTTCTTGGTACCTGCTGATGATGGCTAGCATGTTGGTCTCTGTCTCGCATAAACGCTGAGACAAGTTTCTTTTGGACCTTGAGCAAGCGACTAACTCTTCTTTCAAGACCATACTATGTGCTCGTGATTGGTCGCTCTCTTCCCTTCGAAGCTTGAGCTCACTGTTGCTTCCCCACAAAGCTCCACGGAATTTGTCACGACCATGCTCTTCCTTGCGAGCCCTCTTGGTTTCTTGTTCCAGGGCTCTTGCGGTAGCTGCATTTTCTTCTCGTAACCCGGCACACTCTTTCCGGACGTCTGTAGCGACCAACTTGAATTTTTCTTTGGCAAGTCTCGCTTTTCCTAGATCGGTTTTTAGAGCTCGGAGTTCTCCATCCTCTTCCGGGGCTTCAAAGTTCTCTTCGTTGATAATCTTTAACCTGGAGAGCCAATCTAACCCTCGTGTACGGACTTTCAGCCATTCATGATAACCACCGATGATGCCATTACGGATGCCCCTAAGTTCTTTATCTTTCCTTAACGGGCTTTCCCACGCCTTATGTACTCTTTGTATAACCTTGAAACTTTGCGTGCCAAAATCTCTTACAAGGAAATGAGAGAGGCTTTCTTCCGTCGGTGCCCCCCTCATGGGGTACCCTAACTGTCTTATAGCAAGTGCGGGATTGTAGTTAATGCAACCCCTCGTTCCTATCAACGGGATGTTTGGGTAGCCCCCACATGAGAAGAGAACTCCCTCTTTTCCTTCCTTCCATCGTGGAAACCAGTTGACTGTTCTGCCTCCTATCCTAGTCAAGTGTTGGTCCTAATCTACTCTTCTCTTTTCGACACACGAGCGATGGCTTCGTAGCAGACATGGATGCATTATGCCTTGTTGGAATAAGTGTGAAACCAACCATATGGAAAGGGCGGGTAAACAGCAGATGATTCGTGCGCTACTCTTTTCGCACCTTCGGTCAAATGTGTCAAATAAGTCCGCCAAGATAGCTACCACTGGGCTCTCTTTGCTATGGTGATATGCAAGGAAAGCATCAATTGCGGCTAGGTCCACCAAACCATCCACGTTTGGAAAGAGGAAAACCCCAAAGATTAGCAATGCTAATACGTCCATAAACGGGACCCACTCCTCTTGATTCGCCATATCCCTCACTTTGTCTTCTAAGTACTTCCGTGGTAGGCCCACTATGCCATTTCGAGTTTGCTTTACATGATCCAATCCTCTCGCCGAATCCCTGACCACAACTGTAATCTTGCTCAAGGAGGGAAGAAACCCGGAGAAAAGATATGGTTTCCTTCCCCCAAGAGGACATCCTAGAATCTCCTTAAATTCTTCAACAGTCAGTACTAATTGGAAGTCTCCAAATGTGAAGCATCTCAAGGGCTAGTCATAGTATTGGGTGAGTGATACAATGGCTTCTGTGGATATCTCTACTACGGTCAAATCTAAGATCTTTCCGTACGCCTTGCGGAAGGCTTGCATTTGGAGAGGTCCCATCAACCGCCCCAACTCCTTAATGCTGGTGATATCTAGGCCCTTAATCTTGACTTGATAAAAACTTTTGCCAGTTTGATTTGTTCGCATGTTTACTAAAGTGAAACAAAAACCCAGTGCGAATCAAAACTCCGACATCTATCATGGGTGGAATGAATGAATGCATGGAGAAATGCATATGACACAGATGCAATTTATGAATATGGGAGCCCGGGAAATTGTCTCCTTCTTAGATACAACGTCTCGGAGTAGCACAGTGCCCGACGTATGTATTTAAGAAGGTGACATGGACCCTCCGTTGGTTTGCCAAAGAAAGGGATCAAGACAGAACCCGTGTATGATGCATATGCGAAAGGCACAACACGGGGATGTACATAGTACGACAATATTCACAAACAAATATAATCAAAGGGGTACACGACATTTGACTACATGCATGGCAGTGTGAAAAATGGCACGCAACGTGTTTGCTTCGTGCCCCTATTTTAGGGACCTACATTAGAGGGAGCTAAAAGGGCTTTTAATGATAATTCCCAAGGTGGTCATATCTCTCTTGATGGTCTCTATAGGTATCATCCCCTTCGAAGAACATATTGCAGCAGTAGGGACTACTAGCAATAATATGTTATCAAAGAGAAATACTCTAGATGAGGGTTCACTATAATCAAGCAAGTCGAAGACATAGCATGATCACAGATTCACCTCCACTCCTTATGTTCCCATGAACCCGGGTATATGGCCCTTTATCAACTCATCGTGTGTGCAAATAGTGTTGGTGTTTGTGTGCATCAAATGAATAAATATTTACCTCATGCATACATTTCAAAACGCACTAAAGGCATCAAAGAGTTATATATACAAGAACATAAGAAGAATAAAGGGAAACCAACAAAGGAGAAAGTCATGATAAACATTGCACAAGATTAAATGGCCTAACTCTCTAAAAACAGTCCCCAGTAGAGTCGCCAACTGTCGCAACCTACCTGTCGCAACCTACCCTTTGGCGGGAGGGCGACGCGTGACTCGCGGGATGCGTGTTCCACGAAAGGAATACGCGCGGAGTCGCCACCAACGTTTATTTGAGGAAAACGTCGGAAAAACCGGAAAAGACGTGATCTACGAACTTTTAAGTGAAAGGTTCGGGAGTTGTATTTATGCACGGGGAAGGTATCAGCACCCCACACGTCCGTCCCAAGGGACGGCAGCCTTTAATCGAATGTGCAAACATGACTTTGATTTTTACGTTCCCTTTTATGTCTTTATATCCTTTATACCCTTTTTATATTTTTTCCTTTTTTGTGGTCGACAAGGGTGTTTCCCTTTGCTCCTACGTATTCCTCAATTTGCGATGAGGAAATCAGACCTACGTAGTTCTTTTGGAACAAAGTGTTTGGTTAAGTTGTTTTTGTCTTTTTTGTAAAATATGTTTTTATTGAACAAAAGGTCATTTAAGGTTTTGGACCATTAAACGATCTTTTGATTTTGAAAGGAGAGAAACGTTAAGGCGTTGGACCATTAACGATCTCTTGTTTTTTGAAAGGAGAGAAACGTTAAGGCATTGGACCATTAACGATCTCTTGGGGTGGTCGACAAAAACGGGGCTTTTGCTCCTACGTATCCTCAATTGCGATGAGGAAATCAGACCTACGTAGTTCTTGCTTATCAAGCGACTCTTTTTTTTTACTTAAGAGGTGATCATTTTAAGGCGTTGGACCTCGAAAATGATCCATTTTACTTGGTGAGAAATTGAAATGACAAACTTCCAAAACCTATTTTTGTGGACGAGCTTGACTAGGCGAGTTGATTTTAGCCTTAGTTTCACTTTAGTTATTAGTCAATTCGGTTAAGAATGAGAAATCCCAAAGAGAAAACGTCCGATTGATTTTCCGCTTTATTTTACTAAAAGATGTTTTTTTGATTATTATATTATTTTTTACCTCTTTTTTGATTTCCAACGTGGTTACGGCACGACCGAACGGTCGGAATTTATTTTAACCGAAGTTAACGGATAATACAATTCAAACGTTCGGTGGAAATTTATTTTATTTTTAAGTTAAGCGAGAAATGACTTAAGTAAAATGGCTTAATCACGTCAAGAGGGGGTATAAAAAGTAAACAAAACGAGAATAAAAATGCACGAAACACAATGTGGACCACTACGGGTACATAGAAGGAATCGAAAAGCTTGGTTCGAGGTACTTACCCGTTGAAGATCGAAGAACGATGAAGAACGAATGAAGAACGTCGAAGAACGGTCGAAACCTTCGCGAAATTCTTCACGAAAAACGTTGCAAAAACGTTTCGGAAGCGCCTCAGCTTAGATTTTCTTCACGGAAACAATTTTTCCAAGCAAATTCGAAAGAGAGAGAAGTTCCTAAGGGGCTGAACCCTTTTCCTTCTCACTTCCTCCCCTATTTATAGCAAAATAGGGGAGGTGGTTGCCGCCCAGCTCGCCCAGGCGAGCCAGGTTGCTTCCTCCAGAAGCAACAGCCTTCTGGAGGAATATTCTTAAGGGCCCAAGTGGGCCTGGGTGCTATTTGCACCCCCATTTTTACTAAGTACACCCCCCTCTGCTTTTTTTGGTGATTCTTTTTTCGTAAAGTTACGGAAACTTACGAATTTCGTAACGATACTTGTTTTCTTTCCGTAATGTTACGGAACCTTGCGGATTACATAATCATCCCCTTTTTGACTTACGGAATGTTACGGAATCTCACTTAATTATGCAACGATGCTTCCATTTGATTTCCGGTGTGTCACGGAAACTTACGGATTGTGCATCAATATATTTTTTTGGTTTTCCGGCATGTCCTGGAATTTCACAAATTGCCTAATGATGGGTGCCAAGCACCTCACAAGGACCAAAGAAAGGTCGCATGTCATCAAGCAAAGGTCCCCGGACGAAATTAGGGTAAGACACTACCCTTCGGCGGTAGGGCGATGCGAGACTCGCGGGATGCGTCTTCCAAGAAAGGAATACGCGCGGAGTCGCCACCAACATTTATTTGAGGAAAGCGTCAGAAAAACCGGAAAAGACGTGGTCTACGAACTTTAAGTGAAAGGTTCGGGAGTTGTATTTACGCACGGGGAAGGTATTAGCACCCCACACGTCCGTCACAAGGGACGAAAACCTTTAATCAAATGTGCAAACATGACTTCAATTTGTGTTATCTTCCCATTTTTCACGTTCCTACGTCTTTTTATGCCTTTTATACATTTTTTTTATCTTTTTGTGGTCGACAAGAGTGTTTCCCTTGCTCCTACGTATCCTCAATGAGGAACTCAGACCTCGTAGTTCTTTGAGAACCAAATGTTGGTTAAATTGTTTTTATCCTTTTTTTTCAAAATATGTTTTTATTGAATGAAAGGTCATTTAAGGTGTTGGACCATTAAACAATCTTTCGATTCTTTTGAAAGGAGAGAAAACATTAAGGCATTGGACCATTAATGGTCTCTTGTTATTTTTGCAAGAGGTAATAAAACTACGTGTTGATTTTAGGCCTTTTAGAAATCTACGTTTAACCAATAAAGGCGAAAAAGACCATTTTAAGTCGTTGGACCTTAAAAATGGCTTTTTTAATGACAAAAGTTTGATTTCTAAATTGATTTTAGCCTTAGTTTCACTTTGGTTATTAGTCATTTCGATTAAGAAAGAAAAATCCCAAAGAAAAACGTCCGATTGATTTTTTTTGATTATTTTTCTAAAAGAAATTTTTTTATTATTATATTATTATTTTGCCTCCTTTTTGGTTTTAAACGTGGTTACGGCATGACCGAACGGTCGGATTTCATTTTAACAGAAATTAAGAGATGTTACAATACGAATGATCAGTGAAAATTTATTTTATTTTTGATTAGGCGAGAAAATGACTTAAATAAAATGACTAAAGCACGTCAAAAGGGGGTACGGAAAGTAAATGAAATGAAAATAAAAGCGCGTGAAACAAATGAGGACCACTAAGGGTACATGGAATAAATTGAAAAGTTCGATTTTGGGAACTTACCGGTTGAAGACCGAAGAACGATGAAGAACGACGAAAAACGGATGAAAATCTTTGCGAAATCACCCTCGAAAATGTCTCGGAAGTGTTACGGAAGCGCCTCGGCTTGGATTTTCTTCACGAAAACAAATTTTCTCACTAATTTTAAGTGATTCTCAGATACCAGGAGGGTTGAACATTTTTGTTCTTCCCTCCTCCCCATATTTATAGGAAAATGAGGGAGGAGCTTGCCACCCAGCTCGCCCAGGCGAGCTAGGTTGCTTCCTCTAGAAGCCACCGCCTTCTAGGGAACTTCCTGGAAGGCCCAAGTGGGCCTGGTTGCTATTTGTACCCCCATGTTTACTAAATACACCTCCAGGCTTTTTTTGATGATTTTTTTTCCGTAACGTTACGAAACTTTACGAATTTCGTAATGATACTTGTTTTCTTTCCGTAATGTTACGGAACCTTACGGATTATGTAATCATCCCTTTTTTGACTTCCGGAATGTCAAGGAACTTCACGGATTGTGCAACAATGCTTTCTTTTGACTTTCGACAAGTCATGGAACTTCACGGATTGCCTAACGATGGGTGCCAAGTACTTTGAAGCGGTCAAGCAAAGGTTGCATGCCATCAAACAATGGTCCCCGGACGAAATTAGGGTATGACAGGGTGCCTCCTCTTTAGAACATTTCTGGCAGGGTTCATAATTGGTATTGTGACATGGTTACCAAGGCACAAACTCATAGCTCCTTTAACTATTGGAGATCCCGCCATCCAACTTCAACATTATAAATACCATCATCACATAGCACTTGTAAAGCACATCTCAATGGGACACAGATCATTTAGACTACACCGCATGTCCCCCTATAAGAACATCAATCATTTACCCTCCATACCCACATAAATTTGTGTAATCTCCATGCATTGTTCTACACTGTTTTCACTACTAAAAAATATACATTTAACATCGCTAGGTTAACATCGGTTTTTCGAAAAACTCGATGTTAACAAAAGCGCGGTGGCATAATTGTAATTAAGATTAGTTTATTAACATCAACTTTTTTAAAAAACTGATGTTAACATCAACTTTTTTAAAAAACTGATGTTAACATCGGTTTTCTTAAAAGCCGATGTTAACACAAATGCGGTGGCATACTTTGTAATTAATACCAATTTATTAACATTGGCTTTTAAAAAACCGATATTAACATGACGTAGTTAACATCGGTTTTATAAAAACCGATGTTAACGGGATATGGTTAACATTGACTTTTTGATCAAACCGATGTTAATAATTATATGTTAACATCAGTTTTGTTAGAAAAACCGATGTTGTATTTTGAGTTAAATTAAAAACACAACCCCTGCTTTTCTCCCCGCGCTCGTTGAAATCTCTTTCTCCTCTCGTGAGTTTGTCTTACTTGTGCTCTTGTCGAAAACCCGAACCACTAAAGTTTGCCATCATCGTCATTGGTATCCGCCATCCCACTGTGGTGTCCACCATCATTGTCATTGGTGTCCGCCATCATCCTCATTGTTCGTGGCACAGTGCAACCCTAAGGTAAATAATAAGTTATGTATGTTCATTGTTGTATGTTGAATAATGTATCTTCACTAGTATTAATATTTCAGGTGTGTTCGTCAATTAGTTGCTTCATAGGTTTTAGACGCAGTCTTAGCTCCTGGAGTGGGTTCGTGAGTTCATTGTTCCATTGGAAACTTATGATATTCTATAAGTTTTGAATCATTTTCTCTATGTTGTGTAATGTTTATTCTTAAACCTTTGTGGATACATACATATTTATGTTTGAGAAAGTTACTTTGGATACTATTAAGGCTGCCATTGTGCTTGCATTGGGGAAGGAGTTGAAAGCAGCTGATAGAGCTTCTTGCTCCAAGTTCCTTCACCTTTAATAACAACTTAACACTTAGCTTGTTTGGCTCCAAATTACTATTAGAAGTAACAGTAAATGGATGCCATTGCAACTTGGATATGCTTGGTATATTTATGAACATAACACTTGTGTGGTTATAAGTTAATCCTGCAAGAAAACATATCACATTAGCTCTTAAAAGTCTCAATAAAATAGTCATTTCTCAAGAAGTGAGCAGAGGTATATTGTTTATTCATGGCCCTTAAGATTTCATAGTCAATCAACTGAGAAGAGGTATCACATATCACATTAAGATTTTTTAATGAAGGATTCATTTATAAGATTTTAGGCTTCTAATTATCTATTCATGGCTCTTAAGAGACATTCAAACTCAGAGGTCTTATGGTCAAGATTATGTTGTTATAGTAAGAAAATCTCATTTGGCACAACCTTTATATTTCCTGCCACTGCCTTTGTTGTATTGTTTATGCTAAATGCTCTAATTTAACCCAGAGGTCTTCTGGAGCTATGCCATTTTAAACAATGTTTATGATTCTTTTGTTATGGTTTGGCATCTCATTTCCACTTGTGTTTGTTGGTGGTTTTGTTGGGTTTGATAAGAAGGCAGCAATTGAGGATCATGTGAAGACAAAGAACATACTATAGTGCTCATTGGTTTTGTTGGGTTTGATAAGAAACCAGCCTCTTTTTTTGTATCAGGTGATGATTATTTCTCCAATATCAATGATGTATATATTTTAATTTGTGTATACTAGAGACAGTGTGTCTGAGTGTTGATGGATTTTTATTTGTTAAGCATGTTGGATATATCTCTACATTTGAGATTCTATTTTATATCTTACTTCTATAAAATAGTTGTGGATGTGAAATGTTCTTAATCCATTGGTACCCAAATTACACTCCAAACAAAGTATAAGCTATTAGAAAGATCAATATTTGAAAGAGTATTCGCATGAGACACACTAGGACTGATTCTATTTACACTAATTAATTAAATTACTTTGCAAGATTTGTAGATACTTCTGTTAAATTATTATATGGATGATAAATTTAGGAACCGATTGGATGCTAAATATCAAGAGTTAGTATGACTTTTAATTGCAATGTCAGCCACTTCATCAAAGAACCTATGATACCATGCCAAGCACCAAGTTGGCTACAAATTGTAGTTGTTAGGTGCAGTAACTTACATTGTCTTTGATGCGAAGCACCAAGTTGGCTACATTGTCTTTGATGCATATGAATTTAACTTATTTTTGTATGATTTTCTGGATAAACTTTCCTTGAGCCATACCTCCCTAGGCTTCTAACATTGAAAGAGACTACCTTCATTGGCACATGTTGCTTTACCCCTCGTTGTGCTTCTCCTAAGCTTTGATTGCTCCTTCTTGATCACTGTCTTTACATTTTACAGCACAAGTCACAATTTTTTTTTTTGAGTAATACTAGTACTGACATACACGCATTGACGCATTTGGTTTGACATTTTAATTGATTGTATTTCTCCTCGTGTTTTCATATTTGGAAAATGAAAAAGTAAATTGAGTGCACTTTAGTTCAGACTAATATATTAGGATGCATTATGGTTGTGGGCAGGGCAAAACCAAAAAGGAATTTAGATTGCCATGGCCTGTCAAGTAGTTTCTTATTTAGACAAGTGCTCTAATATTGTCTCTTTTAATGATTAACATTTATATAAGTCATACTTATTTACACAGAATTTATCATGTGGAGGAACATGTACTTAGCCCATGAAAGTGAAAAAGAAGCGTACATGAGGACCATGTTATGCACTAGGGCTGGTGAGGTATAATTGGGGAATTTATTTAAAGGCCAGTATCAGAATCCATCTTCCTTTATGCTGATAGAAAATCAAGATAGAAAATAATTTTTTTTCGATAGCAAAACAAAAATATAGAGCGTTAAATTGACCTTGATATCATTATATTTGTTGTTGTAGTTCCTGGACAAGCACCAAAGTGTGTTGTGCTTGAAGCTTGTCCAAACTCCTTAAATTTTATAATGTTGTTGGATTGTATCAATGTCTTTAGCTTCACTGATTCAACATGTTGTTTTAAAGTATGAAGGTCCCTAAGCTTGTGAACCAATTTAAAAAATCTTTGTAATACAGTATGACACGTATAATTTATTAACTCATCCCTTAAAATTATAATTGAAGGACAAAACTTATAGTATCCAGTAGGTGCTTTTAGTGTTCTCCAATTAAATGTTAGAGTTTCATCTCAGTAATTTCTTTAATAAATGTTTGCATACAAATTACGAAGATGAAACTCTAATTATGATTAGAGAACAAAATAAAAAATACCTATAGAAATCCTTTCACACACAAACTTAATGCCATTCAATAGAACACAAAAAGTCTAGATATTGTGGCTTATCTAACATCCTCAACATGTCTCTTAGCTTGTTCAATAATCTCTGAAAACACTTTGTAATTGTTCTTGTGAATGAAAAGGTTGCCTGTTTCGGGTGGCTGAAGACTATGAAGAGTTCTCTGTTTTGTTGCCCACTATGCTTCTCTCCCTTGTTTGCCATAGTCTCTTTGTAGTGATGGTAGTCTTTCATAAATAGGTTTTCAACTTTAAATTTTCTGAATTAATATCAACAATGCAATTTGTAATAAAATAATAATGGAGATGAAGAAATTACGTTGTTCTCCAAAAGATTACAAAAGCCTTCCCACTCATAACATAGTAGATTATGAATAAGTATATGTAGAGGGATATATTTCACTACACAGTAGCGGCAGATTACACCACCCCAACCTCATCCCATTCCTTGAATTCTTGCAAATCCCAGTTAGCATATACTCCAATTTAACTAACTAACTCTTTGTTCTCCTAGCTATCCTAACTAATTGAAAGCTAACATACACCTTTGTCATAGCTAGTTATCCTACCTATCCTAACTATCTGGCAACCACAAGCTGCAGTTGGAGCCAAGACATGCAACCTTCTTTGATTCTCCTCACCCTGAGCATAGGCTAGTAATTGCAAAAACACTTAAAGAATTGCAACTTTTTTTTTGTGCAGTCAAACTTGGATAGTTTTGAGATCGCTGAAAACTGAAAAGGAAGATGCATGAGATATGCCAGCTAAATATAGAATGAAATTAAAACTGTGTATCTAAGCTTGGTGCTTGGCATGGTATGTAACATCAAAGAAGCTATGATACCACACTCACAATGAATTCTCCTTCTCCAACCTTAACACTCATTTTAATTTCTAGAATATTAAAACTGTGTATCTAAGCTTGTTCACAATTACTTGATTAGCTTATTGATGCACAAGATGCAAGGGTCACACGAAGGTCTGTTACTATAAGCCTAAAAGAAGAATGAAATCAGATCTTTGCTTCCATCTTTGTTGTTTGAGTTTTATGCTTTTTGTTAGTGCTTCCATATTTGTTGTTTGAGTTTTGTGCTTTTTGTTGAAATTAGACCTAAGTTATTGCTTTCAATTCATAAATATTTAACTTTGACTTAACATAAAAAGGCATCTGACTGAAACAAGTATGCGAGCAGGGAATTCTGATCTGTATGGATTCCTCGAGCCACGTTCCATTCAGAGGTCTGGGCAATCGCAGTTTGAGACTGAAAGTTACATAAAGAGTTGGATGCAGAGTTCAAAATGCGATGTCCACCTTGGAGCCTACCTAAATGCGTAAGTGACACAAAATAACTGAATTTAATTAATGTTTACTAATATACTAACCCATATTCGTCTCCACTGCAGCGGACACTGGCAGATGGTGGTCATCGTGCCCAAGGAACACCTAGTTGTCTGGTTTTGTTCATTGCATAACAGGCCATACAACTACCTTAAGGGGATAATTAACAGGTTAGTATTCTTTTCAATGAATTTACATTCAAATACCTCAACAACACCAACTTTTAATTTTTACTCGTCTGGAATAGTGCTTTAAAAGGTCTTGATGATGCTCCACAACCTAAATCAAAGGCTCCAACTAGGTGGATTGTTGTCAAGGTACATCATTTACATAAAACTTCCACTTATATACACTTCTGATGTGTCTGTACACTAATTTTTTTAATTAATATCCAAATTTCATTATGTATCTAGTGTAATAGACAAAAAGGAACCAGCTATTATGTCATGCACTGGATGACCACCATCATTTTAGGAAGTTTCAGGAATAACTGGGAAGCAGTACGTTTATTTCAAACAAATTTGACTTTTTTATAATTTGTATTACATTATTAACTTATTATCATTTATTTCATCATGCAGTATTTTAACGATCCTAGACCATTGGAGCCAGAGAGATTAAAGGTGCTTCGGATCCAGTGGGCACAGTATCTCTGAGTTAGAGTTGAGAGCTAGGATTTAGGGACACTAAGTTTAACTTAGTTTACTTTGGTTTAACATTTTTGTCATTTCCTATGTTATTTGAACATTGAATTCTTTTGTTGATAGTTGTTAATAATAAATCAATTATTCATTGTTTATTGTGATTAAAACTGCTTGAAAGCAGAATAAAATGTTTAGTTGTTGTGAATTAGGTCTGAAATTGCATTTTACAGGTACAATTTTGGGTTTATTGTAAAAACAAAAAGTTTATGTAAAAAAAAAACATGAAAACAACATTGGTTATTAATAAAAACCGATGTTAATATAATAAACAACATCGGTTATTTAGAAAAACCGATGTGAACATGCACCTTAACATCAATTTTTCAAAAACCGATGTTGGTTATTTCTAGTAACATCGGTTATTTATACATAACCGATGTTAATATACACACGTTAACATCCGATGTTAATATACAAACGATAACATCAGTTATTTATAAATAACAGATATTATATAGAAAACCGATGTTAATATATTACATTAACATCGATTTTTCTAGAAAACCGATGTCAATGTTCATTATGCATACACTTATTTTGCTGTAGTTCTTTATATATAACATCGGTTATTTAGAAAACCGATGTTAGCATTTTTATGTTAACATCGGTTTTTCAAAACCGATGTTAACAATAATACATTCAACATCGGTACTTTCAACATTGGTTTTAAAACCGATGTAGAATGCCGTAAATAATCGATGTTGAAGGTGTATTTTCTAATAGTGTTTCCTTTGTCTCATGATGAAGCTAAACTCGTCTTCCAATTGGTGTCCACAAATGCTTCTAACCCTACTCGTGTTGTAACGCGTGTTCTCACAAGATTCATCCCACAAGCTCCAAAGTAATGATTTCAATCCTTATCTATCTCATCACACACAATTTCGCATCAATTGCACAATCATTGTTCAAAGCACAATACGGAGGAATCAATATCCTCATGCCTCCTATCATACAACTATCACATCAATAGATTATTATGGTCTTATGAGATTGTTCACTCCTCTCCAAGTTCCTCACCTCTACACATTCCTATTGATATGTATTTGGTATTTCTTCTATATTACTTCTATTTCAAGTCTTTTGTAGTCATTTTTCTTATATCAAGTTCAAAATCTACTTCTAATCATGATTCTCACACTCAATAGCTTTGTAAGGTCATCCTCCTAAACTCACTTCAAGTCCAAGCTAGGTCGCTATGTCTCCAACATTCCACATTCAATTGCTTCTATTTATTTACAGTCATTTTGCTAGAATAAGATAATTCTATTGTCCATCTATAACATGCCTTCTCATCATTCCAACTCATCTTTTAAATGGTGTTTAGGGGTTGGACCACAACCCTCAAGTTTCATCATTTAATATATCCAATCCAAAGTCAATAACGTGCATATAGAAATATAAGCAATATCATATTAGAGGTCTCTAGCCTCAATAGAATCAACGAGCATATCAATCCACAACAACATTAAATGTTATCTCAATAACCCAATCATATATTCATATCAATCCAAACCTACAAGCATATAATATTTTATCACACTTATGGCATTATCATTATGAAATTCATACCTCAATCATAACTTATCCCAAGTTTCAAGACATATAAGCAATCACCACATTAGTACACTAACTCTCCATAATATGGTCACTTATACTATTGAGTTTTCATAATAACTTCTCATAATTCTAGTGTCATTTAAAATTAGTCAAGAATCATTATGAGTAAAGCTCATAGAATAGTCTCACACTACACAATCAAAAATACACACAATTAGTTTTAAGATCAATCATAACATATTCTCTGTTTAATTATAGCACATTGACACTTTTTTGTAAAATTCATAACTCATTCATTTCTCCATGAAATTCGATGAAATTTATCATTATAGAAATTTTATGTGTCTATTTTTTAAATTTATCTCACATATTATCATAGGATCACCACACAGGGAGAAATAACAATTTTACCAACACATGTTTTAGCAACATTATTACAAAGTCCCTTGCACATGCTTCTTTTCATTTTTATCAGTTCCCTAATATTCAGTGAATTAAAATGGGAGTAACCCCAATTTTTAAAACTTAACATGTCTATTTTTCATTGGTGTTTGTCACATTGATAGATCATTTATGGATTGCTCCCAGTTCATTAAAAAGCAGAGAAGGTTGTAACAGAGCATTCAGCAAAAGAGTCATCTTACAAAATTTATTTCAATTTCATTTCTTATTCAAATTGTATTAAATTTCATGCAACATGTCGCTTAAGAAAAATATCAAACAAATTATGTGCATCATTTATGACACTCAACCACTTATTAATACAATTTTCCAAAACATAACATAAATACTTGTGAACATCTAATTTTCTCTGTCCTTTTATCATTTTATTTCAAAAGTTTCAACTTTTTTGTTTTTATTTTATTTTTTCCTTTCCTTTCTTTTATCACTTTGTAAACACATTGAGCCAATTGGCCCAACAAATCAATTTTATTTTTTGAAGACTTGTAAAGCATAAAAACAGAAGACATTGAAGTATTGTAAAGCGTAAAATAGAAGACATTGAAGTCTTGCAAAACATAAAGACAGAGGACATTGAAGTCTAGTAAAGCATAAAGACAGAGGACATTGAAGTCTTGTAAAGCGTAAAAATAGAAGACATTGAAGTCTTGTAAAATATAAAGACTGAGGATATTGAAGTCTCGCAAAGCATAAAAACAGAAGACATTGAAGTCTTGTAAAGCATAAAAATAGAAGACATTGGAGTCTTGTAAAGCGTAAAAACAGAAGACACTAAAGTCTTGCAAAGCATAAAAAATAGAAGACATGACGTCTTGTAAAGCATAAAAACACAAGACGTTGATGTCTTGTAAAAGGTGAAAATAGAAGACATTGAAGTCTTGTAAAGCATAAAAACAGAAGACATTCAAGTCTTGTAAAATATAAAGATAGAGGACATTGAAGTCTCGTAAAGCATAAAAACAGATGACATTGGAGTCTTATAAAGCATAAAATCAGAAGACATTAAAGTCTTGTAAACCATTAAATAAAAGACATTGAAATCTTGTGAAGCATAATAACGAAAGACATTGAAGTCTTGTAAAGCGTAAAAATAAAAGACATTGAAGTCTTGTAAAGGATAAAAAATAGAAGACATGAAGTCTTGTAAAGCATAATAATAGAAGACATTGAAGTCTTGTAAAACATAAAAACAAAAGACATTAACGTCTTGTACAACATAAAGACAGATGACATTGAAGTCTTATAAAGCATAAAATCAGAAGACATTAAAATCCTGTAAAGCATAAAAAAAAAAGACATTAAAGTCTTGTAAAGCATAAAAACACAAGACATTGAAGTCTTGTAAAGCATAAAATTAGAAGACATTGAAGTCTTGTGGAGCATAAAAATAGAAGACATTGAATTCTTGTAAAGCGTAAAAACAGAAGACATCGAAGTCTTCTAAAAGATAAAGACAGAGGACGTTGAGTCCAAGGAAAGCGTAAGGGCAGAGGACGTTGAGTCCTATGAAAACATAAGGACCGAGGACGTTGAGTCATATGAAAACATAAAGCAGAGGACGTTAAGTCCTTTGAAACAAAAAAATAGATGTTGGAGTCCTATGAAACAAAAAACAAAGGACGTTGAGTCTTATGAAACAAAAAACAAAGGACGTTGAGCCCTTTGAAACATGCCAATGGGTACTAGTACCCAAGGGCTTAACCTTTATAAGAAAGCAAGAGGTTGACCCTTTAAGAGGGTCTCTCATCCTAAACTCAAAAGATAGGACATTGGATTTTGGAAATTGGTACATAAAGAGAAATCTATGCACTTATAGCCCGATATGAAACATGAGTTTTGGAATGCAGAGGCATGCAACCTTTGTCTTAAAATGCAGTAAATGTAGGCTTTGTATCCACTAATGCAAAAGGTTTTGAATCATGAAAATTATGCAATGCTCATGACATTCTTTCCTCTTTTTGTGATTTTGATTTTGTTTTTTGTGGAAAAACACAGATTGATTGTCTCTTTCTGAAAGACATGATAACTCATGCAACATCATCCTATCTTTTGCAAATCTCTTTGGGACTCCCTCAAAGTGCATGTTTGATTTAATCACTTGAAAATTTTTTGGTGACGGCAGTGGAGTCGTTTGACATTTAATCAATCAACTGAAATATTGATCCTAGGGTTTGTCCCTTTCTTTTTGTTTAGAACTTTGATTATTCTTCACAACAAGAAAATATAAGGCTTTGGGACTAATTGTATGCACCATTGAAGGATGGCAATGGATTGTTACACTTTGGTATATGACCAAGTGAAACATTCCTGATTTAACATCATAGAGTGATGCCAAGGGTCTGTCGATCCCGTTGAAACTTGATGACATGGGCTGATCCCAAAAGAATTTATATAACGAAGGCTACCCTTGGATTCGAAAGGAATTCTAAGGAGTTTGCATGAGAGAATAACATTAGATGTACCCTACTATCACAATCATCTTTGGGCATTTCCCACGAGCTCCTGGTTGAATGAGTTGTCTTCTCAAACGTGCAAGTGCAAACCTTGGGTTCTTTTTTAACAATCACAAGCATGTGCGGGTTCTATTCCAAAATCCAAACTCAAAAAAAAAATTAGTCATTCATTGATCCACATGGACTTTATTGGGCTTGTAACCTGGTCAGGGGTAAGAAGGCTATGAAAGAAAGGATCAAAGAGGCTCAAAGAGTGTTTAAGGGTTATATTGAGTTAGAACCTCGAGAGCCTTGCTTGTATTTTTATTCATTTCAACTTTTTGGGTTGGACTTTACTCCATTTGTCTTATACATTAATCCTTATTGCATTTTTGTGCTTCCTTGTAAAATTTTGGAGGACTCTTATCTTCTCTTTTTTTCTTTTTTTTTACTTGCTTTGGCGGATTTTCTTTTTGTTTTTTTTACATCATTGTTGCCCAACATAAAGCTTAGTAAACCTCATGCATGTGTTGTTTACATTGCTTTTCCTGCCATTTTAGTGGTGGTTCTTACTCTGGGTTGTTGTTTTTTTAAGAAAATAATTGGATTTGGCTTAGAACGGGTAGCAAGGGATAAATTAGTGTTTAGGATAAAGAAACATGGCCATATGTCATTTCAAATGTTGACTAGACAATTACAGCTTGGATTTTGGGACGGAACCTCTGATGAACACCCCCCTGATCGCTTTCATTTCTCACCTTTCCCCTTTCCTTCTTCTTCCTCTTTTTTTTATTATCATTTTTTTATATAGCTCTAACTATAGCCTAGGCCGCCCTTTTCGAGTCTTCAACTTACCGAGTGAGCATTTCCTATCTGCCCCTAGGTTCGCTCGAGGCTAACGCATGGCGTCTATCATTGCCCCAGTATAGGGTTCGGCAGTATCTGCTGCTGTCGTTTGTCACGACCTTGTAGAAAGAAGAAGTGAAAGAAATTGTGCAGGTTCTTGAAAAAGAATTTCAAAGGACGAGACAAGTTTAAAAGATTCTCAATCGACTGATTAAAACCCAAACAACTCTCAAATGTTTTTTGCAAAACTCTTGAATATGATGCATGTTTGTACTTAACATTCACTTAGCAAAACAGTCAATCAAGTGTTTTGTTTAATTTTACTCAACACTTATGGCACCCCCACCAAACGTGTTGAATGTGTGATTTCTGATCGGGTAGACTTGGAAGTTGGCTCTGGAGTGCAGGTTATGTGAGTAAGCAAACCAACGGTGTACATTCATATTCCAGTGAAAGTGATTGTCCTCCTCAAATCTCAGCCAGCCTACATCAATCAAACTTTGCACCTTATGTTTTAGGGTCATACAATGCTCAATGGAATGCCCCGGAATTCCCCCACGATAAGCACATGTCACATTCGAGTTGTATCCTCAGGGAAATGGAGGTTGAGAAATCTTTGCTAGGCTTATGGCTACCATTGCATTATGGAGCAGATAAGGGAGTAAGTTAGCATATGACGTTAGGATTGGGGTGAATTCTATATGCTTTTTTTCTGGGAAATTCCTTCCCTGATTGGTATTTTGGTTGGTATTAGGGGTGGTGTTTGGTCTTAAATGTGCCGCCGGTGGATGTTGTGGCCGATTTAGGGGTGGCCTTTGTGGCTGACATGGTGTTTTTGGTTGGTAGGGTGGTGGGCAATGGGCAGGACTGATATTGGGTGAGTAGTGATATTGCTGGGGAGGATATTGGTACATGGGATTATAAGGGGCTAGTGGAAAGTTTAGCCACGTAGGTACTACAGCCATAACATGAGGTTCTCCCTCCTTCTTCCTTTCACTACTCCTCTCGAGTCCCCCATTACCAGGATTCATAGAAGCAACATAATTAAATTTCCCTTTCCTCAAACCTACTTCAATTCTCTCGCCCGCAAACACTAAATCCGCAAAGCTCGCAGACATATATTGATGTAGCTTAATATGAAGCTTGTAGGCCTTGGATCTTCTTCATCAATGGAGTCCTTTGCTTCTTGAAGATGAATGGCAGTGGAATGGAGATGGAAGAAAGATGATTGGAGACGACACTTCAAGGAGAAGATGAGTCAAGAAGAAGCTCACCATCATAGGAAGCCATGGATAAGAGCCTGAAGGCAGGAGAAGATGAGTGGACAGAGAGGGAGAGAAGGAGCACGAAATTTTATGCCTCAAATGAGGTATAAACTTTGAAGTGTAATTCTTAAATGATCAAAGTTGAAAAAATGCACACACATGGCCTCTATTTATAGCCTAAGTGTCACACAAAATTGGAGGGAAATTTGAATTTCTATTCAAATTTCACTTGAATTTGTGGAGCCAAATTTTGGATCCACAATTTCACTAATTATGATTAGTGAATTTTAGCTATGGTTCAGCTTACTAATCCAAGATCAAGTCCAAGAGTCTGCACTAAGTGTTCTTAGGTGTCATGAGGCATGTAAAGCATGAAGGACATGCACAAAGTGTGACTATATGATATGGCAAATGGGGTATAGCAAGAAAATGCTCACCTCCCCCTCTAAAATTTAATTGGATTGGGATTCTCCCAACTCAATTAAACTTATTCCCAACACACATCAAATATTCACTTAATGCATGTGAAATTACAAAGCTACCCCCAATACAAAAACTAGTCTAGGTGCCCTAAAATACAAAAGGCTGAAAAATCCTACATTTCTAGGGTACCCTACCTACATTATGGAGCCCTAAATACAAGGCCCAAAAATAATGAAACCTTAATCTAATATGCACAAAGATAAGTGGGCTCATACTTAGCCCATGGGCCCGAAATCTACCCTAGGGCCTTCTCTTGCATCTCTGGCCCAATCTTCTTGGAGTCTTTTATCCAATGCCCTTGGGGGGTAGGATTGCATCAAATATCCCACCATCTTTTCATAATAGAACACTGGAAATGTGTCCATTATCATCGTTATCATCTCTCTTTCTGCCATAGAGGGCACTACCTGAGCTGCCAGGTCTCACCACCTCTGAGCATACACTTTGAATGACTCATTGTCTCTCTTGGATAGGTTTTGCAGCTACATTCTATCTGACGGCATGTTAGAGTTGTACTAGTATTTCCTAATGAAAGCATTGATTAGATCTTTCCAAGAGCAAATACGAGAGGGTTCCAGTTTAGTATACCAAATAATAGCCTCCCCAGTTAGGTTTTCCTGAAAAAAATGCATCAGCAACTTTTCGTCCTTCACATAAGCTCCCATTCTTCTGCAATACATCCTTAGGTGGTTCTTAGGGCAAGCAGTCCCTTTGTATTTATCAAAATTTGGCACCTTGAACTTCGGGGGAATAGTCACATTGGGTAGCAAACATAGTTTTGACATGTCGACAAAACCATAACTTCCTCCTCCTTCAATGGGGTGTAGTCTCTCCTCCATATGCTCAATCTTTTCCTTCTCAAACACTGCGAAAGGCCCTTTTCCCCTCACGAAATGCAAGGGTTGTGATAATAGGCGATATTGAGAGGCTCCAGGAGCGTTCAGCACATGGATGCCAGAAAATGCATGCCCTTCAGCAGTATATCCTAGATAAGGCTCGAAACCGGTTACAATGTGGTCTACTGGAGCTTCTCGTGCCTCCTCCCTAGCATTAGAGTTATAGGCTTGTGTTTGATCGGGTTGAGTTAGATGATTCTCAGTACAAATAGGGATTAGATTAGTAACGTTCTCGGCAGGCACCGGTACAACCATGGGTGGTGTATAGTTAGAAGGTAGACCATATGGTGGAAAAGCGTATCTATTATGGCTTTGGGTGTACTGAGGCCCATATGAAGCTACCCCCGTCACACCTTTTTGACCTTCCACATTCATCACTAGGTAGCTTTCTTGATTAAAAACGAGAGGGTGAGTTCGGTCCCTCTTAGTAACGGTACTGGCAGCAGCAGCTGCAGCAGCATTAACCTCCATTATCTTCCTCATATCCATCATTACCTCCATCATTATCGTCATTTGCTCCTTCATGGCCTCCATATCGGCCTTCATTTGTTCCTACACCTCCTCTATTTCACTCATTATCTTGGTCTTGGCACGCATCCAGTAAGGGTGCCGTAAAGCCCGGTCTTTCTTTTTTATTACAATGGTTACTTTTTTGATTTTGAGGAAAGAATGCAATGAATGAGCCAGAGCTATGATTAATGAACATGAAGAGTGATGGGAACAAAGATTCCTTACTTGATTCTGCACCATCATGCAAAAAAGATGTTCCGTTGCATGATCATGAAAATGCATGGATATACAAGGCATGAGCAATATGTGTGAGGAAGATGCACAAAATGCATTGAATCATACTAACATGATTCTATAAGATATTCAACGAATATGACATGAATCACTAACTGTGATATGCAAAACTCTTAAATTATGCGGCATGCACTATATGCAAAGAAAAGAACCTAATGTCTATGAGCAGGAAAAATTTAAGACAAAGAACAAGAAAGCTCTGTGTCCCTAATTTGGCAGCCTAACGACATAGATCTAAGGGTCCACCTTCAATGACATTTTCCATGGGTAATTGTAAACAAATCTCACTAGCCTCTAAAGCTAGCATCCCCTTTCGTAACAACATACGCGACAGTAGATGACCTACCAGCGATGATGCATTACTCGAGAGGGAAACAAGGCGCGTAAAGAAAAAGGAAAACCAAAATAGAACAAATCACGATGAAATCACATGCCATAATTAAATTTCCCTTTCCTCAAACCTACTGCAATTCTCTCGCCCGCAAACACTAAATCCGCAAAGTTCGCAGGCATATATTGATGTAGCTTAATATTGAGCTTGTAGGCCTTGGATCTTCTTCATCAATGGAGTCCTTTGCTTCATGAAGATCAATGGTAGTGGAATGGAGAAGGAGGAAAGGTGATTGGAGATGCCACTTCAACGAGAAGATGACTCAAGAACAAGCTCACCACCATAGGAAGCCATTGATAAGAGCTTGAAGGTAGGAGAAGATGAGTGGAGGGAGAAGGAGAGAAGGAGCATGAAATTTTATGCCTCTAATGAGGTCTGAACTTTGAAGTGTAATTCTCAAATGATCAAAGTTGAAAAAATGGACACACATGGCCTCTATTTATAGCCTAAGTGTCACACAAAATTAGAAGGAAATTTGAATTTCTATTCAAATTTCACTTGAATTTGAAATTGAATTTGTGGAGCCAAATTTTGGAGCCAAATTTTGGAGCCCAAATTTCACTAATTATGATTAGTGAATTTTAGCTAGGGTTCAGCTCACTAATCCAAGATCATGTTCAAGATTCTCCACTAAGTGTGCTTAGGTGTCATGAGACATGTAAAGCATGAAGGACATGTAGAAAGTGTGATTATATGATGTGGCAATGTGGTATCCATTTATATATATCATTTTTAAATTACAAGTTATATCATGTACTATTTAAGCTTGGTTCTTGGCCGTTTGATCTCGCACGAACTGATCTCGTTTGGGGTCTAGAAGGCCAATCATTTTTGCTAGATAATGAAGAATAGTTTTCTTGCCTTGATTCAAAACAATTTGGTTCATTAGTTTTGTTAGATTTTAATTTTCAAATTTAGTCTCTTGGTGTTAAAAGTATAAAAGATGAGAAACAAATTTTCTATAAAAGGTAGTAATAATAATAATAAAAAACAAACGTGCTATAAACAAAAAGGTAGTATATAGTATAAATTAGAAGTAGAAACATTTTATTATACTTTATCTTGTAACTTAATTCCTGTTATGAAATAAAAGTAGTAATTAAAAAAACTTTTTTTAAGAAGAATAATAAAGGTTTTTGTAATAACAACTTTCAATGTATTTTCGCCTTAATTGTTATTAGAGTTATAAAAGTTTAATGATGACCTCTAGAAGTACTTCTAATTTGATTATCGTGAAAGTTTTTTAAAATATATAAAATGAATTAAAACAATAAAAAATATTTTTACAAAAGAATTATGTAATTGTACAAGATACTTACGAGTAAGAGATCGCTCCTGTTGAGCTAAAAAGAAAAAATATATATATAAATTTAAAAGGTAAAAAAGTACAATAACAATTCTATTCTTCTTATTAATTGATTTCTTCTTAATATTAAAAAATTTCTTGTTGAAAATAACAATAAAAAATATAAACATTTGCTTGTTTTGTTTTGAGGGTTAAAATAAATAAATTTAAAGTTATAATACTTTTTCACATTTAACTAAAGGTAACTGTCTTTATAACGTATGTTGTAGAGTGTTAATACATTTCCTATGCGTAATGAATTCCCGAACTTGAATTTGGTTCCAAAGACCATTTTTTTCTAAAAATGATTTTTTCCGGTATTTCCTTTTTATAAATGTTGGTGGCAACTCCTCTATTTTTCAACTCTTTATTATTTTTTGCCATTCCAACGTGAGCCCCATTGCCACAATACCCATGACTTCTAACATGAAGTCCAACATCAAACAAGCATGAGAGAAATAAGAACACCAACCCCCCCCCCCCCCCCCCCCCGCCATACCTTGAAGGGAGAAACCAAAAATTGATGAGCAATGGAACACTTGTTTCTATCAAATGATTCTATGCATATATGTTTGGGAGAAGATGATGAGAATTTCAAATTATAAAATGGAAGAAAAATTGAAATGACAAAGCTTTTCTTAAAATCTTACCTCTAATCTCCACAAAAATCCCTTCAATCCTCTCAATCAAGCCTCCCAAAGCAGGGGAGAGTTTGCAAACCTTTGCCCCCTCTCCTCTCAAAGCCAGTGCACACCCCTAGGTCATCCTAGGGTTGTGTTGCCTTGTGTAGTGGGTCTTAACCCACTTGGGTTAAGGCCCAAATAGTTTAGGTGCTCTAATTGAATCTTTAAACTCCCTAATTAAGATTCATGACAATTAATTATATACTTTAGCAACTTAAACTATTAATTCCAACTCTAACTCTATCTCTTTATTAATTAAGGGTAAACACTTATTTTCATCTTTGATTTTGTTAGGCGTTGACAATTAGATCCTTGAAAGATGAAAATTTTTAATTTTGTCCCTTAATTTGCAAAGTATAACAAATAAGTCATCCTGTTAGTTTTCTCCATTAACTCGAACAGTTGTATGTACATGGTACTTCCATTCATGACATGACAACTGACATTCTCCATGTGATTGTCATGTGTCATCTACGGCTACAACGTGACAAAAAAATTGATTTTTGGATTTGGTATTTAAGCTTAACAATTTGTTGACATTTTTGTTCCTGAAATTAATCACTTACTGACACTTTGGTCCTTGAAAGCACGTTTGAATTTTTAATTAAGTCTAATACTACATATATATTATTAGCATAATTAAGTCTAATACTACATATATTCACCATCATCATTATTTTAAAAATGATTTTTTTATTTTTATATTAAAATCACTATCACCCTCCCTCTCTCTCCACTTTTCTCCTATATTCTTCTCATTCTCACAAAATACAATTCTCCGTAAACGACATCGTTTTGCCCACTCTCTCTACCACCGGTGATCGACATAGCTGAGCACAACACCTTCCATTTTGCTCCCGCGTAAATCACTTTCCATAGTTTCCCTTCCCTGGGGCATTGAATTCTGATTCATTGTATCGAGAGAGCGAAACGCATTGTCGGTTTCAGTAGCTACTAGGGTTTCTTGTATTCGATGCCTATCTCTTGTATTCACTCTTTCCTCAACTTGAAATTGAAATCTTTGGTGGTCAAACTGTTGAACGAAGTGAGTGTTGGACTTGGTTTCTTTTTTGGTGATGAAATTGGCTGCAATAACTGTGTAAACTTGTCCGGAGGTGATCATTGCATTAGCCTAAGTCCTACGGTCAACAAAATATTTGTTTAACTTCTCATACGTGGCTCTGACTAAGGCTCTGATTGGAAAATTTTGAATTTTTTTTAGCATTGAGTTTAGTGACTCTACCAAATTAGTGGTCATGTGTCCCCATCGTTATTCCTCATCCTATGCCAAGGTCCATTGCTCCCTTTGGTATTTGATCTAGCCATACAGTGTCGTGTGGGTTGTCTTCTTGTAACTTCCGGTAGTGGCGAAAAAACTCTGGTTGAGTCATGGCATACCCTATAGTTTGAAAAAACTCCATTGGTATTCATTGTGGGATCAATGCCTTCCTCAAATAATTGTGTTATCAACTTGTCTTTTCTACTATGTGACAACTTGTTGAGGAGATAGTGAGGAACAAAGGAACAATGCTTTGTGGTTCTTTGCTCCACTAGTACAATTGATTTTGTTGCTGATGGCATTCCATTTGGTCTTTGTAACATTATGTTTTTCATAATGTTTGGTTAAGTAGTTTCACAATTAGAAAATATGCTTTTTACATCGATTATTTATGACTTTCTACATTGGTTTATAACCAATGTTGAAAGTATTATGGTTAACATCGGTTTTCTAAAATCGATGTTAACATAAAATAACAACATTGATTATCTAAATAACCGATGTTATATATTAAGAACTACACCAAAATAAGTGTATAAATGTTGAACGTTGACATCGTTTTTTTATACAAAACCAATGTTAACGCATACATTAACATCGGTTTTCTAGAAAAACCGATGTTAACATAGGTTCTTATATAAAAACCAATGTTAAGTTAGAAACTTTAACATCGGTTCTGTATAAAAACCAATGTTAATGTGTGAGTTAACATCGGTTCTTATAAGAACCGATGTTAATGTTTTGAAGATTAACATCGGGTTTTGTAAATAACCGATGTTAATATGCGTAAATAACATCATTTTTTGGAAGAATCAATGTTAAGTTGTATGCTAACATCATTTTTTTTTTCAAAAATCGATGTTGTTTGTGTATATTAACATCGGTTTTTGTAAATAATCGATGTTGTTTTAAGGTTTTTTTTATATACACATTTTGTTTTTACAAAAAACCCAAAATTTAACTTGTAAAAAGCAATTTCAGACCAGAATTCACAGCAAACATCATTTGCATTCTTCTTTCAAGCAGTTTTTAGCATAAAGCTACAGTAAACTATGGATTGATAAATATGAATAAATGATTTATTAAGAACTATCAATAAATAACATTCAATGTTCAAATGACATAGCAAATTGCAAAATTGTAAACCAAGTAGTGTAAACTAATTAAGTAAGCTAAAATGAATTCCCTAACATCCTAAGTTTGATCTCTAGGTCGAAGATAATATTGTGCCCACTGGATGCGAAGCGCCTTTAATCTCTCTGGCTCCAATGGTCTGGCATCGTTAAAATACTGCATAATTAAATAAAAGATAAATTTACAATGTAATACCAATTATAAGAAAATCAACTTTGTTTGAAATAAACAATTACCGCTTCCCAGTTATTCCTCAAACTTCCTAAGATGATGGTGGACATCCAGTGCATGATGTAATAGCCGTACTTAGTGCTTCCTTTTTGTCTATTACACTAAATACATAATGAAATTTGGATATTAATTAAATGTTAACTACAATTAGTGTACACACACATAAACAGTATATGTAAGTAGAAGTTTTATTTAAATCACAAACCTTAACGACAATCCACCTAGCGGCAGCCTTGGATTTAGGCTGTGGAGTATCATCAAGTTCTTTCAAAGTACTGTTGAATACGAGGAACATTTAAAAATTTATGTTGTTGAGTAATGCCAATGAAAATGTATTGAAAACAACACAGACCTGTTAATTATTCCCTTAAGGTAGTTGTCTGGCCTGTTATGCAAGGAACAAAACCAGACAACAAGGTTTTCCTTCGGCAGAATGACCACCATTTGCCAGTGTTCGCTGCAGTGGAGACGAATATGGGTTATTGTAGTAGTATACATTATTTAAATTCAGTTGTTTTGTTTGACTTACCCATTTAAGTAGGCTCCAAGGTAGACATCGCGTTTTGAACTCTGCATCCAACTCTTGATGTAACTTTCGGAGTCAAACTGTGATTGCCTAGATCTCTGAATAGACTGTGACTCGAGGAATCCATACACATAGGAATTCCCCGCTCGCATACTTGTTTCAATCGGATGCCTGTTGTTGTTAAGACAAAGTTAATTATGTATGAATTTAAAGCAATAACTTAGGTAATTAATAGTAAGCTAAATTGACTTACAGAATCCACAACTGTATGACAAATATGCTGAGACATTGACCACCGTGTGCAATTTTAGAAAGATCTTCATGCTTTATGTACAGCTCGAACATGGTAACATCCTAGTTAACCTAAAAAGGCTTCATGAAAAGCTCTAGGATGGTCAATGTCATCAGATATAGCGGATCATCGACCTCAGGATTCGGCCTTTGTGGAGGTTTTGCTGGAGAAATAGCTGCCTGCTAATCAAACATAGTTAAATAATTAAGCTAAATAAATTAATTGAAAAAAATAAGTATATAATCAAAGTAAAATACATGTTCTGATAAAGGCTTCACGAGATGTGTCGCCCAAGTAAGGAAGGTGTTAAGTGTCTGCCCCACTAAGGTAACCTCATCAGTGGGTACAGGAACAGGAGCCCATGCATCTTTAACCTCCTCAACACCAAACTTCACTTGGCCAGGCTACAAAGGAATGTTGTGAACTATTGATCCCTCATAAACTCTTCCTAGGGCAACCAGGCGGGGAGGATTTGCTTCGATGTACAACCCACACTTATCTGAGTCACCCGTCTCAGGATCATTCCATGAGGGATCAACATAACTCTCCTTTGTACTAACACGAGGACTTGAGGGACCAACCATAGGCTCAGGAGGCAGTGTAAGTCCCTGAGATTGCATCTGGGATTGAAATTGGGACTACATCTGGCTGAAAGATGCCATCAGCTGCCAAGTCACTTTTTTTGTGATCGACTCTTCTAACTGGTCCTTGAGTTGTTGGGTCAGCTGCTGTAGGTCTTCAGGAGGTAGGGAGGAAGAGCTACGGGACATTCATGGAGCCGATCCAAAATATTGCTTGATGGTGACACCGGCTCCAGGAGCATGGACACGACCAGGGTGGTCTGGTCGCCCAATGGCAGTAGTCAAGACATCCTGACGTCCATGAGGGATCAACGATCCCTGTGATGCCTGCTCCTCCAAAGAATCCTGTACAGAACAAATATATTTGTCTTAGGCATTCACAGAATAAACAAACATAGTTAGAATTCTTAATTGAAAATGACTTACGATCTTCTCAGACGTCATCTGCCAAGTTTTCTTAGTTCGGACCATCTTCCACTTTATGTGGCATCTGATGGGAGATGAAGGGTCAATGATGCCATCAGTGGTTCCAGACTAGGCAGCTTCCTCCAGTTTCTTTTTGGTATTCTCAGCCATTAGCTTTTGTTCTAAATATTCATATCCCCCACGAGACAACACGTGGGGGGCAGTGTTTTGCTTCTGGATGGCCTGTGCCTTTTTCCGCCCATTCTGAAAGAATCAAACATTAATGGTACAAATTACTACAATGAATTATAACAATTGAATCTTTTGTGGAAAACAACTAAAATGGCAAAGAACATACCTCCCAAGAAGGGTATCTGCATGTCTGACAAAACTGGGCCCACTTCTCCTTGCTAATGCCGTATTTTTCACAGACAGTGTCATCCACACCATCCTGATCAGCTGCAAGGGCCCATTTCCTAGTCAAGTCCAATTTAAACTGTTGCCGCCTCTCGCCGACAGTCTGAAGAATTTTCTTCTTTGTCCTACTGCCAGAAGCTTCAGCGATTTGAAATTCCACCTGACAAATAAAAAATTAGGTTTTATTGTAAGTAAACTATGAATTTTGGCTATTAAAAAATGTAAGAAGAAAACTAAAATACTTGAATATTCTCCCATATCAATTCCTTCTGAGCAGCAGAGACTTCCTTTCAGGTCTCATATGTCATGTCGACCTTATCACGCGTGGCAATCCCCAAATATGTTCTTAATTTCTTCTGGTGGGGACCATCGGCCTTGCCGGTAGCTGTAGAAGCAAGCTTCATAATGATGAATCAAGTATGATTCAAGTAGTTTTGATGATGACAAAAAGAAGCCCAAAAGAATGATGTCAAGATTGAGTCAACAAGTTCAAGATCAAGATTAAAGAAAAGACATCAAGAAGAATCAAGATTCAAGAAAAGATGAATTCAAGATTCAAGAGAAGAAACCAAAAAGCAACAAGTCAAGACTTCACAAGGGAAGTATTGAAAAAGATTTTTCAAAAACCAAACATAGCACAGTTTTGTTTTACAAGAAAAGTTTTTCCAAATTTTTCTAAGTTACCAGAGTATTTACTCTCTGGTAATCGATTACTAGTTTCTTGTAATCGATTACCAATGGTAAAGTTTAATTTCAAAAGCTTTTAACTGTATTTGCAACGTTCCAAATGTTTTTTAAATGGTGTAATCGATTACAATATATTGGTAATCGATTACTAGTATATCTAAACATTGAAATTCAAATTCAATTGTGAAGAGTCACATCTTTCCATAAAATGCTTTGTGTAATTGATTACATGGTTATGGTAATCGATTATCAGTGACAAGTTCTTAATAAAAAGTCAAGAGATGTAACTCTTCCAATGGTTTTCTCAAGATTTTCTAACTCTTCCAATGCTTTTTTTGACCAGACATGAAGAGTCTATAAAAGCAAGACCTTGACTTGCATTCAAAAAACTTTTTTTTACAACTTTTGAACCTCTTTGAACACCTTTTGAGAAATTTTGAAACTTTCCTACGTATCTTTCTTCATCTTCTTCCTTTGCCAAAAAGCTTTCTAAGTTTTCTGTTTTCCAAACCTTGTTTCTTTTGCAGAAAACAAAAGTATGCTATATCTTTTCATTCTCTTCTCCCTTTGCCAAAAAGAATTCAACAAGGACTAATCGCCATAATTCTTTTTGTGTCTCTTTTCTCCCTTTTCCAAAAGAACAAAGGACTAACCACCTGAATTCTTTTGTGTCTCCCTTCTCCCTTTTCAAAGAATTCAAAAGGACACAGTCTAAGAATTCTTTTGATTCTTCCCTTTCCCTTAAACAAAAGATTTCAAAGGACTAACCGTCTGAGATATCTTTTGTTTCCCCTTACAAAGATTCAAAGGACTAATCGCCTGAGAAATCTTTGTCTTAACACATTGGAGGGTACATCCTTTATGGTACAAGTAGAGGGTACATCTACTTGGGTTGCTGTAACTGAGAACAAGAGAGGGTAAATCTCTTGTGGATCAGTTCAAGTGGAGGGTACATCCACTTGGTTGTTCAAAGAGAACAAGGGAGGATACATCCCTTGTGGATCTTTACTTGTAAAGGTTTTTACAAGGTTGAAAGAAATCTCAAGGACCGCAGGTTGCTTGGGGACTGGATGTAGTCACGGGTTATTGCCGAACCAGTATAAAATTCTTGTGTTTGTCTTCTTCTTCCCGACACTTTTAATTTCCGCTGTGCACTTTTAATTATCGCTTTTACTTTTGGTTAAATTTCAATTATTGTTCTTTACTTTCTTAACTTGGTAGTAAAAGCCTAATTAAATCTAGTAACATTAAGAAGGATAGATTTTTAAATAGTCAAGGTACATTAATAATTAGTTCAACCCCCCCTTCTTAATTATTCCGAGGCCACTTGATCCAACAGTAGCAGGATCAATGTTGACCATTTGTCTCTCTGCACCAGGTGATCTAGTGGCCAACAATCTTAGCCGCGTCGCTTTGCATGTCTGCTTCACGGTAGACGGAGACGCTGATGCGTCTGGAGGAGGAGGAAGAGCAGGAGGAGAAGGAGGAGGAGGCGAGGCAGGTGGAGTAGCCATGGTCCTTTAATATAAGTAATTGGGTGAAGATTTGAGGGCAACAATACAGAATAGACCAGACCTATTGTCTTTATCTAGTGTCAAAACTTTTGCCATGTTGATAGCAAATAATCCTAGGAAATACATGCAAAACAAAATATTATACATAAATATATCACATAGACCTACATAAATATATACCATCATCAAGGACCTACATAAATATATACAATCATCATGTTTCATTCAAACAAAAGATAAAAACTAGCAATTTTTGGTAGGTGTCTAACCTCTGAAACAAAAATATTTTAAGAGTTGTTACTTGTTTTGTCTCAATATAGTTTAGATTGGATTACAACCCAAGCTCCTGAAACAACCATGTAAATCAAACTCATCAATTAATGACTGAAAACAGTAAATCAAACAGCAATAACTAGAATTTATATTGAGTTGTTGATGAAGAAAAACAATGACCACTTATATTGGCAGAATATACACTTGTACACGTAGGTATTTTTTGTTGATTATTTCAAATGACAACATTTGTTTCCAAAGTTAAATTGATAAAAGAAGTTGTTGTATATGTTTTCTTATGCTTAGTATACCTTTGTATACAACTTTGGTTACTGAGATTAAAGAAATGAAAGAAAAGCAGCAGAAACAGGATGATATTATTCAATCTATTGCAGCTTGAAATAAACAACCTTTAATTCCACATCTGGTTTTGGTTGCTGGTTCTACATTGACAGATGAAGAGGCTGCAAGAGACCTAAAATTTCTTGGTAGAATCTAGCACCCCAATCTTGTTCCTTTAACTGGATATTGTATAGTTGGGGATCAGAGAATTGCCATATATGATTCAATTAGAGGTTGGTACTTATTACCATTAAAAGTTAAATCTTCTTTAGGAATGCAATCACAGTTGTGATCTAGTTCTTGCTTTTGGGGGATATTGGATTGTTTATGATTGAATTTTTCATCTTAGAAGTTTCCTCAGGTACCACAAGCAGACAAAGGGTGTCGTTATTGTAGAAAAGTGAAGTAGAAATTGATGTAAAGGAAAAAAAAGAAAAAAAAAGTATTCTCATATTCTGATATTTTCTCACTCTAAAATCCACATGCACATGTCCCTGCTATTCCCTTAGTCATCATTTTCTGCATAATTATTTTCAAGACTCTTTCTTTTTGTCCCATTGGGAGCATTTTACTCCTGGTCTTTTTAGTGAGATATCTAGGAATGATTATTCCCCAATTACTTCTTTACAGGCCACACTGTGCATAGCTTCTGTGTGTCTTTGGTGTATTGGCTAAGTACTAATTTACTTTCATGGGTGAATTTCTTGTGGATGCAACAGTGTTTGAAGATAAGAAGGTAAACCCCATTTTTCATAAGGTTGTTTCAGATTAGAAATTGATTTCTTTTTTCATTAATATTATTATTTGTTCCTTGCAAATCTGTCTTGCTCTATGGTTGGTCTTGGACTTGGATTTGGATTACATATCCCAATTTATGATTGTTAAAATCCTGTGTTCTTTTTGGTGTTGTTTGTGAGTTGTCTCCTTGTGTTGGTTGTCTTCAATTATGCACACAAGTTTTTTGTTTTTTTCCCTAATATTGAAGCAGATGGGAGAGAGTGTTGTTGCTTCCAATCCTACTTTGCAAGTGTTTGTTTCGGTTGGTAGATTTGAGAATGATTCCTTGTCTTGGGAGAGATGGTCCTTTTTCTCTCCAAACAAGTACTTGGAAGAGGTTGAGAAGTGTGCCACACCTGGATCAATGGCCCAGAAGAAAGCCTACTTTGAGGCTCATTACAAGAAGGTTGCTGCCCGGAAAGCCGAATTGTTGGCTCAAGAGAAGCAAAGGGAGAAAGATTCTTTCGGATCAGAAGAACATAATGGAATAGATTTGAGTGGTAACACTGATGCAAAACATGATATATCCAACAACACTCAAGGTTCCGGTGAAAGGGTTGAGCATGAAAATAGTTCTGTTGGTGAGATCCATAGGACTCATGTTAATGAATCTGAGGAGGAATTTGCAGTTTCAAGGGATTACCAAAGTTCATCAGTTCAGGTACAAAACAAGGAACTGGAAAGTAGATGACATAGTTCCTACAAGATAAATGAACCTGAAAATGTATGCAAGAAACAAGTGGAAAGTCCTAACAACAACATTGAAGCGGAAGATGTGAAGGAAATTTCACATGTTGTGTACAAGGAGACTATAAAGGCTTCAAAAGTTGAAGTAAAAGATGTGAAATTGAATCATCCAAAGGAATCTAAGGTTTGCTTTAATTCATATATCCATCAAATTCATGTTCTTTCTTAAAGGTTAGGTATTTGGTTAGCCTGGTTTTTAATTGCTCATCATTTATTTTGGACAGGTTAAGTCTATGAGTAAGGGTAGCAATGCAGCCAAGACTAAGAAGAAATCAATGCTACCTACTTCTAAGGCATCCCCAATTTCAACACCACAAAGTTCAAAGCCTGCATCAAAAACTCCTACCAAAACAGTGACACCTGCTTCTTCAACTAGAAAGGGAAGCTCTCCATCTTTGACTAGGAGACAAATTACTTCTAGTAGGGAGAGTAGAAAATTTGCTAACAAACCTTTGCACATGTCTTTGACCTTGCCTCCAAGTAATCCTGATCCAGCTCCTCAAAGTACCATGAGGAGATCTTTAATTATGGAGAACATGGGGGATAAGGACATAGTCAAACGAGCATTTAAGACATTCCAGAATAGTTTCAACCAGCCAAAAACTTCTGTTGAAGACAAATCTTTGATAAAGAAGCAGGTAATTGGAAAATCTTCATGGACAACTGTTCAATGTTGACAAATGTTTTTTTTATACAGTATAAATGGTTATTCTTAAACTGCACAAAATCAGATTGATTAAAAAATGTTTTCCTCTTAATTTCCTGGGGAGGTTCCTTCAAGGGGAATTGTGTCAAAGGTTCCAACATCTACAACTTTGAGGAAAGAAAATGGACGGTAAATTGTTTAATCTGCGTTGATAATGTGATTTCATTTGCACAAGTTTCATTTCTTTTATGTATTTTTCATAGTCCTTTTTTTTATCCCACTCTGGGTATTTTCCAATTTCTATCTATCTCTTCAAAAGAGAGAGAGAGAGAGAGAGAGAGAAACAAACTAAATGTATCTATGTCTCAGCGAAAAGATCATATTCATAATCAATGAAGACAGCTACAAACAAACCTTGTAGCTTGCTAGCTTTCTTCTTTTTAATTAAACTCAATTGGAGATGAAGAAGAACAACAAGATAGAGAAAACCTTATGTTGTAGACAAGGTTGGTTAGAAGAAAAGAAAAAAGATGATTTGGTTAAAAGAGAGTAGAATTAGAGTAATAAAAGGAAGTAGAAGATGAAGGGGAGAGAAAGAGCTTTGGAGGTGGATTTTGGTAGTGAAGCACTAAATAGGAGTTGCTTATAGAGGTGGTGTGGGAGGACAAAAAAGCAGGTTTTAATAGACAAAGAGGAATGCACAGTTTAGTTTTAGGAGAGGGAGATTCAGATTAGAGAACCCCCCCAAAAAAAGTGGGGGTGCTTGCTTTGGTTTGCTTGCACTATCAGCTATCGAGTTTACGCCATATAGAGGGGAGCAGTGTGTCAGATAATGGTGAGGACAAAAGATGGCAGAGAGAGACAGAAAGACAGAGAGAGGACCTTTCTCAAATCGAATTAACTGAAAGAAACGTTCTTTCAAAGTAAATATGCTAAACTTCCCTTCTTTATGTTATGTATGCCAAATGCTCCCTTCTGATCAATATTTTCTTCTTATTCATAATTTAAATTGATTATAGTCACACCTCTTCTTCCTACCAAAACCCTTAACTCATTAAGCAAATTCCACTAAACTAAATAGGATAACAAAATGGGGGACAAAGTTAGACATGACCATAAATATTTGCATCAAGCTCATTAGAAAGCCATTAACTTCAAAACAACATTTTAGTCATCTTTCTAAAAGCTATACTTCAGGCAAACATGCTTCTTTTTTTTCTTTTTTTTAAGAATTGAATTCTATTTCAATATAAATGTTTCCACATAAAATACCTATCTCCCTTCTCAAATGACCAAGCATGCAACATATAGTTGGACTTCTAAAGGATATTGAACCTACTGGCTAGTTAGTCAGCATGATGAGAAAGAGTCCAGCAGTTGACCAGAGGAACAAAAGCAGCAAAGTAGGTAGCCTTAGGGGAGTTATTGCTATCCTAGCAATTACATCAAAACATTCAAACATTGCAGCAACACCAGCAATCAATGCATTGCAGTTCACACACCTAAACTAGTATCAAAGATTCAAAAATTGAAGAAATGGGATACCTAAAAATTGCCCAAGAAACCAAAAAAAGCAAGGTAGACAATATATGGACCAGCTTTCTGCTCAGACCCTACCCAATCAATTTTCACTAACCCAATCAGTCACATCATACCTAAGCACCAACACACAAATCAAAAGTGTACTACTTAATTTTAGATCAGAACACATGCACTCCAACAAAACTAGGGATGGTTTAATCCTTATCAAAGGGTAACTACTCAATCCACATATGTAATTCCTTCAAACAGTACTAATCTTGATAATCCTTATCAATGACTAAAAGAGATATGACTACCAACTTATTTTCCATTAGCTTAAACATGTACAAAACAGTATTGTATGCCAAATATAATTGAGCAAAGAACAGATTCACATTATTCAAGACCTATCACTTGTCAAATCATACTGAACACCCACAAAACCAATAATTTTAAATAATACCACTTCTAACCTGAAATGACAGCATGAAATTAATATCATACAACCATATATGATTGGAAATAAGACAACATGCCTAGATACTAGTTTCACCATCTCATGTGTCTAATGATAACAAATAAATTAAATTTTCGATAACAATGAACCATATCATGGTCATAGTTATATATCAATGGTATGTTACACCTATATGTTGTAGTTCCATGCCTGCACTGCACTATAACGTAACTCATTCTCAATACCATTGCTTTAAGAATCATTGCTATCAGCTATCATTTTTTTTCTTTTTCAAGTTTATCTCTATTAATATTACATATCAGACTAGTGTGTTATTCTCAAATACAAAAATTCTCACCTTTAATAACATCAAACTCTTATTTTCTAATAATATCAAATCCTCGATGGGAATGATCTACCATTACTATAACATTTGTAAGTTATTATCTAGTAGTGATGCATTACTAGACTTGGTTATTTAAGTATTGTGAAATTTATGATTTACTATTTTACTTTATTATATTGTTGAAATGTTTAATTGATATGTTATTTATAGATATTTTATTATTATTTTTACATGAAGTGGACTCTTACGAGTCTATAAGTTGAGTCCACAAGTCGAGTTTATGAAACTCTTATGAGTCTAAGTAAACTCTCGAGTTTGATAACCTTGGTGATGATGTTTGAGTATGAGAACTTAATTTGTGGAAAGTCTCATGATGATGTTAATGAACTTTGTAAGAGTTCATGATTGGTGAGTGAGATATGAATGATCAATTGAATCTATATGACTGTTATTTGATGAGGTGATTGTGTTGATAATGAAAGATTACTATGATTATTTTGGATGATAATCTTGTTTTGAGAACCATTCATATGTGTGAAAAAGTGTTAATTATATCCTTAGGGAAGATTTTTGTTATTGTTTGAAAATGGTATACTTGGGAGGGTGAAATCCATGCTAGAACTCCACCTCACTAAAGCGACCTGGGGTCACCTAGTGGGGTATCTTCTTGAGTACCACCTGTCAGACCCTAATTTTGTCCGGGGATTATCATTCGCTAATGTTTTGATTCTCGCTAGCTGAATTGAGTTGTTCAACACTGTAACATCTCATTTTTCATAAATAAATTAAAAAGGCTTTTTAGTAAAAAATAAATAAAGTTTTAGAAGATGGTAAAGTTTTTATAAATAAATAAATAAAGAGAAATAATTGTATTAAAATAATGATTTGAAGAAAAAATTATACTTGATTTATTCATTTGATAGGAAATAAAATAGAGTTCTTTTTTATAAAATAATAAAAATAAATAAATAGAGTAAATATTAGGTTATGAGTATCCTATCTATAAATAGAGACGTGCTAAGTCAGTTTTCACACCGACGATGCCTCCTCTTCCTCTCAATTTCGTTGTTCCCTCTCCTCTTTCCAAAACCCTCTCTTTTTCCCGCTTATCACCAAACCTGTCTCAGAAAAATGATGATCTCAGACTCATTCACCATTGGATCGTCGTGCAATTTGAGCACCAGGTTTGGCTCTCATTTTCAAACATTCTCACCATTGGGAATTAAGAAAAAATGTCTGATCAAAGGGAAATATCCTATCCATCATAGCTTTTTCTTTTCCCGCAGAAACCCAAAACTGTTTCCGTAAAACAATAATCCTGGAGTCGTTAACCATTGGATTGTCGTGAAATTTTGATATGTAGATCGTGATTCAATTTTTCACACCTTCACCGTTGGGATTTGCAAAAATATATTTGAGGATGGAGAAATACTAATCTCACTTAGACAGTGGAATAGAGGCTTCAATCCCTTCTCTTTCTTTCTAACGTCTGGGAACCCTATCAGAGCAGTCAGAGGAAAAACTTGAGGAACCTTAGGAAACCACTAGAGATGCTGCTATTGCTGTCACAATACACAAGTGAGCCTGCTTAGAGGTAAGAGATGAGTTTATCGCAATTGTGATTAGAATGAACATGTGTAGGGATCCTTAAAGGATTAAATTGGGATTTATTTTGGAATGTTTATTGAATTATAATTTTTCCTTTACGATTATTAATACAATATTGTTGTGTTTTACGTACCAATTGATGTTCTGATGAGAATTGATTGATAAATTTGAGTGCTCTTGATGTTTTTATGTTTTGGCCCATGATTTTGATTAATTGATTTTGATATAATTGTGTGAAATTATTTGAGGTGTTTTACTCCCCATGTTGTGATAAACCTTTTGTATAAATTGTTATGTTGAGATTATGAAATGGTGATTCAAATTGTGAGTATGTGACAAATTGAACTTGTGATGAATGGTGAAATACATGTGTATTGAGATGAGATATGTGTATCGAGTTGTGAGCTATGAACTGTGCAATCACACAATTGTAAGACCCTTTAAGGCGATGAGTATTGTGATGGGATCTACTATGGGAACCCGATGAGTTTAATCACAAGCACTGCAAGTTAAAATGATTTTGAAAATAATTGAGTAGTTGTGTGTATTGCATAGTTCATAGGTAAAGCGTGTATGATTCATGAGGTGTGATAACATGCTATTTTGAGATTATATCATTGTGATTGAGACTGAATATATGCGATAAATTGAGTATGTATTGACTCCTAATATATTGAGATGTTATGTGCATTGAGTTGTGAGCTATGAATTGTACAATCACACGACTATAAGACCCTTTAAGGGCAACAAGTTAGTGTTAAGACCCTTTAAGGGCGACGAGTTAATGCGTGATGAGTATTGTGATGGGAACCACTGTGGGGACCCGACGAGTTTAATCACAAGCACGACGAGATAAAACTATTTTGAGAACAATTGAGGAGTCATGTGTTTTGTACAGTTCATAGATAGAGTATGTGTGCTAAAATATTTTCTGGGTTGGACCTGAATCAGGAGGGAGAGGCCCTGATGGACTCTTCAGAATGTAGGCCTTGGGGGTAAATACACCCAATTTGAGTGCTCCTTTAAGCCTGTGTTGATCCCATATGGGTGGAGCATTCTCGTAAAATAGCATGACCCTGACTGGTCTCCCTATGATTTTACCTAGTGAGAGTGACCTGACTTGCTAGTGTGTAGTTTGTCTTGTCAAGTACTCCTAGGCGCCCGACGAGGTTTTTCACTGACATGGTACCATATTACATATAAGATTGAGTCTTAGTGTATCTGTTGCATAATGCCTGTTTATTGATCGATCTGGATTGATGTAATGATATTGTGTTTTGATCATTAAGTATGTGAATGTCATGAAAACGAATGAGACGTGTGTGGTGTTGTGATGTGATGTTGTGCGACAAAGTGATGGAATGACATGAGCTATGTTTAAGTAAGTTATATTTTATTTATATGATATTTATACCTATATGTTGTCTAGTTTCTCTCTATTAGTTAGGAATGTGATAACTCACTTCCCGTGTTCTATTTGTGTTTGGATCCTATGATGATCTTGAACTTTTTGTTCGTGGGAGCAAATGATTGGGTGGATGACTATGAAGAACCTCATGCTAGAGGGCACAGGAACACAATGCTCTGATAGGATGTGACATTAGGGTATAGGTTTCTATATTAATTGCATGAAGTCTTGGACGACCTTATTTTGAGCCGAGATAATTTATTATTTATTTGGACAAGTTTTATTATGATGTTAGAAAAGTGAATGTGAGCCTTTTACCCTTTTGAAAGACTTGTATTTAAATACATTTTAAAAACTTTTAATTAATTTTGATTTCTTACTTCTTTTATTATTAGTACATGTATGTGAGGGGTAGAGGGTGTCACATTTAGTTGTGTGCTTACCATATTCTGGCATGCACTCTATGTGGTTACTTATGAGTACTTTTGTTGAGCATGCTTGACTTATTATTTGTATTTTCTTCTACATGATCAAATGAAACTTAATAATAATGCTTGTATGTGCCTTGCATCCTTAATGTCTGCTATACCATAAATTCATTATTGAGTCATGAGCTATGAGACTGGCCATCTCTATAATTCATGAAGTGCGGTAGGATGTCATGGCAAGCCATTAAGTGATACAAGTTGTCTTGAAAACTTGATGTGTGTATTAATGTCATCAAGAACCTTGAACTTGTAGGTGTGCTGTGAATGAGTGTGTTTAATCGATGTGTTAACATGTGTTGGCTAATCCCTTCTTTTCTTAGTGTGTGATCATAAATGCGATTGTTGAAACTTGTGATTTGTTAAATACATCCTTAGTGACTGTTTAATTATTACTTCTTATATGTAAGCTATATACTTGTTATAGAAACCTTATAATTCTATGTATGCTTGTAGTATGGTGTTTTGCCTTAATTGCATAGATAATATGGTAGTTCATGATTTCTTGCTCTTAGCGATGCTAATACCTTATAGTTCGATGACCCATATCAAGATATATTTCATAAGGAATACTATTTTGGTTATACCTTCCAGCTCTAGTACAACCCATTTTCTTGTGTTGCGTGCTTAAGTCAAGTAATTTGATTACACTTGCAAGCTTGAGTATAATTCATTCTTTGTGTTACGAGCCTACATCAAATAGTTGGATTATTGATGTTTCTGTCACAATCAAGCGATTATTGATGTCTCCATATGGGTGTACATTGTGGAAGAAAAGCTTCCAAGCTTATTTTGATGATGCCAAAGACTCAAGTCAAGAATCAAGATTCAAGCAAGTTTCAAGAATCAAAGAGTCATTCAATCAAGAATCAAGATTCAAGTGAAGGTTCAAGAGAAGACTCAAGATATGCAAGAACCTCAAGAAAAGCATTAAAAGAATTTTTCAAAGAAAAATAGCACAATTTGTTCAAAATAATTTTTCAAAGAAAAATCTTTTACCTGAGTTTTTACTCTCTGGTAATCGATTACCAGAAGGCTGTAATCGATTACCAGAAGCCCAAAATAGTTTTATAACTGATTTACAAAGTAGTAATCGATTACCATGGGCATGTAGTTGATTACCAATGTTTTTGAATTTTGAATTTCAAATTTCAAGAGTCACAACTTGTGATAAAACATTTTCAAACTTGTGTAATCGATTACACAACATTTGTAATCGATTACCAGTATTTCTAAATGTTGGTTTTCAAATCTAAACATGAAGAGTCACAACTGTTGATGTGTAATTGATTACACTATAATGGTAATTGATTACTAGTGACTGGTTTTGAAAAATAAATTGCCAAGAGTCACAATTTTTAAAGTGACTGGTTTTTGAAGAATTTTCCAAGAGTCATAACTTTTAAAGTGACTAGTGTTGAAGAGAAAGTCACAACTTTTAAAGTGGCTAGTTTTGAAGAAATTGCCAAGAGTCACAACTTTTAACATGGTTCTTCAAGAGCCATCAAATGGCTGTAAATATGTGACCATGGCACCAATTTCAATAAGAATTCTTAACATCTTTCTAAAAGTTTTTGTTCAACACTTGCTTTGTCAAGAAAAGTTCATTGGGCAAAAACTTGTGCAATTCTATTTGAAATTCTGATACTGGGGACAGATGTCGTACAGGATGTCACGACATCACGCTTCAGAACATGGAGATTATGTTTGACAGTGTGTACAGTTTAAACAAGTAAATAACACAAGAGAATTGTTAACCCAGTTCGGTGCAACCTCACCTACATCTGGGGGCTACCAAGCCAGGGAGGAAATCCACTAAAATAGTGTTAGTTCAAGGTCTAACAGCCACTGTTTACAACCTTCTCACCTAACCACTACCCGTGCGACCTCTACCTAAGAGCCACTCTTAGATATGAGAAACCCCGCTCACTCCCTCTCAATCACACTCCCGTGTTTACAAACAAATCAAAGACACACCAGAGATCAACTCTGAACAAAAGGGATCAACCCTACACACTAGAGATCAACTCTACACACACTAGAGATCAACTCTACACACACAGGTCCAACACTTGATGTTAGGATAACATCAAGGTGGCTCACAAAACACTCAAGTCCCAAAACTCACAAAACAACTCTTCAATCCCGGACTTGGTACAGAACTCGTGCAGCCTTCATGTTTATATAGCAGTCTGCGTTTCTGGGCTGCAACGGCTTGTGCTGGAGGAGATCTATCATTCTTCCTGAAAATCTGCAGTTAAAGAACTAAAAGATACAGTTTGATCTTTTAGTTTTTATCTTTAATCTTTAATCCCTGAACGAACTCTTCTACTTTGAAATTCGAACTTTAATTATCTTTTAATTCGTTCCAGAAGATAGATCATCTTATCTCTTGCTAACTGCACAATAATCTGTTAAAGATATAACAGATTTATGTGTCCAGTATTTTCGGGCCAGATGTCAGGACATCGTGTCCGACATCGTGGATTCTGCAGCTTCAATTCTTCATTTGACATTTTATCTTGACTTATGCATTGTGCAGCAACTCCAGTATTTTCGGGCAGGATGTCAGGACATTGTATCCGACATCGTGGATCCTGCAACTTCAATTCTTCATTTGACATTTTATCTTGCCTTGTGCATTGTGCAGCCCGATCTTATTCCTTGACATAACGTTGGACATCATGTGCAGCAACTCCAGCTTTCCTTCATTGTCTAAGTGCTTATGTTTTAACAAAATCTTAGCCAATCTTTTAAAACTCAGTAGAGCTAAGCACTAACAATCTCCCCCTTTGGCAAATTTTGTCTAAAACATACTTAGACACTTCCTGAGCAGGTACGAGCAGTTATGCAAGTGGGATCAGCAACTTTCATTATCAGAGTAATCAAGCACAGCGGAAATTCTTCAAGTTGCAAATCTACAAGTCTTCTCCAGGATGTCAAGACATCTCACGTGACATCCGCTTTCTGCTTCTGCTCCCCCTGTCTTCATGCTTACTGCAGCATCTTCTATCAGCTACTAGTCTTTCCAGGATGTCAAGACATCTCTTGTGACATCAGCTTTCTGCTCCCCCTGTCTTCATGCTCTTACTGCAGCATCTTCTATCAGCTTCTAGTAGCTTACATCAGTCATCCTCAGCAGCAGCAGTCTCCCCCTCAAGATCATATTCATACAACTCCCCCTCAAAATTATGAATCATGCATACATCGTTTCCTACTGCCATGCATCGTATCAATCATGCATACTACGACTATTGCATACATAGTATCCTACTGCTCAAAATCATAATACTATTACTCCCGCTTTTTAGACAGAATTTGACAAAAGTAGAATGCATGAACTTAAGGTGCAAATATTACAGACCAATAACTAGTAATTGTTCAAGGGACATGCCCCTTTAGCTAGTAAAAGTAAAAAAATATAAAGGTCTGATGATCATGGGGTGGCTTCAGAATCATCATCATCGGATTCTGTATCCTCTGCTGCATCTTCGTCATCGGCTTCTTCTTCTTCTTCCTCAGCTTCTTCTTCTTCTTGCTCAGCTGCTTCTTCTTCCTCGGCTGCTTCACCATCATCAATGCCACTTTCTGAGAGCCTTTTGATCAGCCGTTCTAGCTCCATCTTCTTCTCTGTGGTGGCTTTGATGGTTGCTTCCAGCACCTTGCATGTGTCCTTGAGTTCAGCAATCAAGGCATCCTTGGACACAGCACCTGAAGCAGCTTTCCCTGATGTCGAGACAATGTCTGGGACATGTGTCCCCTCAAACAATTTGTAATGCAGGGATAGAGGAGATTCTCTCTTCATCACAGAGTCAGTGTAGTTTAAAATATTGGGGTGTTGACTCAACATAATGCCACACAATACAGTTGGGAAGGCAATGGGTAATTTGACAGCAAATGATTCTGAATGCTTAACAGTTTGATCAAAAATATAGTTTCCAAAATTAAATTTGGACTTGGTTCCAACAGCATACAGAAATTTACCCAAACCTGTGGCAACAGTGGAAGTATGATTGGTGGGTACCCAGTTTGCAGCTCCAATCCTGTGCAGAATTGCATACTTCACACTTAGCTTCCCTGCAGAAAGCTTCCCTTTCTTTGGCCAATGCTGGACTCGTTTGGCAGTGATTTCCTTGGCAATTTGATGCTCAGAGACAGCAATATCCATCACTCCATCTGTTGGTCTGCCCAGGTATTTGTTGATCACAGCAGGGGAGAATCTAACACACTTTCCTCTGACAAACACTCTTTGATAATCATCACTTTTTCTGTTTGTTATGTCAGAGGGAATGTTGACAATAAATTCCCTGACTATGCTTTCATAACAGTCTCCCAACTTGGTGACTGTTTTCAGTAGTCCAGCAGCCTTTATGAGTTCCATGGTCTCCTTGCAATCCAAGGCATTTCTTCCCAGTTCTCTTTCCAAGGCAAGTCTGCGTTGATACACGTATTTCCACCTTTCAGCATTGCCAATGGAGTGGAAAGAGATGTTGTCCAATGGTGCATCAGGAACATTTCCAGGCACCTTTCTCCCAGATTTCTTGGCCCTCTTTGATGTCGAGACATCTAGTTCGACATCATCATCAGAATCGGATGAGGAAATTTCTTTCCTCTTCTTGGAAGGGATTGCAACTTTGCTCCGTCTGGATGTGGTAGGAGTGATTGGAGTGCTTTTCTTCTGGGCCATAGTCTTGATTCGTCCAGACCTCTTAATGGGGGTTTTTCCTTTTCTGCTTTGTAGTCTTTCCGCAATGCCAGGTGCCAATTTGTTGGCAATGGGTTCCTCATCAGATTCTACCTCTTCTAGGTCAATGAGGTCACCTGGAGCAGGTTCTGGTGCCCGTGGTGCAGGGGTCTCCTCTGTGGCTTGATCATCTTCCTCTGTTGATCTCTCTTTGCTGGGGGAAGAGAGTGCTTCAGTATTTGGGCTGGAAGATGTTGGAACATCTTTCTCAACATCAGGCACAGAAACATTCGGGGTGGAAGATGTTGGGACATCTTCATCAGCTTCAGGGACAGCAACATCTGGGGTGGAGGATGTTGGAACATCTTTCTCAGCATCAGGAACAGAGGCGTCTTTCAAAATGCTACTCACAATACTGCGGATTTTCTTGTCCATCTCCGTGTCTACTTCCCTAGGACTTGTTGCAAGGCTAGGGTTTTCAGCAATCTTCACTCCCTGTTGTCTTCTGGGAACCAGTTTCTCAGGGACAGAAGCTTGACCAGGAATTATTTGTATGGGTTGGATGTTGAATTCTGGTTGTTCCTGGTGCGGAGATGATGGTACAGAGGGTGAACCAGGAGCTGAAGTTTCTTTTGGTGCGGTAGCCATGGAAAAGCAGAGCGTTTGGAATGATTTCGTAAATTTCTGAGAGCTGTTAGGGAATGCAGAAAACGAGATTAACACGAAAATATAAGTTTGAATGAGGAATGTAGAGGGACGTGTGAAGCAACGGTCGAATTTGCTTTGGTTCAGTAGTGAACGTGCTATTAATGTTAAGTGATTCGTTTGGGCACGTTCAGATATCAGTAGTTGCTACAATTCCTCTAGCAGACAAATGCCCAGCTTGCCCCTCAGTTTTTCAAACTGTTTTGCATCCAATGCCTTTGTGAAAATATCTGCTATTTGTTCCTCAGTGTCAACATGCTCCAGTGTGATAACTTTATCATCAACAAGCTCTCTAATATAGTGATGTCTAATGTCAATGTGCTTGGTTCTGCTGTGTTGAACAGGATTTTTAGAAATATTAATAGCACTCAAGTTGTCACAGTATAATGTCATGACATCTTGTTCGACATTGTACTCCTTCAGCATCTGCTTCATCCAAACTAGTTGTGAACAGCTGCTTCCTGCTGCAATATACTCTGCTTCTGTAGTAGATAGGGACACACAGTTCTGCTTCTTGCTGAACCATGAAATAAGATTGGTTCCCAAATAGAAACATCCACCAGAAGTGCTTTTTCTGTCATCTGCACTTCCAGCCCAATCAGCATCACAATACCCAACCAGCATTGAATCTGAACAATGACAGTACATAATCCCATAGTCACTGGTGCCATTTACATATTTCAGAATTCTCTTTACTTGAGTCAAGTGACTTATCTTAGGATTGGCTTGATATCTTGCACAAACACCTACTGCATAGGTGATGTCGGGTCTGCTAGCTGTTAAATATAGTAAGCTCCCAATCATGCTTCTGTACAGACTTTGATCAACACTGGTGCCAGCTTCATCTTTTGACAGCTTCAAGTGAGTAGGTGCAGGTGTTCTTTTATGGCTGGCATTCTCCATCCCAAACTTCTTGACAATGTTCTTTGCATACTTGCTTTGTGAGAGGAATATGGAGTCTTCCATCTGCTTCACTTGAAGTCCCAGAAAATAAGTCAGCTCTCCAACAAGACTCATCTCAAATTCAGATTGCATCTGTTGAACAAAATGTCGAAGCATCTCATTCGACATCCCTCCAAACACAATGTCATCAACATATATCTGTGCTATCATCAAGTTTTCAGCATCTTGCTTGACAAAGAGAGTCTTGTCAATTCCTCCCTTCCTATACCCTTGCTGAGTTAGGAACTCTGTTAGCCTTTCATACCAAGCTCTTGGAGCTTGCTTCAATCCATAGAGAGCCTTCTTGAGCCTGTATACATGATCTGGATGAGCTGGATCTACAAATCCCTTTGGCTGCTCCACATAGGCTTCTTCATTCAGGTATCCATTCAGAAACGCGCTCTTCACATCCATCTGGTACAGCTTGAATTTGAGGATGCAAGCTACACCAAGTAACAATCTGATGGACTCAAGCCTAGCAACTGGGGCAAAAGTTTCATCAAAGTCTACACCTTCAATCTGAGTGTAGCCTTGAGCAACAAGTCTGGCCTTGTTTCTGGTTATAACACCTTCTTCATTGGTTTTGTTCTTGAAGATCCACTTGGTGCCAATCACATTAGTTCCCTCGGGTCTCGGAACTAGCTCCCAGACTTCATTCCTTTTGAATTGCTCCAATTCTTCTTGCATAGCATTGATCCAGAACTCATCAGTCAGTGCCTCTTTCACATTCTTGGGCTCAATTTTGGAGACAAAGCATGAATTTGAGACGATCTCAATCTCCCTTGATCTTGTAGTGACTCCTCTGTTTGGATCTCCTATAATCAGCTCCTTGGGGTGCATCTTCTGGATTCTAGTGGAGGGTCTCTTGTCAGGTTGGTTGATGTCTGGTTCATCTGTAGCAGAATCAGAGTTTTCTGTATTTTCTGCACTTTTAGCTGTATCTGCTACATTGTCTCCCGATGTTCTGACATCTTCTTCGACATCCTTCCTTCTTGCTGGAGTTAGATCATCAACAACCACATTGATGGATTCCATCACAGTTCTGGTTCTGGAGTTGAATACTCTATATGCTCTGCTGTTTGTAGAGTATCCCAGGAATATCCCTGCATCACTCTTGGGATCCATCTTTCTCCTTTGCTCTCTATCTGCCAAAATGTAACATGGGCTTCCAAAGATATGAAAGTGCTTAACCGTTGGCTTCCTCCCTTTCCAGATTTCATACAGAGTGGTTGGAGTCCCTCTTCTAAGTGTGACTCTGTTGTGGATGTAGCATGCTGTGTTCATGGCTTCAGCCCAGAGATTATAGGGTAGATCTTTGGCATGAAGCATGACCCTAGCAGCTTCTTGCAAAGTCCTGTTTTTCCTTTCAACTATGCCATTTTGTTGTGGTGTAATGGCTGCAGAGAACTCATGAGTGATGCCTTCAGATGTGCAGAATTCAGTAAACCTGCTGTTTTCAAACTCTCTGCCATGGTCACTCCTGATTCTCTTGATGACACAGTCTTTTTCTCTTTGAAGTCTTAGGCTCAGCTCCTTGAATTCTTCAAAGGTGTCTGATTTTTCTCTGATAAAGTTGACCCAGGTAAATCTGGAGAAATCATCCACAACAACATAGGCATACCTCTTTCCTCCAAGGCTTTCAACTTGCATAGGCCCCATCAAGTCCATGTGAAGTAGTTCCAGCACCCTGGAAGTGGTCTGATGTTGAAGCTTCTGGTGGGACATCTTGACTTGCTTTCCAATCTGACATTCACCACAAATTCTGCCTTCTTCTATTTTCAGATTGGGAATGCCTCTAACAGCACCTTTGTCAATGATTTTCTTCATGCCTCTTAAGTGCAGATGTCCAAATCTTTGATGCCATATTTTGACTTCATCTTCTTTGGAGAATAGGCATGTGGAGGAGTAACTAGTTTCTTGAGGTGTCCATAGGTAACAGTTGTCCTTTGATCTGCTGCCCTTCATTAGGACTTCACTCTTCTCATTTGTCACCAAGCATTCTGACTTTGTGAAGTTTACATTGAATCCTTCATCACATAGCTGACTGATGCTGATCAAGTTTGCAGTCAGTCCCTTCACCAGCAGTACTTTGTCCAGACTAGGAAGTCCATCATGGACTAGCTTTCCCATTCCAGTGATCTTTCCTTTAGAACCATCTCCAAATGTCACATAGCTAGTGGAGCAAGGTTCAATGTTCACCAGGAATTCTTTGACTCCTGTCATGTGTCTGGAACAGCCGCTATCTAGGTACCAATCTTCCTTAGCTGATGCTCTAAGTGAAGTATGAACAACAAGACTGACCATCTTGTGTTTTGGAACCCACATCATCTTCTGTCTGCTGCTGCTACTTTGAGATCCATGATGTGGATGGCCATGTAGATGATAGCAAAAGGGCTTTATGTGACCATACTTGCCACAGTAGTGACACCTCCACTTCTTTCTTTTACTTCTTTTACTCTTTTTCTGCTGCGTTCCATGATGTCGAGACCGATGTTGTGACATCGTGGCTCCAGTGCTGTTTTTGGCAGGAACAAATCCTGTCATGGTTATTCTGCCAGCAGATTTATGATTAAACCCAAGTCCTCTCTGGTTTCCAACATTCTTCCCAAGCTGTAGCACCTCATCAAGCATATCTGAGCCTTTATTCAGCATCTTTATTGATTTGGTCATGTTTTCCAGTTTAGAGTTCAGAAAACCGACTTCTCCTTTAAGCTCAGAGATCTCCTCTTCATGTGCCTCCTTCTCAGCTTCCAGATTTGCAATGACCTTCTTCAGTTGTGCTTCCTGCTGAAGAATCTTCTCACTTTTGATGCATAGTTCTCTATAGGATATAGCAAGCTCATCAAAAGTGATTTCACTATCTGTATCACTTGAATCTTCAGCAGATTCAAATCTCCCAGTGAGTGCATTCACATCTCTGTCAGAATCACTTTCTTGTTCACTCTCTGTATCATCAGACCGACATACAGAAAGTCCTTTCCTCAGCTTCTTGAGATGAGTGGGACATTCAGCTATGATGTGTCCATAGCCTTTACACCCATGGCATTGAATTCCTTTGCTGTGACTGGGCTTTTCATCTGATCTTTTCTGGTCTTTACTACCTTTCCTGATGTCGAAAGGGATGTTCTGGACATGTGGTTTCTGCCTCCTGTCCATTCTGTTCAGCACTTTGTTGAACTGCTTTCCAAGGAGCACAACTGCATTAGCCAGTCCTTCATCAGTATCCAGGTCATACTCATCTTCTTCTCCTTCATCATTGGACACGAAAGCCAGATTCTTGCTCTTCTTTTCAGCCCTATCCGAGAGTCCTAGCTCAAAGGTTTGAAGGGAACCAATGAGTTCATCTACTCTCATGTTGCAAATGTCTTGGGCCTCCTCTATTGCAGTGACTTTCATGTCAAATCTCTTAGGCAAGGATCTGAGGATCTTTCTCACCAGCTTTTCATCTGTCATCCTCTCTCCCAAGGCAGTGCAAGCATTGGCAATTTCAAGAATGTTCATGTGGAAGTCATGAATACATTCTTCCTCCTTCATCTTCAGATTTTCGAATTTTGTGGCCAATAGTTGCAATCTGGACATCTTCACTTTGGAGGTTCCTTCATGAGTGGTTTTCAGGATCTCCCATGCATCCTTGGCCACTGTGCATGTGTTGATCAGTCTGAAGATATTCTTGTCAACTCCATTGAATAGAGCATTCAAAGCTTTGGAGTTTCCAAGTGCCAATTCGTCTTCTTCTTTAGTCCAGTCTGCTTCTGGCTTCAATTCCTCAGTGGGCTTTCCTTCTGTGTCCAGCATCTTGGGATGTTCCCAGCCTTTGATAACAGCTTTCCAGGTTCTGCTATCCAGTGATTTGAGGAAGGCCACCATCCTTGCTTTCCAGTATTCATAGTTTGTTCCATCCAGGATTGGTGGTCTGTTCACTGGTCCTCCTTCTTTCTCCATGTTCATCAGAATTTATCTCCCTAGATCTCACTCAGTGATTTCGAGTGCCTGCTCTGATACCAATTGAAATTCTGATACTGGGGACAGATGTTGTACAGGATGTCACGACATCACGCTTCAGAACATGGAGATTATGTTTGACAGTGTGTACAGTTTAAACAAGTAAATAACACAAGAGAATTGTTAACCCAGTTCGGTGCAACCTCACCTACATCTGGGGGCTACCAAGCCAGGGAGGAAATCCACTAAAATAGTGTTAGTTCAAGGTCTAACAGCCACTGTTTACAACCTTCTCACCTAACCACTACCCGTGCGACCTCTACCTAAGAGCCACTCTTAGATATGAGAAACCCCGCTCACTCCCTCTCAATCACACTCCCGTGTTTACAAACAAATCAAAGACACACCAGAGATCAACTCTGAACAAAAGGGATCAACCCTACACACTAGAGATCAACTCTACACACACTAGAGATCAACTCTACACACACAGGTCCAACACTTGATGTTAGGATAACATCAAGGTGGCTCACAAAACACTCAAGTCCCAAAACTCACAAAACAACTCTTCAATCCCGGACTTGGTACAGAACTCGTGCAGCCTTCATGTTTATATAGCAGTCTGCGTTTCTGGGCTGCAACGGCTTGTGCTGGAGGAGATCTATCATTCTTCCTGAAAATCTGCAGTTAAAGAACTAAAAGATACAGTTTGATCTTTTAGTTTTTATCTTTAATCTTTAATCCCTGAACGAACTCTTCTACTTTGAAATTCGAACTTTAATTATCTTTTAATTCGTTCCAGAAGATAGATCATCTTATCTCTTGCTAACTGCACAATAATCTGTTAAAGATATAACAGATTTATGTGTCCAGTATTTTCGGGCCAGATGTCAGGACATCGTGTCCGACATCGTGGATTCTGCAGCTTCAATTCTTCATTTGACATTTTATCTTGACTTATGCATTGTGCAGCAACTCCAGTATTTTCGGGCAGGATGTCAGGACATTGTATCCGACATCGTGGATCCTGCAACTTCAATTCTTCATTTGACATTTTATCTTGCCTTGTGCATTGTGCAGCCCGATCTTATTCCTTGACATAACGTTGGACATCATGTGCAGCAACTCCAGCTTTCCTTCATTGTCTAAGTGCTTATGTTTTAACAAAATCTTAGCCAATCTTTTAAAACTCAGTAGAGCTAAGCACTAACACTATTTTCTTCCTCTCCTCCATTCTTACAAAAATATTTTCAAGAGATCTACTCTTGGTGACTATTTTCAAGAGAAGGTTTTCTTAGTTACAAACACTGAACACAAGGGACCAATGTTCCTTGGGTTCATTGCAAGAAGCAGGATTTGCTTCTTGGTTGATCATTGGACACAAAAGACCAACGTTTTTTGGGTTCATTGCAAGAAGTGGGTATAACTTCTTGGTTGTTATCACTGGACACAAGGGACCAACGTTCCTTGGGGTTCATTGCAAGAAGTGGGAATAACTTCTTAGTTGTAATCACTGAACACAAAGGAGGGAAGTCCTTTGTGGTTCATTGCTTGTAAAGGATTTTACAAGGATAGTGGAAATCTCAAGCGGGATGCTTGGGGACTAAACATAGGCATGGGTTGTGGCCGAACCAGTATAAATCCGATTTTGCATTCTCTCTTTCCTTGATCTCTTTTACTTTCTATTGTGTTTATATTTCTTTAAGTTTACTTCTCTTTATTTGTTAGTCGAGTAACTTACAATTAAAGAAATAATTGAATCTAGGGAATATCAAAGAAAGGGAGATTTTCAATTAGGAATAATCAACGAAATCTTAATTCAACCCCCCGCCTTCTTAAAATTTTTGAGGCCACTTGTCCAACAATCATGTTTTTGTTTATAGAATTCATTTGGAATATCTGTTGTTGATTCTGGATGAGTGATCCTTCTTGATTTAAAATCATTGTCTCCTAATCAATCGAGTGTTCATCTTGTTATTGGCTGCTCATATTCCAGTCATGTCTTGTTAAACTTCTTGATATATTGTCATGTTATTACTTCTATTACGAATAGAGAGAGACTTCGCTCTTGTTAATCACGTTAAGGCGTTTCGAGAGGAAATACTTGAGTAGGCATGATCCTTGTTACCTATAGATGAAAGTCAACTTAGTAAGTCATGTACCTGTGTTCCTTGAGGATGTGCTTAGTTACCACCTAAGTGTGAGATTGAGAATCTTATAAAAGTGTCATACCCATAGAAAATTGTAACCATAGTTTATAGGAGATGACTGGTAAAGAGTTGTTTAAGAATATAGAGTAGTTGGAAAAGTTGTGAAGAATAGTTAAAAGATTTAGTGTGAAACCTTAAGAAGAGTTTAAGGTAGTTAGTAAGACATTAATTTCTAAGCATGGAAGGGTTCGAGAGTGAGTGTTCTTGCATAAGGTAGGTGGCCTAAAGGATTATTGATGATAGTTCTGGCAAACATATTCTCAATCAGTTCAGTTGCCTCTTCGAGGGTTTTCAATTTTATCTTCCATCCTGCTGAAGCATCTAACAACTGCTTGGTTTGTGGTCTCAGCCCATCTATAAACATGTTCAATTGAATTGGCTCAGAGAATCCATGTGTGGGAGTCTTTCTCAACAAACCCCGAAACCTCTCCAATGCTTCACTCAAGGACTCATCAGGGAACTGGTGAAATGATGAAATAGCAGCTTTCCCTTCTGCAGTCTTTGACTCGGGGAAGTATTTCTTCAGAAATTTCTTAACAACTTCCTTCCACGTCTTCAGACTGTTACCTTTGAATGAATGAAGCCACTTCTTGGCTTCTCCTGCCAAAGAAAATGAAAATAAGATGAGTCTCATGGCATCGTCTGGCACTCTAGCAATCTTCACAGTGTTACAGATTTCTATGTACGTTGCCAGATGTGCATAGGGGTCCTCATTTGGTAATCCATGAAATAAGTTCCCCTATATCAGATGAATCAAAGAATGAGGGTAGTTTATGTTGTGAGCTTGGACTTCAGGATGCACAATACTTGTGAAGAATTATGACACTGAGCTACTAGAATAATCTTCAAGGGTAACCCTTTGCTGGTGTTCATCAGCCATGATAGAGGCTTCTGGTAAGTATATAGCTGATTCCCTTGATGATAGTGAATCAGATGATGTAGAGTCAAAAGATTGAGCTTCTTCTTCTAGAATGGATGCTACTATCTTATCTTGCAACAACTTCCTTCTCCTCTCAGCTCTGTTCCTTCTTAAGGTGGCTTCAATTTCCAAGTCTAGAGGAACTAGGTTGCCTTTGGGAGATCTATGCATACAAAATACTGACAGAAACAATGATTATCCAATTCAAGAAGAAAACAAATATGATTAAAAGCAAATATTCACAAATAATTAAAGAATAAAGAAGAGACACTTAAAGAACTGAACTAAACTTTCCAAATAGAAAGAAGTTCCCTGGCAACAGCGCCAAAAAGGTTTGTGTGTAGTATGGACACTTAATCTGAGTATCGAATTCTCGGGGAACTTGTTTTACTTGGTAAAGTTGTGGTTTAGTAAATAAGCGTCTTGTTATAAAAGGTTTGTGTGTAGTATGGACATGTGTGTAAACTAACTAAACAAAGGTAAATAAAAGGTGAGCAGTGGTGGGTGCAAAGGTAGATGGTCAACGTGTTGGTCTTCCTACTGGGCGACTGATGCTACTAAAGATGTTCTCTACCTAACAACGTTCTTATGTTCTATGTTGTCTCCTGGACTGCTAAACCCCGATGTCTCGTGTATGTTTAGCCTAATCCTAACCAAGTGTCATACTCAGATCCCTCTTGTTGGACTAAACTTGACCAGAACTACATTAAGACATACATACCAACAACTAGGTTATCATACCCCGATCCCTCAAGAAAATACGGTAAACTAGCCCCGTCCTATCTAGTTCTAAGGATCAAACCATTTCCCAATGTTGAATGACCTTAATTGAGCATTCATCTACGTGATCAAGGAAAAAGCATACTAAAAATGAAGTACTGATAGCACAGAGAACACATGCAACATCATTAGATAGATATAAAAGTATTTACATCAAGTACCCCGTAGGAAGAACCAACTGAGGATTTAGCTCTCCATAACTGGGAAGCTTCTCTTACAAAGATGAAAAAGTGAAAATGAAAGATTAGGAAGTACAAGTGGTGAGGATGTCTCCTTCACCTCTAGAAACCTCACAATCACTCAAACTCTCATCCAATACTCCGCATGATAATCTCCTCTTTAATCTCTATTGTCCCTCAGGATCTTCACACCAAATGTTCTCTCCGCCCCTCAGCCACTCAGAGGAATGCTTCCAAGAACAGAGAACACGCCAAAAATTGAGAACTCCCTACCATTTTTTATTTCAGGCTTTAAATAGTGTTGCTGATTTTTTGTCATTCGCTCAGCCGCATTCTATTTCGCTTAGCCAAATTAAGTGACATTTGGCATAGTGCACCTCTTCTTCGCTCAGCCTAGAGGTGCAAGTGGTGCGCTTAACAAGTTAATTCTCACTGAGTGCATCATGACAACTCATCTGCTTCTAGGATCTTCTACGCGCTTAGCCATGAATTGTTGCACTTAGCGGATGGCTCGCTAAGCCAGAGAATTGGCTTAGCGAGTGGCTCAAAATCAACACTTCCACAAACTTGTTTATTTTACCTGAAATTGAAATGGAAAGGTTATTAAATACTCAAAAGTGGGATACTAAGTACTTATTACCTATATTTAACAAAAAGTACTCATAATACTACAAAAAGAACTGTACATGGAAGGATTCAAATACAATTTACATAGCATTTTTACACAAAAGTTAGTCGTATTAACCGACTAACACCAATAGGTTTAGTCTTTTCAATGTACTCTGAACAAAATTCAATGGCTTCTTCTGCAATATACCTTTCAACAATAGATGCTTCCGGACAATGTAGATTCTTGGTATACCCTTTTAAGATATTCATGTATCTCTCAACCGGGTACATCCACCACAATAAACAGGACCACAACATTTGATTTCTCTGACCAGATGAACAATTAAGTGAATCATGATGTCTAAGAAAGCAGGAGGAAAATACATCTCCAACTGGCACAATATAATTGCGGCCTCATTTTCCAGGTCATCAAACTTGACTGGATCAAGGACTTTGCTACATATGGCATTGAAGAAAAAGCACAGGCGAGTTATGGCTAACCTGACTTTGTTAGGCAAAATGTCTCGTATGGCCATGGCTAACAATTGTTGCATCAACACGTGACAGTTGTGAGACTTTAACTCTACCAACTTAAGCTCCTTCAACTGCACAAGGCATTTAATATTTGAAGAGTATCCTTGTGGGACTTTCACCCAGTGCAAACACTGACAAAAACTTATCTTCTCCTTTCTGGACAAAGTATGACAAGCTGGAGGCAAGTATATTTTTTTCCCATCAGACCTTGGATGCAACTGCGATCGTATACCCATGTCAGCTAGATCTTGACGGGTATTCAAACCATCTTTCGTCTTTCCTTGAATGTTATGGAGCGTCCCAATGACACTGTCACATACATTTTTCTCCATATGCATAACATCAATACAATGTCTAACATCTAGATCAAACCAGTACGGAAGATCAAAGAAAATGGACCTCTTCTTCCATATGCAAGTCTAACTTTTATCCTTCTTTTGTGTCTTTCCAAATAGAGTATTCAGGTGTTCAACCCGCTAGAAGACCTGCTCACCAGTCAACGGTATCGGTGAAATTTCGTGATGAGGTTCTAGAAAACGTCGATGCCTAGTGTAGACTTTTTTCTACCATGTTTCAGTTGTATGTAGCTTGTGTCTTCTTCAGAGATGGGGCATGCATGATGACCCATAACATTGTAACCGCTTAATATTCTAGAAAGTCATTAATGGTACAAAAAAGCATTGCACGCATTTCAAAAGTCTCCTTGCGAAACCCATCAAACACTAAAACCCCCTCGTCCCATAACTTTCTCAGGTCTTCAATCAACGGACTTAGACAAACATCAATGTCATTTCCTAGCTGTCTTGGGCCTGATATCATCATAGACAACATCATGTATTTTCACTTCATGCACAACCAAGGAGGCAAATTGTAAATTACTAGTAGAACTGACCATGAACTGTGTTGAGTGCTTAAATTGCCATATGGATTCATTCCATCACTAGCTAGTCCAAGCCTAAGATTTCTTGCCTCTTTGTCGAAATCCAGATACAAACCATCAATCTTCTTCCACTAGGAGCAATCAGCCAGATGATGGACCATTCCATCAGAGTTTCTCCCATTTGCATGCCAGGTAACGTCTTTTGCATCGTCTCCATTAGCAAAAAGACGCTTAAACCTTGGAATGATGGGAAGATACCACAATACCTTTGCTGGAGGGCACTTCTTTGAGTTTTCATCAGAACTGTAGTCCTCATCATCCTTCACTTTGTACCGTAATGCCCCACACCTAGGGCATTTGGACATTTCTTCGAATTCATGCCTGTATAGTATGCAATCTGTTGGATCAAGTGGTCTCGGAATAATTAAGAAAGGGGGGTTGAATTAATTATTAATGTTTCTTGACTAATTAAAAAATTTATCCTTCTTATGTAGAAGCAAACTTCATGATGATGAATCAAGTATGATTCAAGTAGTTTTGATGATGACAAAATGCCCAAAATAATGATGTCAAGATTGAGTCAACAAGTTCAAGATCAAGATTAAAGAAAAGACATCAAGAAAAATCAAGATTCAAGAAAAGAAACCAAGAACCAACAAGTCAAGACTTCACAAGGGAAGTATTGAAAAAGATATTTCAAAAACCAAACATAGCACAGTTTTGTTTTACAAGAAAAGTTTTCCCAAATTTTTCCAAGTTACCAGAGTATTTACTCTGGTAATCGATTACCAAGTTTCCTGTAATCGATTACCAGTGATAGATTTTGATTTTAAAAAGTTTTAACTAAATTTGCAATGTTCCAAATGATTTCTAAATGGTGTAATCGATTACCAGTGTATCTGGACGTTGAAATTCAAATTCAATTGTGAAGAGTCACATCTTTTCATAAAATGCTTTGTGTAATCGATTACATGGTTATGGTAATCGATTACCAGTGACAAGTTTTGAATAAAAAATCAAGAGATGTAACTCTTCCAATGGTTTTCTCAAAATTTTCTCAAGGTTATAATTCTTCTAATGGTTTTCTAGACCAGACATGAAGAGTCTATAAAAGCAAGACCTTGACTTGCATTTTAAGAACTCGATATAAATTTTAGAACTTCTTGAAATTTTTTTAAGAAATCTTGAAACCTTTGCTTCTCATCTTTCTTCTTCTTCCTTTGCCAAAAAGCTTTCTAAGTTTTCTGTTTTCCAAACCTTGTTCTTCTGTAAGTGAAAATTCTGCAGAAAACAAAAGTGTGCTATATCTTTTCATTCTCTTCTCTCTTTGCAAAAAAGAATTCGACAAGGACTAATCGCCTGAATTCTTTTTGTGTCTCTCTTCTCCCTTTTCCAAAAGATCAAAGAACTAACCACCTGAATTCTTTTGTGTCTCCCTTCTCCCTTTTCAAAGAATTAAAAAGGACACAGTCTGAGAATTCTTTTGATTCTTCCCTTTCCCTTAAACAAAAGATTTCAAAGGACCAACCGCCTGAGAATTCTTTGTCTTAACACCTTGGAGGGTACATCCTTTGTGGTACAAGTAGAAGATACATCTACTTGGGTTGTTTTAACTGAGAACAAGAGAGGTACATTTCTTGTGGATCAGTTCAAGTGGAGGGTACATCCACTTGGTTGTTCAAAGAGAACTAGGGAGGGTACATCCCTTGTGGATCTTTGCTTGTAAAGGATTTTACAAGGTTGAAAAGAAATCTCAAGAACTGGTGGTTGCTTGGGGACTGGATGTAGCCACGGGTTGTTGCCGAGCCAGTATAAATTCTTGTGTTTGTCTTCTTCTTCCCTACACTCTTTAATTTTTGTTGTGCACTTTAATTATCGCTTTTACTTTTGGTTAAGTTTCTATTTCTGTTCTTTACTTTCTTAGCTTAGTAGTTAAGGCATAATTGAATCTTGTAACATTAAGAAGGATAACTTATTTAATTAGTATAGGTTCATTAATAATTAATTCAACCCCTCTTTCTTAATTATTTCGAGGCCACTTGATCCAACAAGTGGTATCAGAGCAGGTATCTTGTAGAAAGTTTAACAACTTCAAGATTCATGGCCTCTTTAAATTCTTTGTTTTTCAAAAGTAATTTCAAGAATAGGTCATTCCAAGATCATGATGAAGACCAAGTCAACTTGTGTCTCATGACAAAATCTCATGAAAACAACAAAGAATAATCTCTAAGGAAGAAGTGGTACATCGATAGTGGATGTTCCAAGCATATGACGGGAGATGTATCCAAATTTACAACCATTTCCCCCAAGAAAAATGGACACGTTACATATGGCGACAACAACAAAGGCAAAATCATTGGAGTCAGTAAAATAGGTACAAGTTCCTCTACTCCTATTGAATATCTGTTATTTGTAGAAGGTTTAAAGCATAGCCTATTATGTGTTAGTCAATTATGTGATAGAGGATATAAAATATCTTTTGATTCTGAAAAATGTGTTATCAAGCATGAGCATGACAAAAATATTGAGCATATAGGTTTCAGAGAAAATAATGTTTACATGATTGATTTAAAACAAAAATATGAAAATGATAGATGTTTTCTAAGTAAAAGATAATGATCCTTGGTTATGGCATAAGAGAATTTCTCACATTAACATGGATCATCTAAATAGATAAATCTCAAAAGACCTAGTTGTTGGTTTACCAAAATTAAAGTTTGAAAAAGATAAATTATGTGATGCATGCCAAAAAGGTAAGCAAACAAAAACATCTTTTAAATCTAAGAACATTGTCTCTACCATTACAATTATTGCACATGGATCTGTTTGGACCCTCTAGGGTCATGAGTTTTGGTGGTAGTTACTATGCTTTAGTAATTGTTGATTATTATTCTAGATATACTTGGACTTTATTTCTTACTCACAAAAATGATGCATTTCATGCATTTAGAAGACTTGCCAAAGTCATTCAAAACAAGAAAAATCTCAAAATTATCTCCATTAGAAGTGATCATGGAGGTGAATTTGAAAATAATGATTTTGAAATGTTTTGTGATGAGCATGGCATAGAACATAACTTTTCTGCACCTAGGACACCCCAACAAAATGGTGTAGTTGAAAGGAAAAATATATCTTTAGAAGAAATTGCTAGAACCCTTTCAAATGACACTTCACTTCCAAAATATTTTTGGGCAGAAGCTATCAACACTGCATGTTATATTATGAATAGAGCCTTAATAAGACCTATTCTTAAGAAAACCCCATATGAACTCTTTAATAACAGAAAACCAAACATTGCTCATTTACATGTTTTTGGATGTAAATGTTTTGTCCTAAACAATGGTAAAGAAAGTCTAGGTAAATTTGATGCTAAGGAAGATGAGGGCATCTTCCTTGGTTATTCCCTACATAGCAAAGCCTTTAGGATATATAACAAAAGAACCATGACAATTGAGGAATCAATACATGGTTCTTTTGATGAAACTAATATTACCTCTTCGAGAGAGGAGTTTCTTGATGATATTATAGATTCTTTGGAAGATATGCACAATCAAGAAAGAGATCTAAAAAGGAAGAGAAATGAAGAAAACAAGGATGCTCAAGATAACATAATCTAAGAAAATGATGATCTTCCCAAAGAATGGAGAACCTCAAGAAATCATCCTCTTGACAATATCATCAGAGATACCTCAAAAGGGGTAACCACTAGATTTTCTCTTAAAGACTTATGCAATAATATGGCTTTTGTTTCGTTAATAGAACCTAAAAACCTTAAGGAAGCCATTATAGATAATCATTGGATAGTAGCTATGCAAGAGGAATTAAATCAATTTGAAAGAAATGATGTATGGGAATTAGTAGAGAAACCTTCAAACTATCCAATCATAGGAACTAAGTGGGTATTCAGAAATAAATTGGATGAAAATGGTATAGTAATTAGAAATAAAGCTAGAGTGGTAGCAAAAGGATATAACCAAGAAGAAGGTATAGACTATGAAGAAACCTTTGCACCCGTAGCCAGATTAGAAGCCATTAGGATGCTTTTAGCCTCTTCATCTATTATGAACTTTACTATATCAAATGGATGTCAAGAGTGCTTTCTTAAATGGTCTAATTCAAGAAGAGGTATATGTAGAACAACCTCCTGGGTTTGAAGACTCACAAAAACTAGACCATGTCTATAGATTAAAAAAAGCACTTTGTGGATTAAAACAAGCACCTAGGGCTTGGTATGAAAGATTAAGTAAATTCCCATTAGAAAAGAATTTCACTCGAGGGAAGGTAGATACCACCTTATTCATGAAAAAGAAGGATAATGATATCTTATTGGTACAAATTTATGTTGATGATATAATTTTTGGATCTACTAATGTATCTATGTGCAAGGAGTTTTCTATTGATATGCAAAGTGAGTTTGAGATGTCCATGATGGGTGAGTTAAATTACTTTCTTGGACTACAAATCAAACAAACAAGTGATGGGATCTTTGTCAACCAAGCAAAATATTGCAAGGAACTCATTAAGAGATTTGGAATGGAAAACTCAAAACACTTGGCTACTCCTATGAGCACCAGTTGTTACCTTTACAAAGATGAATCCGGTCAACCCGTTGATGCAAAGCAATACAAAGGTATGATTGGATCTCTACTCTACTTATCTGCAAGTAGGCCAGATATTATGTTTAGTGTGTGCATGTGTGCAAGATTCCAATCAAATCCAAAGTTTTCACATGTAATGGCAGTAAAAAGAATCATAAGATATCTATTAGGAACAGTTAACTTAGGATTATGGTACCCTAAGAATTCATTATGCAATTTAATAGGATACTCAGATTCGGATTTTGTTGGATCAAAAACAGATAGGAAAAACACTAGTGGCACATGTCAATTCATAGGGTCTGCTCTTGTTTCTTGGAATAGCAAGAAGCAAAATAGTGTAGCATTATCCACAGCAGAAGCAAAATACATTTCTGCTGGTAGTTGTTGTGCTCAGATTCTGTGGATGAAACAACAACTATCTGATTATGGAATTGTATTGGATCACATTCCCATGAAATGTGATAACACAAGTGCCATAAACATATCTAAAAAACCAGTCCTTCACTCTAGAACCAAGCATATAGAAATTAGGCATCATTTTATTAGAGATCATGTTCTAAAAGGTGACTGTCTTTTAGAATTTGTAGATACTAAAAATCAACTTGCAGACATCTTCACAAAACCACTAACACAAAGATTCTTTCTACACCATTAGAAGAGAATTAGGACTGATAGATGCTAGTGACTTAACCAAATGATTTATATTTATGACATTTGAATACTTAGTATTTCTTTTAATATTTGATTAGTATAATTGAACATGATTATATTTACTTACTCTTAATTGTTATGAGTTTTAAACTTAATTGTTTTGATGATATATGTCTAGTGATATGTGTTTACATTTGGTATTATGCTTTATAATAATTTATGTATGTTATATATTTCTTATGCTTTTTGGCTTTTTCTTTATGCCAAAGGGGGAGAGAAAATAGGGATTAAATCAAGAACTCATATAATAAAATAACTTAATTTCAAGTGAAGCTTAAACTCAAAACAAAGGGGGAGAATATGGAGAATTAAGTGAGTGATCGACTAGGAAAAAGAATGTGTATGTATTTCTCGATTTCAGGGTTGTCATCATCAAAAAGGGGGAGATTGTAGAAACAAGCTTCATGATGATGAATCAAGTATGATTCAAGTAGTTTTGATTATGGCAAAAAGCCCAAAAGAATGATGTCAAGATTGAGTCAACAAGTTCAAGATCAATATTAAAGAAAAGACATCAAGAAGAATCAAGATTCAAGAGAAGATGAATTCAAGATTCAAGAAAAGAAACCAAGAAGCAACAAGTCAAGACTTCACAAAGGAAGTATTGAAAAAGATTTTTCAAAAACCAAACATAGCACAATTTTATTTTACAAGAAAGGTTTTCCCAAATTTTTCCAAGTTACCAGAGTATTTACTCTCTGGTAATCGATTACCAAGTTTCGTGTAATCGATTACCAATGATAGATTTTGATTTCAAAAAGTTTTAACTGAATTTGCAATGTTCCAAATGATTTCTAAATGGTGTAATCGATTACAATATATTGGTAATCGATTACCAGTGTATCTGAACGTTGAAATTCAAATTCAATTATGAAGAGTCACATATTTTCATAAAATGCTTTGTGTAATCGATTACATGGTTATGGTAATCGATTACCAGTGACAAGTTTTGAATAAAAAATCAAGAGATGTAACTCTTCCAATGGTTTTATCAAAATTTTCTCAAGGTTATAACTCTTCCAATGGTTTTCTGGACCAGACATGAAAAGTCTATAAAAGCAAGACCTTGACTTGCAATTTTAGAACTCGATATAACTTTTAGAACTTCCTGAAAATTTTTTGAGAAATCTTGAAACCTTTGCTTCTCATCTTTCTTCTTCTTCCTTTGCCAAAAAGCTTTCTAAGTTTTCTATTTTCCAAACCTTGTTCTTCTACAAGTGAAAATTCTGCAGAAAACGAAAGTGTGGTATATCTTTTCATTCTCTTCTCTCTTTGCCAAAAAGAATACGACAAGGACTAATCTCCTGAATTATTTTTGTGTCTCTCTTCTCCCTTTTCCAAAAGATCAAAGGACTAACCACCTGAATTCTTTTGTGTCTCCCTTCTCCCTTTTCAAAGAATTAAAAAGGACACAGTCTGAGAATTCTTTTGATTCTTCCCTTTTCCTTAAACAAAAGATTTCAAAGGACTAACCGCCTGAGATATCTTTTTTTTCCCCTTACAAAGATTCAAAAGACCAACCGCCTGAGAATTCTTTGTCTTAACACATTGGAGGGTACATCCTTTGTGGTACAAGTAGAGGGTACATCTTCTTGGGTTGTTGTAACTGAGAACAAGAGAGGGTACATCTCTTGTGGATCAGTTCAAGTGGAGGGTACATCCACTTGGTTGTTCAAAGAGAACAAGGGAGGGTACATCCCTTATGGATCTTTGCATGTAAAGGATTTTACAAGGTTGAAAAGAAATCTCAAGAATCGGTGGTTGGTTGGGGATTGGATGTAGGCACTGGTTGTTGCCGAACCAGTATAAATCTTGTGTTTGTCTTCTTCTTCCATACACTCTTTAATTTCCGGTGTGTACTTTTAATTGCCGCTATTAGTTTTTGTTAAGTTATTATTTATGTTCTTTACTTTCTTAACATAGTAGTAAAAGCCTAGTTAAATCTAGTAACGTTAAGAAGGATAAATTTTTTAATCAGTCCAGACACATTAATAATTTATTCAACCCCCCCTTCTTAATTATTCCGAGGCAACTTGATTCAACAAGTGGTATCAGAGCAGGTATCTTGAGAAAAGTTTCCCAACTTCAAGATTCATGGCCTCCTCCAATTCTCTGTTTCATGAAGGAAACTCCATCCATAGGTCACCTATCTTTAATGGTGAGGGTTACCACTATTGGAAAACCCGAATGCAAATCTTTATTAAAGCCATAGATTTAAACATTTGGGAAGCAATAGAAATAGGACCTTATGTACCCATCATAGTAGATGCAAGCACTAGCACAACAACAGAAAAACCTAGAGATAAATGGACTGAAGAAGATAGAAGAAGAATCCAATATAATCTTAAAGCCAAAAACATTATTACTTCTTCCCTAAGAATAGATGAATATTTTAGAGTGTCAAACTGTTCAAATGCAAAGGAGATGTGGGATACTCTCCAACTTACACATGAAGGCACCACTGATGTGAAAAGATCTAGAGCCAACACCCTTACACATGAATATGAATTATTTAGGATGAACACTAATGAGAACATCTAAAGCATGCAGAAAAGATTCACACACATAGTCAATCACCTTGCCTCCTTAGGAAAAACCTTTCCAAATGAAGATTTAATCAATAAAGTTTTGAAATGCTTAAGTACGGAATGGCAGCCCAAGGTAACTACCATTTCTGAAAGTAAAGATCTTTCCTCTTTGTCTCTTGCCACCCTTTTTGGCAAATTGCAGGAACATGAAATGGAACTTCAACGTCTCAACCAAAATGAAGAGACCGACAAAAGGAAAAGAAGCATAGCACTCAAAGCCTCCTCCTCAATGCAAGAAGAAGAAGAAGAAGAATCTGATGATGAAGAGGACTTCTCACTCTTTGTGAAGAAGTTTCATAAATTCGTCAAAAATAGAAGAATGGAGAGAAGCCATAACTTCAACAATGGGAAGAGATCTCAAGATGTTTCTCCAACACTTAAATGCTATAAGTGTAATCAACCCGGTCACATAAAGGCAAACTGCCTCTCAAATGAGTCATGGCCCGAGAAGAATGAGAAGAAAAGCTATAAAGAAAGAAGATCCAAGAAGGCGTATATTGCTTGGGATGACAATGACTCATCCGATGGTTCAGAGAAGGAGATCAACCTTCTATCCAAGGACTATGAAAGCGATGAGAATGACTCTTAAGAAGTTTAAGCAAGAAAAGCAAAAGTCTGACTTCCATCTTTATAGATCTAAGCACTTAAATCATGAAAAAGGTAACATCAAAACCATTATCTTTTAAATTAAGTTGGTTGAAACTTTCCTTCAATTAAATTGTTATATGACGACTAACAAAATTTTATTTGTTTGTCTTGGTTAATTTCTATTGTGAGTATGTGCTTATATGTTTGATTGAGTTATTTTTCCTTTCTCAAAGCATGAAGTTTATTCTTAAAACAAATATTTGATGATGCCTATGATTCTTGAATAATTTTTAAAATGATATGTGAATTACTTGCTTAAGGTTCATTCATAAAGTTTTTCAAAAATCCATTATGTTATATATATTTATTTTTATATATGAGTTTTCATATATAAAGTATTCTTTTGATTTTGAAAAATGTGTTATCAAGCATGAGCATGATAAAGATATTGAGCATATAAGTTTAAGAGAAAATAATGTTTACATGATTGATTGAGTTCTTTGAACTTTCCAAGTTTTTAAATTACCTTTCACAAATCTGAATGTTTGATGAGGCCTGTGATCTATATCCTTCAATCCTTGTGTGATTCTTGTTTGATATGTTTGAATTACTTGATTGATTGCTTTGACCTTGCACCACCATCCTCATAGATTTAGATTATTATACTTTATTTCTAAAGCCTTGTATTTGGCTATATATTTATGACATCTGAACACTTAGTATTTCTTTTAATATTTGCTTAGTATGACTGAACATGATGATTATATTTACTTGCTTTTGGATTGTTTATGGTTATGTGTGTTAAACTTAATTATTTTTTATGATATATATGTCTAGTGATGTGTACTTACATTTGGTATTGTGCTGTATGTATGTTTTTGAATTATTCATGTATGTTTTATTTTATGCACTTTGGCCTTTTTGATGTTGCCAAAGGGGGAGAAAAAATGAGTATTTTAGAAATCAAGATATTATATTTTCAAAACTTTAAAATTAATCATAAATTCAAAAAGAAAGGGGGAGAAAGAGATGAGTGAACGATAGAACAAAACTTGTATGTATTCTCTTGATTTCAGGATTGTCATCATCAAAAACGGGGAGATTGTGGAAACAATGTCTTCCAAGATTATTTTGATGATGCCAAAGAATCAAGAGTGAAGCAAGTTCCAAAGAATCAAGAGTCAAGAAAGTTTCACGAATCAAGATCACGATTCAAGATTCAAGTAAAGACTCAAAATTCAAGAATCAAGAGAAGACTCAATCAAGATAAGTATTAAAAGCGTTTTTTCAAAACATTGAATAGCACAAGAATTTTTAAAAAAGAAAAATCTTTTACCAAAGAGTTTTACTCTCTGGTAATCGATTACCAGAAAGCAGTAATCGATTACCAGTAGTCAGCATTCTTTTCAAAACTGATTTACAAAGTTGTAATCGATTATCATAATCATGTAATCGATTACCAATATTTTAAAACGTTAGGTTTCAAATTTCAAGAGCCACAACTTGTGATAAAACTTTTTCAAATCATTTCAAACTTGTGTAATCGATTACACAATACTTGTAATCAATTACCAGAGTTTCTAAATGTTTTGATTTTCAAATTTAAACATGAAGAGTCACATCTGTTGATGTGTAATCGATTACCAGTGACTGATTTCAAAAAATAAATTACCAAAAGTCACAATTCTTAAGGTGACTTGTTTTTGAAGATTTTTCAAAATTCACAACCTTTAAGTGACTAGTTTTTCAAAAGAGACACAACTTTTAAAGTGACTAGTTTTAAAGAAATTGCCAAGAGTCACAAACTTTAATTTGAGTCATCAAATGATTATAAATATGTGACCATGGCATGAATTTTAAAACAATACTGAAAAGGCTGATTCCTTTCATGATTAACAGATTTCTTTCACAGATTTTTTGTTCAATACTTTCTCTTCCAAGAAAAGTTCATTGTTCAAAAACTTGTGCTACTCTTTTTCTTCATTCACTTCTTTCTCTTGCCAAAAGATTCAAAGGACTAACCACTTGAGAATTCTTTTGTTTCTTTCCTTCTCCCTCTTGACAAAAGATTTCAAAGGACTAACCGCCTGAGATATCTACTGTTTCTTACAAAAGATTTCAATGGAATAACCGCCTGAGATATCTTTTTCCTTTTCCCTTTATACAAAAAAATTCAAAAGACTAACCACCTGAGATATCTTTTGTATCCCCCTCATAGAGAATTCAAGGGACTAAAGAGGGTACATCCACTTGGGTTGTTATACTGAGAACAAAAGAGGGTACATCTCTTATGGATCAGTTCAAGTGGAGGGTACATCCACTTGGTTGTTGATGCAATCCTACCCCGCAAGGACATTGGATAGAAGACCCTAAGTAGATTGGGCCAGAGATCCAAGGGAAGGCCCTAAGGTTCTCATGAGCCTTAGGGTAGATTTCAAGCCCATGGGCTAAGTATGAGCCCGCTTATCTTTGTAAATATTAGAATAGGTTTTTCCTTCATTTGGGCCTTGTATTTTGGCCATTATACTAGTATATGGTTTTAGCCTTGTATTTCGAGGCATTTTGAGTAGTCTTTGTAGTAGGGATTTTTTTTTTGTATTTTCATGTATTTTGTCATGAGGGTGAGCTTAGCTATTATAGGGGGTGTGTATCTAAGCTCTAGCTTTTCATCTCAAGGAGGTGAGCTTAGCTATTAGAGAGGTATGTGTAGCTAAGCTCTAGCTTCTATAAGAATCTTCTTAAGGAAGCTTCTCAAGGAGGTGAGCTTAGTTATGAGAGTGGTGTGTGTAGCTAAGCTCTAGCTTCTCAAGGAAGTTTTCTCAAAGAAGCTTCTCAAGGAAGTTTTCTCAAGAAAGCTTCTCAAGGAAGCTACATAGTCTATAAATAGAAGCATGTGTAACACTTGTTGTAACTTTGATGAATGAGAGTCTTGTGAGACACAACTCAAAGTTCAACTTTTCTCCCTTTTTCTTCCTTCAATTTTGTGCTCCCCCCTCTCTCTTTCTCTCCCTCTTTCTTTTCCTCCTCTGAAGCATCTTCTCCAAGGCTCATCTTGGTGGTGAAGCTCCTTCTTATGTTGTGCTGAATTTTATTTTTCTTGTTTCTTTGTCTAACTCATTTGTTAATGAGTGTATGAAATTCTCCTAGCCTATTATTTGATTTGAGTCAAATCTTTCATGTTAATTAGTCCTTAACATGTTCATGCAAAATTCTTAAAGAGTCTTTGATTGTGAACCTTTTCTTGAACTTTTAGGTTTCCTTATGATTGTGTCTATTGTGAATTTGAGTTTTGGTGATTGAATTTCTTGCTGAAATGTTGATCATAAGTGAATATTGAACTTCTAAAACTGTGGTAAACAATCCTAGTGAGTTCAACATACATAGGAAGGTTGAAAGTAAGCCCAATGCAATCAATATACCATGCTTAAAAAAAATCGTTGGTGCTGGCAGCTTGGACATACAAAGTTGTAAAAATTACTAAGAATTGGTTACTTTGAATTTTGAGCTGGAATGTTTACTGAATTTTTTAGAAATCTGAAAAAAAGTTATAAAAAAAGAATCAGGTGGTTTGGATAAAAGGAAAAAATAAGAAAAATCACAAAAGTTGGCAGAAAAATCAGTATCCAGAAAAAAAAAGTGAAAGGGAAGTGTGCTTGTTGTTTTGGCTCAAAATTTATTCTATAATTGGTGCCTATGTTATACCAATCTTAGTTCCGAAATTTCAATTGAAAATTACTGTGAAAACAAGTGCCAAAGCTAGAGGTTTTTTGGAGTCTTTTTTTAATAGTTTTTTTACTCTATTCTAGAGTCATTCTAAGTTTCTCTTTGAGTCCTAGCTTGCTTCTATGTCCTTTTCATTGCTTTGATTGTTGAGTAATCCTTGAAAAATTGTCTTGTTTAAACTCCATTGGTTTAGCTTTCATTTCATTTTTTTTGGTTTTTCATTATTGCATGTCTCTTTGTTTCCTTGTTTGTGGGTTGCCATATAGGGAATTGGAAGGAGGATTGGTGCCATCCCTTGAAGAATTTGAGTCACGAAGAAAGGGGCCAACCACCTTAAGAGCTATTGGACTAAGAGCACTCCAAATTGAGTGAATCACCAAAGAGAGAACAACCACCAAAATTGAGGATCGTTTTGTAATTTTGTAATTTGCAATTTACTTTCCTTTTTGCTTTCAAGTTTTGTAACAAAAAGGCCTTTCATTGGAAGTGTGTTGGAAGCCTCCAATAGGTTACCAAACTTTCATTTGTGTGTGATAATTTTAGGCAATTTTTCCTTAGGATAATGAGTGTTTTGTTGGGAACCTTGAATGTGGTCATCCAAACACTCTTAGGATTCGCCTAGTTTACATTTCTTGCTTACTTTCATAGCTTATTTCCTTTACCTTCCATTGTCAAACCACCTAGATAGCTTTCCTTTTCACCAATTAGTTTTTTACCTTATCTTTCATACCTCTTTTAGTGTTTATTTTGGCTAGTTTCAACCATAGTTTCTTTTACCTTTTGTTTTCAAACCTCCAACAAGAAAGAACCACAACTTAGGAACCAACATGAGTCATCATTCATCTAGTGTTAATTGCGAGGGTACTAGTCATAAAGACCCTTTATCTAGAATCTTAGATGAGTTGAGTTCCCTCAAGTTATGGAAAGAAAAACAAGAGAGAAAAGAAAAAGAAAAAAAAAAGAGTGGAAGAAATAAGTCAAGATGAAAGAAAGAAAATAAGAGAGGAAGAAAGAAGAAAAATAATGAAAGAAATGAAAAGAGAAAAACATGCCTCCTATAGTAGTCATAACTCTTGCAAGAGCCTAAGTGAAGAACTTCGTGACTATTACGAAGGAAGGCATAGGTCACATCTTAGACCTCACTCCCATAGAAGAGAAAAGGAAAGAATGCCTCAAGAGGCTAACATTAACCTCCCATACTTCCATGGGAAGGACAATGTAGAGGCTAACTTAGTTTGGGAAATAAGGGTAGAGCAACAACTTAAAAAGAAGTCTACATCAAAATCTTATGGCTCTCACTCTTATCCAAAGAAAGACCAAGGTTGGGGCATCTTAGGGGTGACACCTTCTAAGCCCAAAGATGATAAGGGGAATACAATAGAAAAGCAAGCCCCTAAGGCTAGTATGCAAGAGAAAACTAGCTCTATAAAGTGCTTTAAATGTCTTGGAAGAGGACACATTACTTCTCAATGCCCCACCACAAAAACCATGATTATGAGGCGCCAAGACATTTATAGTAACCAAGATAAGGCTACTACTTCACCTTCCTCTAGTGAAAGTGAAAAAGCAAAAGGGGAAGAATCTAGTGAAGAAATCTACCCCCAAGAAGAAGGACAACCATTAGTGGTTAAAGAGAAGTGTAAGGAGGTAAGTGTCTCCTCCAAGAGGTTAGCTAAGAAGGAAACTCATTTTACAATAAAGACAAACATTAAAGAAACATTCCCTCTTAGACAACCTCCACATTTTCTCTTTTGTAAAAAGACACTTGCTAGCATTGCCACACCTCTTAGGCTTGAGTTTATTCCTCAAGTAAAGAAGTTGTTGGATGAGGGTTTGGTTCGCAAGAGCTTAAATCCTTGTGATTTGTTGGTGCCCAAAATAGGTATTATTAGGCACCAAGTCCCTAAAATAGGTGGTATGATGAATATTTTGAGTGGTGCAACCCTCTTTTGTAAAATCACTCGTGCACCTAGCATATTCATGGTGTCTGTACATAGGGACCCATTAGGTAGGTTTGTTCTTATTTTTAGTTTCAATACAAACTTAGGTACTCATATGGGACACCTTTGGTTTGCCATACTTTTTGGTAGGAATAATCAATATGAAAATACAGAAAAAGGTATGTTTTATTGCGCTACTTTTCTTAATTTTTCAAATAGTGATCAAGGGGTTCCCATGAACCCTAAGAGAATAAAGGTCATTCCTGAGTGGCCCACTCCACCAAGTATAAGAAAAAATTGGGGCTTCCATGACTTAACAAACTTTAACAAAAGGTTTGTTCCATATTTTGCAATACTTGTAGCACCACTCATTGAGTTGGTGAGAAACCATGTTCCTTCATGGGAAGATGCCCAGGAAATGGGTTTTCAAACCTTACCTTACTTCAACATACCAAACACCACTAATACATATGTTTTTGTTCTTTTTACAAATGTTGAGGGAAGGAGCCCAGAGTATGAAGAACCTCAAGATTTGAGGTCAAATCCTTTCCAAGGTGGAGGGAATGATGCAATCCTACCCCGCAAGGGCATTAGATAGAAGACTCAAAGTAGATTGGGCCAGAGATTCAAGGGGTGGCCCCAGGGTTCTCATGAGCCTTAGGGTAGATTTCGAGCCCATGGGCTAAGTATGAGCCCACTTATCTTTCTAAATATTAGAATTGGTTTTTCCTTCATTTGGGCCTTGTATTTTGGCCATTCTACTAGTATAGGGTTTTAGCCTTGTATTTCGAGGCATTTTGAGTAGTCTTTGTAGTAGGGATTTTTTTTTGTATTTTCATGTATTTTGTCATGGGGTGAGCTTAGCTATTATATGGGGTGTGTAGCTAAGCTCTAGCTTCTCATCTCAAGGAGGTGAGCTTAGCTATTAGAGAGGTATGTGTAGCTAAACTCTAGCTTCTTTAGGAATCTTCTTAAGGAAGCTTCTCAAGGAGGTGAGCTTAGTTATGAGAGGGGTGTGTGTAGCTAAGCTCTAGCTTCTCAAGGAAGTTTTCTCAAAGAAGCTTCTCAAGGAAGTTTTCTCAAGAAAGCTTCTCAAGGAAGCTACCTAGTCTATAAATAGAAGCATGTGTAACACTTGTTGTAACTTTGATGAATGAGAGTCTTGTGAGACACAACTCAAAGTTCAACTTCTCTCCCTTTTTCTTCCTTCAATTTCGTGCTCCCCCTCTCTCTTTCACTCCCTCTTTCTTTTCCTCCATTGAAGCATCTTCTCCAAGGCTCATCTTGGTGGTAAAGCTCCTTCTTCCATGGCTTATTACCTAGTGGATGGCGCCTCCTCTAACCTCTTCTCCTCTGTCTTCCATTGCATCTCCATGGTGGAAAATCACCATTAAAGGACCTCATTGAAGCTTAAAGATCCAGTCTCCATAGAAGCCCCACAAGCAAGCTTCCACCAGTTGTTCAAAGAGAAATAGGGAGGGTACATCCCTTGTGGATCTTTGGCTTGTAAAGGATTTTACAAGGTTGAAAGAAATCTCAAGAACCGTTGGTTGCTTAGGGACTAGATGTAGGCACGGGTTGTTGCCGAACCAGTATAAATCTTGTATTGGCTTCTTCTTCCCTACACTCTTTAATTTCCGCTGTGCACTTTAATTATCACTTTTACTTTCGAGACGTTTCCGTGGGTGATTTCGCGAAGATTTTCCGCCGTTCTTCGTCGTTCTTCATCATTCTTCGGTCTTCAACCGATAAGTACCCGAAATCGAACTTTTCAATTCACTCTACGTACCCTTAGTGGTCCCCACTTGTTTCGCATGCTTTTATTTTCATTTAATTTACTTTCCGTACCCCCTTTTGACGTGCTTTAGTCATTTATTTAAGTCATTTTCTCGCCTAATCAAAAAGTAAAATAAATTTACACCGATCATTTGAATTGTAACATCTTTTAATTTCTGTTAAAATGAAATCCGACCGTTCGGTCATGCCGTAACCACATTTAAAACCAAAAAAGAAGCAAAATAATAATATAATAATCAAAAAATATCTTTTAGTAAAATAATAAAAAAAAAAATTCAATCGGACGTTCTTCTTTGGGATTTTCCTTTCTTAATCGAATTGACTAATAACCAAAGTGAAACTAAGGCTGAAATCAATTCATAAATCAAACTTTTATCATCACTTAAAAAGCCATTTTTAAGGTCCAACGCCTTGAAATGGTCTTTTCCGCTTTTATCGGTTAAACATGGATTTCTAAAAGCCTAAACTCAACAAGTAGCTTTGTTACCTCTTTCAAAACATAACAAGAGATCATTAATGGTCCAATGCCTTAATGTTTTCTCTCCTTTCAAAAAGAATCGAAAGATCATTTAATGGTCCAACGCCTTAAATGACCATTCATTCAATAAAGATATATATCTTGCAAAAAAGGATAAAAACAATTTAACCAACGTTTAGTTCCCAAAGAACTACGTAAGTCTGATTTCCTTATCACAATTGAGGAATATGTAGGAGCAAGGGAAACACCCCTATCGACCACAAAAAAATATAAAAATATAAAAGGCATAAAAAGACATAAAAAAACGTAAAAGGGAAAATAAAACAAATTGAAGTCATATTTGCACACTTGATTAAAGGTTGTCGTCCCTTGTGACGGACGCGTGGGGTGCTAATAGCTTCCCCGTTCGTAAATACAACTCCCGAACCTTTCATTTAAAGTTCATAGACCACGTCTTTTTCGGTTTTTCCGACGTTTTCCTCAAATAAACGTTGGTGGCGACTCCGCACGTATTCCTTTCTTGGAACACGCACCCATGAGTCTCACGTCACCCTCCTGCCGAAGGGTAGGTTGTGACAGTTGTCGACTCCACTGGGGACTATTGTTAGAGAGTTAGGCCAATCAATCAGTGTGCTTGCTTTACTATGACTTCCCTTTTGTTCTTATTCTTTGTCTTTTCTTTTTCTTTCTTATGTTCTTTTGTATATAAATTGTTTTGATGCTTTTAGTGTGTTTTAAAATGTATGCATGAGGTAAATATTTATTCATTTGGTGCACACAAACACCAACACTATTTGCACACACAGTGAGTTGAAAAGGGGCCCTATACTCGGGTTCGTGGGAACATAAGGAGTGGAGGTGAATCTGTGATCATGCTAGGGGCACGGAGCAAGCACGTTGTGTGCCATTTTTCACACTACCATGCATGTAGTCAAATGTCGTGTACCCCTTTGATTATATTTGTTTGTGGATAGTGTCGTACTATGTACATTCCCATGTTGTGCCTTATCATGCACGGGTTTCGTCTTGATCCCCTCTCTTTGGCAAAACAACGGAAGGTCCGCGTCACCTTCTTAAATACATACGTCGGGCGCCATGCTGCCCCAAAACGTTGTATCTAAGAAGGAGACAATTTCTCGGGCTCCCGTGTTCGTAAAATTGCATCTGTCATATGCATTTCTTCATGCATTCATCCATTCCACCCATGATAGATGTCGGATTTTTGATTCGCACTAGTTTTTTTTTTTCACTTTAGTAAACATGCGAACAAATCAAACTGGCAAAAGGTTTTATCAAGTCAAGATTAAGGGCCTAGATATCACTAGCATTAAGGAGTTGGGGCAGTTGATGGGACCTCTCCAAATGCAAGCCTTCCGCAAGGCGTACGAAAAGATTTTAGATTTGACCATAGCAGAGATATCCACAGAAGTCGTTGTATCACTCACCCAATACTATGACCAGCCTTTGAGATGCTTCACGTTCGAAGACTTCCAATTAGTACCGACTGTCGAAGAATTTGAGGAAATTCTAGGATGTCCTCTTGGGGGAAGGAAACCGTATCTTTTCTCCGGGTTTCTTCCCTCCTTGAGCAAGATTGCAGTTGTGGTCAGGGATTCGACAAGAGAATTGGATCGTGTAAAGAAAACTCAAAACGGCGTAGTGGGCCTACCACGGAAGTACTTAGAAGGCAAGGCAAGGCAAGGGATACGGCGAATCAAGAGGAGTGGGTCCCGTTTATGGACGTATTAGCATTGCTAATCTTTGGGGTTGTCCTCTTTCCAAACATGGATGGTTTGGTGGACCTAGCCGCAATTGATGTTTTCCATGCATATCACCATAGCAAAGAAAGCCCGGTAGTGGCTATCTTGGCGGGCTTATTTGACACATTTGACCGAAGGTGCGAGAAGAGTAGCACACGGATAATCTACTGTTTACCCGCTCTTTGTGTATGGTTGGTTTCGCACCTATTCCAACAACACATAAGGCATCCATGTCCGCTCCGAAGCCATCGCTCGTGTGTCGAAAAGAGAAGAGTAGATTGGGACCAACACTTGGCTGGGATAGGAGGTAGAACAATCAACTGGTTTCCTCGGTGGAAGGAAGGAAAGGATGGAGTTCTTTTCTCATGTGGGGACTACCCAAACATCCCGTTGATAGGAACGAGGGGTTGCATTAACTACAATCCCGCACTTTCTATAAGACAGTTAGGGTACCCCATGAGGGGAGCACCGACGGAAGAAAGCCTCTCTCCTTTCCTTGTGAGAGATTTCGGGGCGCAAAGTTTCAAGATTATACAAAGAGTCCATAAGGCGTGGGAAAGCCCGTTAATGAAAGATAAAGAACTTAGGGGCATTCATAATGGCATCACCGATGGTTATCATGAATGGCTGAAAGTTCGTACACGATGGGTTAGATTGGCTCTCCAAGTTAACGATTATCAACGAAGACAACTTCGAAGCTCCGGAAGAGAATGAAGAAGTCCGAGCTCTAAAAACCGAACTAGGGAAAGCGAGACTTGCCAAAGAAAAATTCAAGTTGGTCGCTACAGACGTCCGGAAAGAGTGTGTCGAGTTACGAGAAGAAAATGCAGCTACCGCAAAAGCCCTTGAACAAGAAACCAAGAGGGCTCGCAAGGAAGAGCATGGCCGTGACAAATTTCATGGAGCTTTGTGGGGCAGCAACAGTGAGCTCAAGCTTCGAAGGGAAGAGAGAGACCAATCACGAGCACATAGCATGGTCTTGAAAGAGGAGTTAGCTGTTTGCTCAAGGTCCAAAAGAAACTTGTCTCAGCGTTTATGCGAGACAGAGACCAACATGCTAGCCATCGTCAGCAAGTACCAAGTGCACGCGGAAAAGGAGGCTAGAGGAAGGGTGATCGACTCGTTATAACAAGAGGCAACAATGTGGATGGGCCGATTTGCTCTTACCTTGAACGGGAGTCAAGAACTTCCCCGATTACTAGCCAAGGCCAAAGCAATGGCGGACACCTACTCCGCCCCCGAGGAGATCCACGGACTTCTCGGCTATTGTCAGCATATGATAGATTTAATGGGCCATATAATTAGAAACCACTAGGAAGTTTGTATTGTCACTCAGATCTTGACTAGATATAACTTTCTGAATAAAATGAGTTTATCCCTTGTTTTTATTCCAAAGATCAATGCAAATCAAATCACTCCCGCATTTCATCTCTAGCATGCATTCATTTTTCTTTACCTACTCCTCACGTTTGGTTTTTTAGGAAAAACACCATAACTAAACGCACCCCAAGGCATCTCTATCGCACCAGATCCAAATCTAGAATGATGGGTGATCAAGAGGAGACACAAGAACAGATGAAAGTCGACATGTCGACTTTGAAAGAGCAACTGTCTTCCATGATGGAGGCCATGTTAGGAATGAGACAACTCATGGAGAAAAACGTGGCCACCGCTGCCGCTGTTAGTTCGGCTGCCGAAGCAGACCCAACTCTCCCGGCTACCGCGCACCATCCTCTCCCAAACGCAGTAGGATGAGAAAGGAGCACACTGGGCACACCAGCAACCCCCATTTGGGATACAACCGGGTGGCTTACCCTTATGGATTACCACCTAATTACACGTTTCCAGACATGCATGATGACACGGGTCATGTCCTTTCCCCCATCCTTGAAGGGGAGCCTCCTCGACATCCCGATGA